>NC_057813.1:407016323-407324490 GCF_018294505.1 Triticum aestivum | reverse complement strand
TCCATTTCCTCCATTTTGCGGTACGCCACACCCCTCCCGATCAACAGGACCCCCGTTCCGAACGTAGGAGGTCCGTTTCCTCCGTTGTGCGGTACGCCACACCCCTCCCGATCAACAGGACCCCGTTCCGAATGTAGGAGGTCCGTTAACTCCGTTGTGCAGTACGCCAGGCCTCGTTTCCATCACCTGTTCCGTCCAAGCCCTCCTGATGAACACGACCATGCATTCCGTTCCGACCCAGCCGGTTGGCTCCCACGCGTTCCGTTGCCTCCCGATGAACACGAAACATTTCGTTGCCTCCCCATGAACACGACGCATTCCGTTGCCTCCCCATGAACACGATGACGATGTTGTTTCTCCGTTCCGACCCAGCCATGTACACGAGCCCTCGCGGTACGTATGCACGAGTAGGCGTTCGAGACCCCGCCCGTATGTACACATACGTGGCCGTATTTTCTTTCTTGCACCCTGGCCGCTGTTCGTACGTGTACATGCTATGTGCACGCCTCTACTACGACACATGCGCGCCTCTAGATCCACCAGTATATATGTACGTACACGTTCGCGACCAGAATGACAACGCTATGTACACTTCGACCAAGTGGGTCCCGACTGTCAGGCACTTCCTTGCCTACAAAGATGTAGCTGGTGGGTCCTAGCAGTCAGGGGGGCGAATCGTTTTGTTTTTTTTTTGCCCGGACGCACTTCCTTGCGTGCGAAGATGTAGCTGGTGGGTCCCAGCAGTCAGGGGCGAAACGTTTTTTTCGCGAAATACGGTGGCCTGTCCGGTGGGTCTCTGCAGTCAGGTGGAGGAATAATTATTTTGCACGTAATAAGGAGGCACTTCCTTGCGGCCGCCATGGACCCAGCTGTCAACCTCTCCATGCACAGTACTCTTCTGATGGAAGTCAGTCGTTGACCACATTGACCACGCCGCGTCGAGAGCACCACGATGGGGGACGACGGCGAGCCTAGGAAGGGGATGACGCGAAGCCGGGGATGACGGAGCAGTGGATGCCCACGCGAAGAAGAGTATGAGGGTTCACTGGTTCGGCTGCGGTGTGAGGCTGCCGTCGCCGCAGAATAACAGGGGGTGTGGGTGAGTAGAGGGATGGCCTGGCCAGCGGTGGGAGTAGTAGGGGGCGGTGAGGCCTCCGCGGCATCACAGCCGGCCACGGGAGGCAGGAGCACGCGGCACGACCAACGATGCTTTGGGCGGCTGGAGCACGAAGACCAGAGGTTGAAGAAGCACTATGGCCATTGGATGGACATCGTATGGTCACTGGAGCTAGAATCGTTCATATTCACTAAGTTGACAAAGCCCTCCATCCCCATTAACTTAGTAGGCCCACAAGTCAGCCTCCCTCCAAGGTGGGTCCCTGCTAGCAGGGGGAGTATTCATTTTTTTGTGCGTAATAAACAGGCACTTCCAGTGGGTCCGAGCTGACAGCGGGGGAACATTTTTTCACGAAATACGGTGGCCCGTCCGGTGGTTGCCAGCAGTCAGGGGGGAAGCGTTTTTTCGCGAAATAAGGTGGCCCGTCCGGTGGGTCCCTGCTGTCAGGGGGGAAACATTTTTTTCGCGAAATAAGGTGGCCCATCCGGTGGGTACCCTCTGTCAGGTGGAGGAATAATTATTTTGTGCATAATAAGGAGGCACTTCCTTGCGGCCGCCATGGACCCAGCTGTCAGCCTCTCCATGTACAGTACTCTTCCAATGGAAGTCGGTCATTGACCACGTTGACCACGCCGCGCCGAGAGCACCAGGGCGGTGGACGACAGCGAGGCCTAGGAAGGGGATGACGCGGAGCCGGGGAAGACGCAGCAGTGGAAGCACGCGCAGAGAGGAGTACGAGGGTTCACTGGTTCGGCTGCGGTGTGAGGCTGCCGCCGCCGCAGAATAACAGGGGGTGTGGGTGAGTGGAGGGATGGCCTGGCTAGCGGTGGGAGTAGTATGGGGGTGGTGAGGCCTCCGAGGCAGCACAGCCGGCCATGGAAGCCAGGAGCAGGCGGCACGACCGGCGCTGCTTTGGGCGGCTGGACCAAGAAGACCAGAGGTTGAAGAAGCACTACGACTGTTGGATGGACATCGTACGGTCACTGAAGCTAGAATCGTTTATATTGACTAAGTTGACAAAGCCCTTGGTACGCTCCAACTTAGTAGGCCCACGGGGCAGCCTTCGAAATGGTGCGCCCTAGATGTCAGGGGGAGGAATCATTTTTTGGGCGGCAGAAGCTAATAATGTCCAAGATTGAAGAAGAAGCACGACATCCGTTGGATAGACATCCAACGGCCACTGCTGCTAGAACCATGTGTTGACTATAATAAGTTGACAAAGCCTTGCATACGCGTCAACTTATTTTTTTAGGGGATGCGTCACTTAGTAGGCCCACAATTGTGTGGCAGAGAACTTATAGACCATTTGCGTTTTGTAAGAATGTACAACCCATTTTTGAATTCTTATGGAATTTACAACAGCCCATTTACAGTTTGTTAAAAGTATAACCCATTTTCTAGCTAGGACAACGATTAATAATTTCAACCAAGCGTTGAAGACAGAATTCAATAAAATTTCCCACATTTTGATGGGATCCGAAATATTTTTATCCCGAAATTTCTAGTCAGATTAAATATAAATTTGTATTACGTAAAAATCCAACGAAACGTTGCGCGCGCAACAATGAAAATTTAAGATTTTCAAAATCCACAAATAATATTTTATAAACTAATTTCATGTTTGGTGCATTTTTTTATAGTTACTGCCCAGTTTTTATAGTTACATCCCATTTATTATTTTTAAAGCCCATTTTCCTGTTAAGCCTAATGCATCCCTCCTAGGAAAGATTTGCAGCCCAGCGGGGCGGAGAATAACAAGTTGGCCTAGCCTGGGTATTCCTCAAAAAGACGTATAGCTGGGCTAGCCATTTTCATCTTGAAAAAAATTTGTATCTGGGCTGGATATCTGGCCTGGGCTAGACGGGCCACAGCCCCCCCCAGTTAATACCCTGCTCTCCTCTAAACAACAACGAAATCATCGCCAAGAAAAACTTTATAGTGCTCACACCTCAAAAACTCAAATACTGCTCGAGCTGCTTGGTCCCAGTTGTCGGCCGCACCTTGTGCATTTCTCTCATTTATATTGACTACATAGGTTGACAATGGTGTGGGACCGTGATGTCAGGAAACCAGGAGAAAGAAAAAATATATAGTTGTACATAATAAGGAGGCACTTGCATACGTACGGCTATGGCCCTAGTGGGTCCCTAGTGTCATCCAGTCAAAATAAAGTCATCTCCTGAATCCTCATGTTCGTTGACGATGTTAACAATGCTTGGCGCCATGATGAGCGCAACAACTCGAAGGACAATGGAGAGGGCATCGCGGGCCCTACGGAGGTCTGATACAGCGCCCGCTGCTGATTCAGGAAGCCAGGATCATCGGACACCTATGAGCACCTTCGAGAAACTAAGACGGCATGAAACGGTAAGGCCGCGCTTGAGAGCTCTGGTTTATTTCAAACCTGTATTAACATACAAGTGTAATTTACTCATCATCAGAAACAACCACGTAAAATACAGGCGTAATGAAACCGAGGGCCCGAGGTCTGTAAGTAAAACCGGTGGGTTATGCGTGTAATTTGAGAGACCAGTGTATATTTTACGAGCACTCTATATGGACGACATTACCAGACAATACATGCATGACGTGCGTATCATGCCATCCATGGGCAAGGCTGAAACAGCAACTAATGGCTGGATTAGCAATCGTCCGAGTGTCGTTAAGCGTTTTTATTGTGTGTGAAGTACTTCCGATATTTTACTAGTCGAAATAGACCAACCAAGCGCCTTCGCCCGAGACCGTCTACTTTAATTTACAAGCGTCAGTTTTACAAGCGGTTTGGTTGGAAAACGACGATCCAATCATGGCCTAATATCACGAGTTGGTCAGAAGATCATATCGTTTCACTTCTAACCTACCCGACATGTCGTATAGGCTATGAATGAAACATCAGACGATGAACTTGTTACGCACGGAAACAACAGAAGAGGATGATCTTCTTAACAAGCAAATCACTGGCATTAGATCGACATGCAAAACAATAGGAAGCATTATTCTCAGGAGGCACGGTGAATAGCTCGTGATGCCGCATGCCACAACATTCCAAGCTCAACTTTGCAATCAAACACAAGGCCTGGCATTACATAGACAAAATTCAGAACAAACTCTTAACAGAGGAATATCTCAGCAGAGTAACTATTTACTTCTAAACTGAACACAAGAGTAGGAAAAAACACTCGACGCTGCTCACAGCAAGGGCGTCCCACTCAAAAATATCAAATGCATGTCTTCTGGCTAACATCAATGAGCAAATTTTGACACGGTTTTCCAATTCCAATATATTAAACTAACGTCTTCTTGCTAAAATCAATGATTAAAATTTGGCAAGCTTTTCCCATTCAAAATATGTAATGCCTATGATCGTGGAGTCCTGTCGTAGCTTCTTGTACTTGTTTGGGCACTTTTTGCCCAGGGCACTCCACGTGTTGTTAAATTGCCAATGGTCTCTACAGACTAATCATGTCACCGGTGTCTAATAATACTCTGTAAAGCTTCTCGGTCATTCCTTCTGTAATGTAGCGCAAACAGTGGATGCTTCTTCCTGCAAAGTGGAACGACCAACTGGACCCAGTAACGTAGCAGTTTGCCTTGGACACATTGGCTCCTTTTGTGCAGTTCAACTAAAATCGAAGTCGGAATAAAACCAAGCTTTAATTTTGATATCCCTGTAAGCAACAATAGGTATAAGGGAACAACTATTGAGAAATAACGGTTGATGACTTGTCTTAATGGGAAACAAAGCAGGAGAGTAGCAATTCTCCATCAGTGTGATTCATTCATATTGACTGAGACATTATCTTAACAATGCCTTGTTTCAACATGTATAAAGAACGACAAAGTAGAAAAGTACCATTCCTAAAACAATGCAATTGATTCATTTTAACAGAGACATTATCTTAACAATACCTTGGTTAAACATGTAGAAAGAACTACAAAGCAGGATAGTACCATTCCTAACAAGTGTTGCACTTTTGAACTAAGATTTAGTAGTTAATTAATTCTGAGAGTGGCATTGCTTAATTTTACCAGCGGCATTAGATTAACGAAAAGCATAAACAGTTCCAGGGGAGAGTGGGCGCAACAACAATATGTGATTCCATCTACTTATAAAGGGGGTGATGTAGAGTTTGTTGTAACAAAGCAACAAGCATCATGTCTGGGTTGGTCCCATTTTTGTTCACTACTTAATGGGAAAAGACAGCAATACAATAGCTTCCATTCAACATTTATTTAAAACAGTACCAATACAAGTAGCACAACATCTCAAAGCACACTGCACAATCATGTGGATGAAGGCCTGTACTGACCTTTCATGAGAACACCAGGATAAAATACGAATCTGCCAACACGAATAGGAAATCCAATCTCGTTTTGTGCACTTGCACTGAAATCAAGCAAAGTGTTTTGCGTAGCGAAGCAAAATGTCGCAATAGCAACAAGTTGAATAGATATCCCTGTTTAAACAGAGGCAAAAAGGGAATCAATTACTGGCTAATAAAGCAGGATGAAACATGCGGCCACAAAAATGGTAATCCCGCCAATCCCTAACAAGTGTTGCAATTTTGAAATAAGATTCAGTAGTTAATTCTAAGAGTGGCATCAATTACTGGCTTATAAAGGGGGTGATGCTGAATTTCTTGTAACAAAGCAACAAGCATCATGTCTGGGTTGGTCCCATTTTTGTTCACTACTTAATGGGAAAAGACAGCAATACAATAGCATCAATTCAACATTTATTTAAAACAGTACCAAAACAAGTAGCACAACATCTCAAAGCACGCTGCACATCATGTGGTTGAGACCAAGATTTGAAACAACTCGCCACGAAGGCTGGAAACAAATCTCGATCTCCTTTTGTGCAGTTCCACCAAAATTAAGCAAAGTCACCGGTGTGACATTCAAGTTGAACTGCACAAAACACTCTTAAACCATAAGTGTTTCGAGTAGCGAAGCAAAATGTCGCAATAGTAACAAGTTAAATCGATATGCCTGTTTTAACAGAGGCAAAAAAGGAAATAATTACTTGCCGATAAAGGAGGATGAAACAAACAGTGACAGAAAGAAGCATCTAACTTATCTTGGATGGAAAACAAAGTAGGATAGTAGCATTTCTAAAACGGTTGCATTGATTCATATTAACAGAGACAATTCTCTTGAAACAACATTCGTTAAAAAATGTAATTTACTTTTAACAGTGGTATTGCTTCAATTTTTCGGCAGCACTCTTAGATTAACAACAGCAAAATAACTGTATGGGACATGCTAGCAGCAGGTGCATCCACACGTATAAATGGGTGATGCAGAGTATGTAGCCAAGCAACATATCTATGTTGGTCCCATATTTGTTCTCTTTGAACTTTTTTCCTATGTGAGGGTAGCAAATCTAGTCCTGCACAAACTACCCGAACCCCCCAGTTTCTTTCCCTTTTCAACAAAGAGATCGGTTCCTTACAGATGTGTGTACTGGGTTACCCCCCTTTTCCCTTTTCGACCAACAAAGCGGCTGGATAGCTAGTCTATACTACTTTTCCTCCCTACTTTCCTCATTGAACCACATTCTAGATTCATGCTCCACCCCACCGCACCCTTCTTTCCTCTTTGAACCAAGACCTAGATTCGACTACAGATCGAAAAATATCCACATGCAGCTAGAGTAACGACGGTTTCAAAGAAACTTATACCTTAGGGTCGTCCGGATGTGGCAAGGCGTGCGGCGGGAGGCCGGATCTGACCACACTACGTACGGCAGTGAGGAAGAAGGGGCCGGTGGCCC
Source organism: Triticum aestivum (assembly GCF_018294505.1). Taxonomy (NCBI): domain Eukaryota; kingdom Viridiplantae; phylum Streptophyta; class Magnoliopsida; order Poales; family Poaceae; genus Triticum; species Triticum aestivum. The sequence continues at coordinate 407,317,597 of NC_057813.1, read as the reverse complement.
TCCCGCACATGCGCTGGGTGAAAGAGAACAGCACAACCGGCAGTGGATTGCCTCCCTCGCCGAAGGCGATAGAGTGAACGCTGCACCTCCTCCCCTTCCCAGTGCGACGGGATACAGACGCCTCCTTCACCAGCTGTGAGGGGGGAGAGAGAGACAAAAGGCAAACGCAGTCTTGTTTAGATCTGGTGAAGAGAGGGTGAGAGACTGTGAATATAGCAAACCCAAGCAAATGAACGCTGAGCCTCCAGCGTGTAACATATATGTAGTGCGGCGAGCGTGTGGAGAGTGCAAACCCTAGCGAACAAGCGCTGAGGCTCCTGCTTATATATATACTAATGTAGTACGGACTGAGCTCCGGTGCCTTCGCTGCATCTGCTTTTGGCTGTATGATAGGTGAGCCAGCCACATTTTGGGCCCACCTATCATAAACCCAAAGGCAGGTGCACTAAGTCAATGAACGTGCGTCCATATAGTACTCTCGTGTATACGACTAATATATAGTGGAGTGGTTTTCTTATTCTCTCCATAACAATCGTTTTAAATTGTGTAAGTACGAAACGAAACTCTTTATTTAATGTACAATGAAGAAAACTAGTACTACTTCCGATGAACTAATGATCCACGTCCACGCGTCCTGGTCGCACTTCCTGTCCTTCATGTGTGGTACACTACCCTCCCTTAAGTGAACAACCACACATGCGCCAAATTATCAGAAATGTGTGAGAGTGTGTACAAATAAAGAATTTTAATTTCATTTATTGGAAAGGTTTGAGAGTATTACAAAGTTTCACTTCAGTCAAATCTAATATGCGGAGTAGATAAAAATGGAGGGCTACTACATCCATCCGGGTTTTGAGTCCACACCATTTTTTAAATCAAAGTTAATAGCTGGACAAATAAAATTACAGGGGAGCTGGAGACAAAGTTGTGAGAAGGCTTAGAAATCAATACAAAACTTATGCTCTTAGTACCAACGTCGATCCTTCTTCAAGGAAACATTTGGTTCATAGCCAATTGTGTGATAAAATTGCACCAACGTGGAAGACGACAGCGTCTCCAACGCAACCAAGGTGAACCGACGAAGGATATCATCTTTGTGCGTAAAAATCAAAGAGCACTAAAGGAAGATAACTTGTTTTTTATTGAAAATCGGTCAACTTCACCAGCCGACGCAACCATGAGGCGCAACCATGAGCATCGATAGGTCATCGTGGTGATGCATCATCCATTTGGCATCAAGTTTGGGTGAGGCACCTATGAAGTTCGACAAATCCTCACTGTGGTCTGTTTCTTCTCAGTAATCAAGCTCGAGGAAGGAAGAACCACGTGGCAGAGGACAGTGAGGCGGAATAACAATGGCCATCCAATTTTGTGCAGTTCCACTAAAATTGAGGAAGTCATGCCTGGGTATGGAGACACGCATCCCTGTTTCCAAAAATATAAAAAAGGGTTAGCAACGACATCTCAATTGACAATAAGAATTAATGAAAAGTACACCAACAAACAGAAGCATCATAATTATATCTTGATGGGAACTAAACTAGGATACCCGAGAAAAAAAAGCATTTCTTCATTTAATCAGTGATAGTACTACCACCATATGGACAATGACCGCACAACCACCATGTACTTTTTGTCGAAACAACATGTATACCTCCACCGAGGCATAAATCAGGACAACTTTTCGAGTGGCATTTCCTCTATAATAGTACTAGTAGGTGATGTTGGACCAGCCGACGAACCCTAGCTACTATGCATGGGGAGTTGGGGAGTAGTCGCATAGAAGAAAACAAGCACGCAGCGCCTAGGGAGCTGGACCAGTACAAGAAGTTATACCTCAAGTGGGCGAGATGTCATTTAGGCGGGCGGGCGGGATCTGCCCACACGACGGCTACGAACAAGGGCGCGGAGGATCTTCGTCCGTGCCAGTGCCGGCTCCGAGAGGACGGTGCGCATCGGCTTCCTTCGTCGCCGACGGTGACAACGTCAATGCTGCACCTCCTGACCTCCCGCAGTGGACGGGATTCGGCCGGATTTGTGACCACCGGTGAGGAGAGAGATAGAGTGGACACTATCATCTTGTTTTGATATGGAGAGGGTGAGAGAGCGAGATGCGAGAAACTCTATCAAACAAGAGGCTATAATGGAGTAGAAGATCTCTCCATAGAAGTGGTTTTAAATACAATACGCGTGTTCCCGGAAAAAAGAAACGAAAACTGGCGGACAATATTTTAAGGGTCTGTCTAGGGCACATCTAGATGTGACATAGTTATGTCACATCTAAGTTGATGTCCACTCTGTTTGTGGTCTATTTTTTTGTCCTAGTTTTTTTGTTTCTTGTTGCTACATTATATACTTGTGGGAGCTTAGATGTGATATCCTTAAATAACATCTAGATGTGAATTAGACAAACTGATTTTCTAACGTACCAAGAAAGAAACTCTATCAAAAACACGCCCCCGCTTCCAGGTCGCGAGAGTCGTCGCGCACACACACATAGACATAGACATGCATATTCGTGTTTACGTAAAATTCCATTTCCATCTCCATCTCCAATCATATTTGTCCAACTGGCACATTATTTATGTTGTTAATTATATACGCAACAATATTAACTTACAACATCTCTTGTTTGCGCACGTCCGGACCGGTGCCACGGCCGGTCCTGACCAACCCAAACACTCTTCATCACCCGCGCTTGCTTCCCACCCGAAACGGTCAGTGCCGCAGTCATGCCCGGCCAGAGCAGACGCGACCTCTCACTGGCGCCAGCATTGAAGCGGCGCGCCGGCCGAGAGAGTGTCGCCCGCGCCGCTTCCAGGTGCACGCGGCTGCTCCGCGTTCAAAGGTCGCAATAGCCGGCTACAACATGCATGTAAAAAGTTCTTGGGAGTCCGTGCTACAGCTAGCTGTCCTCCCCCAACTTGTCAATCTCTTCCAATAGTGCTAGTACTCCATGGCGCAATCCATCGACAAGCAGGCGGGAAAGTTATCGTATACTCGGTTTGCGGTGAGTGGCATGCCGAGCGACCGTGCGGGGTCGAGCCATGGAGTAGGGTGAGACACGAACACGACAGATGTGATTTAAATGTTGGTTTTGCTCGATGGTGCGATCCAACGAAAAGAAACATTGGTTTCTCTCCGTTTCCATTTTTTCTCCAGAAAAATGAAAACTTTCCACTCCATTTTCATTCTTATTCCAAGGTTTCCCCGTTACAACATTCCATCAAATACAAAGGAAAACTAACACGCATGTTGATGCATCTCAATGATTCACAGATCATACCCAATATTTACTTCACAACTATAGAAAAAAGTTGTGAGAGCATGTACGAAAGAAAAACTACTGATGGGGTCACTACGACTTAAACCCTAAACCCTAAACATGATTTAATTCCCTGGCCAGGTAGAACCTGTCGAAGGAAAGATGGCTGGCACCCTCGGATCATACGGTGCTTTTGTGCAGTTCCACTAAAATCGACCTAAGCATCCCTGATGGCAAAGATATTGAAGAAGTGTGATTAGAATAATAGTACTAGCACTAGTTCATGAGACATAAACTCATCACAAGTAGAAGCTGGTAGAAGTGGAGAAAGATCGACATGGAGATGGAGCTACGGCAGTGGAGCAAGCCGGCTCCAAAAGGAAGATGGACTACCTGGGACGTCAGACTGTAGCTAGAAGGGCGGTTGGGACGCGACATCGACCCATACCGCGGTGACCCCCGATTGGGACGGACCGGCTGTGGGTTTTCTCCCTCGCTAATGTCGACCGCGTCTACGCAGAACATTGTTCCCTTCCCCCAGCTGCGGGATCAGGCACGTCGTTCTATGCTTGTGAAGAGAGAAACCTTAGCAAGCAGGCTTGTAGCTTAGGCTCCTGCTAGTGTATATATAGTGGTTTTCTTTTTCTCTCCATATCAACCATTTTATATTGCGTACGTGTCATTTAAGAGTGAAATTATGGTTGCTTCTTCCGACTAACTTACTGTGTGATTTGACTGCTCCTTAGTGGCCCCTACACATACTCCCCCTACGTGTATGCAACAGTCACACGTACACATGGACACAAAAATGCGCGCGGCACCCTAATGCATGAATGTCCGAGCACACAACGGAACACACACGATCACGCTAAGTGCTCAACCTACACGTGCATGCACACACATACTCAGTCAGGGTGAGCTAGTGACCATATAAACACCGGAATATATATATATATATATATATATATATATATATATATATATATATATATATATATATATTGAGCGCAATGAGCGTATTATGAAGTCCACTGACCGTTTTTTTACAAATATATAGTCACAGATAGTGTATTTATCTCGTTTGAAATTAAGCCATATTAACAGAGAGGAGGCAGTATGGACTAGCATTACTTTGCTGTGTCTCGTCAATTTGTCGAACGAGGAGAAGGTTGCAGGACGGGAGAAGCTTGCGCGCGGTGGCTCGCAGGACAAGGAGAAACTTTTTACTAATGCAAGCTCTCCCTCGCTCAGGCGGTGGACGTGCAAAAGGGGCACAAGATGCACTTACAATCTCCCCCTTTTTGGTGATTGATGACAATGTAGGTTAAGTTTTCAACGGGGATAAACATATGAATTGAAAGTGCTCCATATTGAGGAATTTGATTGCAAGATATAGAAGAACTCTCCCAGAAGATGTGCATAGTGAGGAATTTGCTTTTGAAGCAATGCACATTTGAAGAGTAGAATCATGGAGATCTCCCCCTATATCTTGTAATTCATACACACATTTAACATATCGAATGAAGAATTTGAAATGCATGATGAAATATGGTGAATGATGTAATTGAGCATGCGTGCATAACATATATGAGGAAATAGCATTCAGAAAAACAGAGCAAAAGTATCAGGTCACCATCGGACTTAAGTTTACAAATCGATCCAATAAACACTTCAAAAGAGCGAGAGTTGCAACTTAACAAAAAAATGCCCATATAGATAGACCCGCTTGAAGACTAACTCAAATTTCTCCCCCTTTGTAATCAAATGACGAAAAGGGGAGAAAAGTGAGGACTAACGCCCCTAAAGAATATCATCACGAGGTTGACGGAGGAGCGCCAGCGTTGTTGGGGTCGGTTGTTGGTGTAGGGCCTGCCGCAGTGTCGTCAAAATCTTCATTTTCATCTGTCTCGCATGATGAAGAAAATGAGCCAGCCACCAAGGAAGGAACCTTGACTTTCTTGAATTTCTTTGCCTGCGGCTTAGACCAGTCAAAGTCCTGCTTGAAGCCCATCTGCTTAAGATCTTCTTCGCCGTAGCGATAAGACAGAACAGCCCAGGTGCGATCAAATACACCATGGAGGTAGTAATGGTTCTTCTTCACTGAATTATGTGTAGCAGTCATGTTGTGAAGAATTGAACCAAACTGACGCTTGACCCATTTTTGGTTGCGATCGACCTTCTAATGAAGACTGATGAGATGCTCACTATCAGTCATCAACCTTGGAGCTGTGCCTTGAAGATTTTGCTTGGAAGCATTGGCGGCACAATCATGACTGGCAGAGTTGTCATTGGTGAAGTAAGATGCAGCTTTGCGGAACTGTCCATCCAATGAACGAATGACTTCATCAACAATTGCAGTGGCCTTGCCCTTTTCATCACTGAGGAAAATATCTACTTGAGGACTTCAATGGGGGGCAAGTAACTGCCATGGTTGAGTGTGTCAACCTTGTAATTGATCGAAGACCTTGATCTGAGGAATCTCATAATCCAGGGAGCGTAAGGCTTAATTTCGAAAGGAGACAATGCAATATTTGCCATAGTCCTCATGAAGAAGTCATGGTAGTCTATTGGAGTACCATGCATGATATTGAATAGCAGATTCTTCATGATGCCAATGACTTCTTCTTCATTCGAGTCATGGCCTTTGATTGGACTCAATGTCTTGCTCAGGATGCGATAGATAGTCCGTGGCACATATAGCAATTCCTTCACGAGGAATTAGGTCCTTGGGCCTTGACCAGGCTTCAGCGGCTTCATCAACACTTGCATGTAGTTATCTGTGAGTTTAGGTTCATGATACATACGACATGCACCTTCAAGGGGAGGACTGACAGGCAGGGCGTGAAGCAATTCAGAGGCCGGTGCTTTGAAGTGAGTGTTCTCTGTCATCCAGTCCAACACCCAAGATTTGATATCATCATAATCTCCTCTGATGTGCAGCGTTGCATAGAACTAAAGAATTAGTTCTTCATTCCAGTCACATATATCGGTGCAAAAGTTGAGCAGTCCAGCGTCATGAAGAACACTAAGGACTGGTGTGAAGCACGACAGCGATTCCATAGGAATATGCTCATGGTCAAATAATTTGTCCTTATCAAAAAGCAGTGAAGAATATAAGTTTTCTTGGCTGGCGGCGCTTCCTTTGAAGACGAGCAGAGTCATATGGGTTGTATTCTGTGAAGAACACATGCTCGTGGAAGAAGTCATCAGCTTTGAACTTCGGCGTCTTCGTGAATGGATTCTTCGGCTTGGGTTGAGGTGTATTAGTCAATGTCTTCACAGCCTTAGGAATCACAGTCTCAAGAGCCGCAAGCTATGGAATTTCAGTTTCTGCTTCAGTAGCAGCCTGGGTCGCCTTTTCTTCAGCATCTTTATCATCATCACTAGTGGCTGGAATTTCTTCTGGCATGATAAGAAGAGGTGCTTGATGTTCATCAGAGCCCGTGTGAATTTCTTCAGTCTGGAGGGACTAAGGAATCTATTGCAGTGGGGTGAACATGGGGAAATTGGGGTGATGACTTTCCCAATAGTCATCATTCAACACTGGAGTGGCGCACCCAATGTCCACGTCTTCTTCTTCTTCATCCATTTCTTCAATGCATGCCTCTTCAGCCGTGAACTAAGTCATGGGTGATGATACCAGAGGAGTTGAAGTGACACTGTCAACTTCAATTTCTTCATCCATCTGCTCTGTTGAAGTAGCAGAAGGATCTTCTTCCAGAGACTCACTCAGAATCTTGTAATCTTCACCAAAGGAATCATTTCCTTTGATGGCATGCTTGAAAGAGGAACAACATCAATTGGATTTTCAAGAGAGCTGGTCAAAGTCTTCGCCTTCTTGGGAGCAGAAGACTATGAGGAAGGAAATGCTTTCCTTTTCTTCAGTGCAGCTTGCTCCACCTCCTAGGTTTTCTTCACTTCTAATGTAGAAGGAAGAACTGGACTTGGTGTTCGCGTTGGTGTGGGAGGAGCAGAGGAGATTGGTGCAATTTCTTCAGGCACAACTGATGCTATTGTCCTAACTTGTTCAGCTTCTTCAGGTGCAGCTTCAGATGCTTCAGCTTGCCTGTCTTGTACTTCAGGCGCAACACTAGAGGTTGCCCTCACAATTTCTTCAGCGGCTGGAATAACTTCATCAGCCCTGGTGCTTTCAGTTTCATCGGCAGCCTGATTTTCATCAGTGGTGTTGGCATGTTCTTCAATAGGCTATGTAGATGCTTCAGCCTGAGGAATTTCAATGTGCGTTGGAGCAGCAACATTGGGTGTAAATCCCTTCACGATTTTGACGAATCTGACTTTGGCTCCCAACCATTGTGCCTTGTAGGCGTCAAATTCATCACTGAGTTTCTTGATCTCAGATTGCAGAGCGATAAGTTGTTAAGGTGATAGCGTGAGAATGTTGTCCTTCAGAAAGCACTGTTTCTTGTACTGGGCTTTCTTCATAGACCTGGCTTTCTCAAATTTTCATTTCTCTTTAGAAATGAAAGCCGTCAACATATGACTTTGGCCAGGTGTGAGGTTTAACACTGGAAGGGGAGTGTTTGGGTCCATGTGCCAGAGATCAATGAAGTCTAGGAGCTTCTTCGGATCCAACATGAGTGGCACAACACTGCCCTTGGCTCTAGAGGCCCTTTGCTATATGTCTTTGATGATTTCGGCTAATTCCTCATCATCAGCTTCATCATCATCTGACGGCACTTGGAAGGCAACTTGCTTCTTGTGAGAACTTGGTCTAGTGCCTCGTCCAGCAGTGGCCTTGGTCTTCAGCAAAGTGGGGCCTATTGAAGACTGAGGAGGAGCTGAAGAACTTGCAGATGCTCCTAAGGCAATTGAGATGCCAACGGTCCTTTGGCAAGAGGCGAGATGCACAGGTGCTAAGGACTTTGCTGGAGGAGCCGAGGGTTTTGCAACCTGAGGAACTGGAGCAGCTTGAGTAATAGGCCGTCAGGGCACAAATGAGCTTGGCCGTGACGGCATTGCTGAGGAAGGTGGTTTGCGAGCAGGCTTCTTCGGCATGGCCTTCTTGCTAGTAGAGACCATAGCAGTGGCAGCAGCTGAGTCTTTGTTGAATTTCCTCACTACTTCTTTGGCCTATTTGGCCAACTTGGCTTGCTGCTTGGCCCATTCATCAGCATAGTACTCACCGTGCTTGATGCTAGTGGGATCAACAATTTGGCCAGGTGCCAACGGAGGTCTTGGGCAAGGAGGGTGAAGAGCAAATTTCTTCATGTACTTTGGAGTTACATACCTGTATTCCCTCCATTCCCGTGCCCATCTTTGTTCAATTCTCTGTATGCGCACCTTGCGCTCATTCTTCGTTTCCTTTCCATGAGTTGCCTCATTTGGAGTGCAATACCCTGCATATATGTCATCAGGGATCTCAAAAGCAGTATGGACTTCCAGTTTCTTCCCTCCCTTCTGGGGTTTCTTGCCATCTGCCATTTTCTTCAGCAGAGGATTTTGAACTATTGAGTTCTCTGAAGAAGTATGCAACTTTTCTTCGAGGAATGCTGCAAATGAGTTAAGTTGGTGAGAACCTAGTGATTCAGCAGCAGACATGCATACCTGTGAACAGAGTATAGGTGTGAAGAATTTGGAGAGGTCATATGCATTCTCAGAAGTTTTTGCAAAATGGAACAAGTTCGAGGAAATTGACCAGATATGTCTTGAAGAATTTCACTAAGCGTTCTTTGACTTAGGTTCCAGAGTTGTATGGATTGTGAGATTCACACAATTGAGGAATCTTGAGGAAAACGTCACTTAGAGAAACATATCAAGAATAGATGATTGTGTGAGGTGTTTAAAGTGTGGAACTTGAAGAATAAACACCTTTAGAAGATTTTATAGAAATCATCAAAATCAACAAAGGCAGTAAAAGTAACTTTTAATTACCCTTGATGAAGAGCACGACAAACTGAGACTGTAGACTGGAAGTTTGTCAGTCCAGATCTTACACGCCCTAACTTGGCAGAGGAAGACAGTTACGGTGGCGGTGGAGTGAAGATATCCGCAGCCGGGGCGAGTACGACGACGATGATGTCGAGGGAGTGAAGCTCTTCCTCACCGGTGACGATGAAGGTAGCGGCGGTGCTAGGGCTTGAGAGCTCGAGCGAGGGGAGTGAGATCGAGCGGGGTAAATGCAGTCTGAGGAGGGTGAGGGGTACTTATAGCCGAGGTGAAAAAACCGCTCGCCCGAGGAAAATGGACGAACGTGCCCCTGACCCTTCTCATCCTAGCGACATGTGTCACCCATGTACAGTGTGGTGGAGATTGTGTGAGATCGTGGGTGAATAAATAACTCTTATCGTGGGATGTGTATCGGTTTGAGCGGCAAAAGCCGAAAATTTAGATAAGAATATTTTAATGTTTTGTTCGCAAATTCTTCAGCTGACAGGGACATAGTGAAGATTTTGAACGGGTTTCAAATACAACGCACATGGTCAAGAATAAAATGATGATGAATCTGGATGTGCTTTGTCTTCGAGTGCTGAACTGGGTTGTGAGCAATCTTAATAGCACTCTCATTGTCGTAGTAGAGTGGCACATTCTTCACATTGATGCCATAGTCCTTGAGGGTTTGCTTCATCCATAGCAATTGAGCACAGCAGGATCCAACAGCAATGTACTCAGCTTCAGCAGTAGAGAGTGATACGCAGTTCTACTTCTTCGAGGGCCAATATACCAAGCATCATTCGAGGAAATGACATGTACCTGATGTTGACTTGCGGTCCGCCCGATCACCAGCATATTGAGAGTCAAAATGTCCAATGAGATCAAAGAAAGAGCCCTTGGGATACCATAATCCAAGTCTTGGAGTGTGAGCTAGATATCGAAGAATATGCTTCACAGCCTTATGGTGTGATTCCTTCGGTGATCCTTGAAATCAGGCACACATGCAAACACTAAGCATAATATCCGGGCTAGATGCACATAGGTACAATAAAGAGCCAATCATGGAGCGGTATACATTTTGATCGAAGTCTTTACCATTTTCATTGGTGCATAGATGGCCATTTGTGGGCATAGGGATTTTGACGCCTTTGCAATCTTGGATGCCGAATTTCCTCAACACATCCTTGAGGTATTTGCCCTGAGATATGAATATGCCATTGTGTTGTTGATGATTTCAAGACCTAAGAAGAATTTCAACTCTCCCATCATAGACATTTGATATTCCTCACTCATCATATAGGCAAATTCGTCACTGTAACGTTGGTTAGTACAGCCAAAGAAAATATCATCAACATATATTTGGCACACGAATAATTCATCATCATATGCTTTGGTGAAAAGAGTTCGGTCAAGTGAACCGGGTTTGAAGCGTTTCTTCATGAGGAATTCCTTCAGTGTGTCATACCACGCCCGAGGTGCTGGCTTAAGGCCATCGAGGGCCTTGTTGAGACTGTAGACGTGATCTGGAAATTTTGGATCCTCAAAACCTGGTGGTTGAGCAACATATACTTCTTCCTCAAGCTTACCATTGAGGAATGCACTTTTCACATCCATTTGATGTAAGATGATATAATGATGGTTAGTGTAAGTAAGCAATATGCGAATAGCCTCAAGTCTAGCAACAGGTGCAAAAGTTTCATCGAAATCAATTCCTTCAACCTATGTGTAGCCTTGAGCTACAAGACGAGCCTTATTCCTCACCACAAGGCCATTTTCATCTTGTTTGTTGAAGTAGATCCATTTGGTACCGATGATATTGTGCTTGCGTGGGTCTGGTCGCTTGACAAACTCCCATACATTGTTGAGCTCGAATTGATGCAATTCATCTTGCATGGCTTGAATCCACTCAGATTCCATGAATGCTTCATCAACTTTAGAGGGCTCTGTGATAGAGACAAACGCAAAATGCCCACACAAGTTAGATAAGTGTGAAGCCTTTGAGCGTGTGAGAGGACCTGGTGCATTGATGTCGTTAATGATTTTCTTGATCTGCACTTTGTTTGCAATGCGAAGATGTGCAGGTTGTCGACTTTGGTTAGGTCCAGTAATTTCTTCAGGGTCATTTTCTTCAGTAGCACCAGTGTGATTTTCTTCACAATCCGGAATGACTTCTTCAGCAGATTCTTCGCTAGGGATGATATCCTCAGTAGCTTTGAGCTTGATGGATTCCTCAGGTGACATATCATCTAGCACAGGAGGTAGGTGCTCTCTTTGTGAGCCATTTGTTTCATCGAAGCGCACATCTACAGTTTCAACAATCTTGTGATGATTGATGTTGAAGACTCTGTAGGTGTGTGAGTCCTTTCTGTAACCAGGCATAAAACCCTCATGTGCTTTCAGTGCAAATTTAGAGTGATGGTGAGAATCTCTAATACGGCATTTAGCACCAAAGACTTTGAAATAACTTACATTGGGTTTCTTGTCAGTGAGGAGGAGTTCATATGAGATCTTTTGGAAGAATTTGTGAAGTTGTACCCTGTTGATAATGTGGCATGCAGTATCAATAGTTTCAGGCCAAAAGCGTTGTGGTGTCTTGTATTCGTCAAGCATGGTACGAGCCATCTCAACAAGAGTTCTGTTCTTGCGCTCCACGACGCCATTCTGCTGAGGAGTATAGGGAGCAGATAACTCGTGAGTAATACCGAGTATATCAATAAATTCATCGAGACTAGTGTTCTTGAACTCAGTTCCATTATCACTCTTGATATGCTTGATCTTCACACCAAAGTTAGTAGAAGCTCTTGAGGAAAATCGTCTGAAGACTTCCTGCACTTCGTTTTTGTAAGTGATGATATGGACCCATGTATAACGAGAATAATCATCAACTATGACAAAGCCATATAATGATGAAGAACTAGAGAGCATGGCATAATGAGTAGGGCCAAATAAATCCATATGAAGTAATTCAAAGGGACGAGAAGTGGTCATGATAGTCTTCAAGGGATGCTTGGCTCTGGTGATCTTTCCAGCCTCACAAGCCCCACAAAGATGATCTGTGAGGAATTTGACACCTTCGATGCCAATGACATGCTTCTTCTTCATGAGTGTATGCAAGTTCCTCATTCCAGCATGACCAAGTCGTCGATGCCATAGCCAGCATTCTGAAGCTTTTGCAAGTAGACATATGGCAGGCTGTGGTCCTGTAGAGAAATCAACAATATACAAGTCTACTTTCGTAAAGCCTTCGAAGACTTTGGAATTGTCAGATTCCATTAGCACAATGCAACGGTATTTGCCAAAGACGACAACCATATCAAGATCACAAAGCATTGAGACAGACATGAGGTTGAATCCTAAGGACTTGACAAGCATGACTTTGTCCATGTGTCTATCCTTTGAAATTGCAACCTTACCTAGACCCAATACCTTGCTTTTGCCTTTGTCAGCATAGTGATATGTTTTAGATGAGATGGTGACAAATCAGTGTCCATCAACAAGTTCCTGTCACCGATCATGTGATTTGTACATCCACTGTCAAGGACCCACTCAGTAGCTTTAGGTTGTTCATCCTGCAGATGAATTAGTGCAACTTACGAACCCATATACTTCATCAGTGAAGAATATGATATCAATTTCATCAACATTAACAGATATAACAATATGAGGACGAGTGAAATGAGTGATTCATTTCTTCATGATTAGCTTGCGTCCATTCAAGCACATTCAGGTCTCCAGCAAATTCTTCAGACGATTATGTTCGTCTGGAGAGCTGACCCTGCATAAGAGATTAGTTCTTTTTCTTCACCACCCACAACTGGATAGGTGGCAAAGTGTTCATCATTCTGTGAGCTCCATAAGAAAAAGATGGCATTGAAGCCAGTGCAATTGGTTTCACAAAAGAGTGGTTAGGATAAGCATATGAATAAGCAGAGAAATTCTTCAAGGATTTACGAACATAATGGTTTGAAGAATAATGTACGTATTCGTAGCCTTTAGACTTTCCCTGCGAAACAGAAGTGTTAGCATGATGATGTTCATACGAGGATTTTGATCCCTGTGAGGAATTTGAGCCATATGAAGAATTTGATCTAGGGTTCCTTTTCTTCATAGATGGTGTCATGATGACATTCACCTAAAGATTTTCAAGGCACCCTTTGGGAACCCAGATTTTCTTCATAGGGGGACCGTTCCTGCAGTTAGTTCCAACATATCGAGCAAATACTTCCCCATTCTGATTCTTGAACAATTTATAGTTGGAGTCAAATGACTCATCAGAGGAATATGAAGAATCACAAGTGAAGCTAGATAAAGTGCATGGATCTACATGAGGTCCTTTCGTAGCAACCCATGAGGTTTTGGGATACTTGTTGGGGATATAACTACTGAGTATAAACCACCAAGGTGGGGCCGGGTTATACTCATAAGGAGTCATCTGTATTGAAGCCCATGAAGACAAGGAGTATGGCACTTTACTACAGAGATTTAAAGGCCCAGGGCCGAAAGGCGGATTAGGGCCCGTAGACATAAACCGCCATGTGATATGTAACTTGTATTGTAAGATAGGAAAGGGTAGAAACTGAGCCGAATACGTGTATAAGCCGGCCGGGATTCTGTAAACCGCCGGGCGTCAACCTGTCTATATAAAGGGACGACCCGGCGGCGGTTCAGGGACAAGAAACAACAACTCGAGAGCCAGGTAAAGCGGATTTGCTCCCTGATCATCGAGACCCCATCAATTCCACCACAACTGGATCATAGGCTTTTACCTTCACCGCAAGGGGCCGAACCAGTATAAACTCCTCGTGTCCTTTGTCTGGTTTAACCCCTTTAAGCGAATCTCGTTGCAATGGCTCCACGACTAAGTCCTCACACTATGACATCTGATGTGATAATTCCACAACAATTTGGCGCCCACCATGGGGCTATCGCATGATGGTTTCGAGTTCTTAAACTGCAACTTCGAAGGACTCAAGGGATATGCAGTGGGCCGGATGACCAAGAGTCATCGCGGCAAGCTCTACATCGATGACGCAGGCTGGGGCCCCGACGCCAGCTCAATCGAGTATGGGTACCGGGTCCCCTTCGGAGGAATTCATGTCTTCGTTCGCAAGATCGACGGACCGGGCCCTGAGTCGGACATCTGCGCCGACCTCATCAAGACGGCTCAGCGTGCAAGCCCTGCCCGGGTTCAGCCCACCATGAAGCATGCGTTTGTAGGATTCATCAATGGTGCGGAATCTCAACCAGCGTTCAACAGGGAGACAGTCGTCTATTTAGCGGGCGAGTCATCCACCGGTGAGACCGAGTCACTGTACCAACTGCAAGATGGCCGGTTTGGGGGTTGTTCCGATGGCGGCAGTTTTCTGGACCCCCTTGAATCACCAAACTGGGTTGCGATCTTCATGGCCAGTACGCAGCCCATGCAGCACTCTTCAGCTGCAGCAGTGATGATTTCCGGATCGGCAGCCAGGGCAGGAAGCCCCGCGTGCCCGCCGGCTCAAGTTCTGTCCTGTTTATTGGATGCCTGGACGACATTGTTGACTACATAGGTTACCGCCAACAATCGAGATCAGGCTAACATGGAAGTCACAAAGCTGCGAGATCAGATAGCTCAGGCCAAGGAGGACTTGGCGGTTGAGGAAGCCAAGATAGCTGAGGAGCGGGCCACTTTGGATGCTCAGGCGCAGCGCATTCAAGCAGAAAATTACCGGCTCATGTTGGATCAGAACGCTTCAAACGATGTGTTGAGGAGGAGACATCAGTCTCGTTTACCACTGGTTTATGAAGCAATGAATCTCTTCAACACGCCAAGAGCATGAACCAGTAATCCGGCAGCGGTAAACCGGATTGAAGCACCTGGGACAAGAGTGCCGGATCAGCCGCGGGCGACGGATCCTCCTCGACAGAACCATGACCCACCTCAGTAGATGCCAACACCGCCTGGTCACTTCTCCACCCCTTTGGATAACATGATCTCTGCGGCGTCGCGATTGGCAGCTATTCCAATGGAAGGCGAATCTCCAGCAGCGGTTGAGACGCGGCGGGCCAGAGATCTCCTTCAAACGGCTATGGTTCAGCAGCAGGCCTATTCATATAATCGAGACATAATTCATTCAACCCCTCGCCCGAGCCGGAGTTACAGCAGACATATTGATGAACCGGCTGTGTCGAGCAGTGCGCGGAACCGTAACGCCCCTCGAGGACCTAACCCGGCGGGTGGTGGTGCAAATGCTCAGGACATAGTGGACAACGACAGAGCACGTCAGGAAGCCGACTTAGCAGCGCAATACGTGGACCATCAGCTTACTCTGGTTCGTCCGACGACTTCAGTGGAGCCAGGTCTTGCTTTCAGCTCTTGGGGGGTGCCGTGTCTTACCCCGGCTTTACGCAATGTGCGGCTGCCCAAGGATTTCAAGGGTCCATGCAAAGTGCCCAATTACACTGCTGACTTACCCCCCGAGTGATGGGTTGAAAGCTATGAGATGGCGATGGAGACGCTGGATGTAGATGAGGCGGCATGCGCATAATACTTCACCATGATGTTGGATGGAACAGCTCACACTTGGCTGAAAAGTTTGCCAGCTAATTCCATTGGGTCATGGGCCGAGTTAAAGGCCCAGTTTATGCTGAATTTCAAGGACACGTGCAAGCAACCCATGTCAATTGTGGATCTAGCTGCCTGTGTCCAGGAAGAAGGTGAGTGGACAACCCATTGCGTGCGTCGGGTTTCAGAGATCTTGCATTCATCGGACCGCATCAATGCCGATTCAGCGGTCATAACGTTGGAGGGCAATTGCCAGTTTAAACCTCTGAAATTAAAGTTGGGACGGCTCAAGCGTCACTGCAATGACATGGGAACACTTATGGAAGGTCTGTTTTAGTATGCCGATTCTGATAGTACCAAGGACCCCGAGTCTGACGATGAAAAGCCGGGGAAGGGAAAGAAGAACGGCAACACCAAAGGGCCGCATCATAATCCGGCAGGCCATGGAAATAATGGTAAATGTAAGGCAGATAATAGTTCAGATTTTGTGGCTAACACCAGTGCACAAGATCATGGTCAGCGTCGAAAGGGTAAACCGCCCCCGCGGAGTGGAGGATCAGGTATTAATCTTGAGCGCCTGTTAAATCAGCCTTGCCCAAGGCACAGGACGCTAGAAAAGATAGCTATGCACCTCTAGAAGGATTGCTTTATTTTGCGGGAGTTCAAAAATTCGGACCTTTTCCGATATGATCATGGACCGTCTAGTGGTTCAGGACCGGGGTCTCATAGGACGGGTTATGGTGGAGGCAGTTCTGACTTAGGATTTCAACGCAATCAAAGCGGACATGGTAATCAAGGCAATTGGGGCAACCAGGTTGGTTATAATCAGCAGGGAAGTCAGCAGCAGCAGCAGTCAGGTTACCAGAACCAACCGAAGCAGTTAAATAGTGGGCAGTATCATGTCTTCACTACAAGCCTGTGCAAGCGTGATCAGAAGCTTCATAAGAGGGCAGTGAACTCCGTTGAACCGGCGGTACCCCATTTTTTGCGCTGGTTTGAATAGCCTATTGTGTGGAGTCGAGAGGATCATCCTCCCGGGTTGATAATCCGGGTCACCTGGCATTGGTGGTGGCGCCTCAGGTTGGAGGTTATAAATTCACCAAGGTGCTCATGGATGGAGGGAGCAGTATCAACATCTTGTATTATGAAACCTTTCATCGTATGGGGTTGACAGACAAAAATCTTAAACCGTCGAACACCGTTTTCCATGGTGTGGTCCCTGGTAAATTGGCTTATCCGGTCCGTAAGATAGCTCTGGAGGTTGCTTTTGGAGATGATCATGATTCGAGGTCAGAGACATTGACTTTTGAAGTGATGAAAATCAGGAGCCCGTACCATGCCCTGTTTGGTCGGCCGGCTTATGATAAGTTCATGGCAAGGCTGAGGGAGTCCTGGATTAGGGGGTATCCGGACAGCCGGACTGTGTACAATGTCTGGACTATTGAAGCATGAAGATACAAGACTCAAGACTTCGGCCTGTGTCCGGATGGGACTCTCCTTTGCGTGGAAGGCAAGCTTGGTGATCCGGATATTGTGTTTCCTTTCTTGTAACCGACTCCATGTAAACCCTAGCCCTCTCCGGTGTCTATATAAACTGGAGAGGTTGGTCCTTAGAAGGCCGATCACAATTACAATCATACCATCATAGGTTAGCTCTTAGGGTTTAGCCTCTACGATCTCGTGGTAGATCTACTCTTGTACTACCCATATCTTCAATATTAATCAAGCAGGAAGTAGGGTTTTACCTCCATCGAGAGGGCCCGAACCTGAGTAAACATCTGTGTCCCTTGCTTCCTGTTACCATCAGCCTTGACGCACAGATCGGGACCCCCTACCCGAGATCCGCCAGTTTTGACACCGACATTGGTGCTTTCATTGAGAGTTCCTCTGTGTTGTCACCTCAAAGCTCGATGGCTCCTTCAATCATCAACAACACAGTCCAGGGTGATACTTTTCTCCCTAGACAGATCTTCGTGTTCGGCGGCTTCGCCCTGCGGGCCAATTCGCTTGGCCATCTAGAGCAGATCGGCAGCTACGCCCCTGGCCATCAGATCAGGCTCGGAAACCTGAACTACACGACAGACATCCGCTGAGACTTGATCTTCGACGGATTCAAGCCTATGCCAGGAGCACCGGACAGTCACGAAATGCATGGCCTAGACCTGCTATCGGACAACTCTTGGGATATCACCCTTGCAGTAGCCCCGGACTCAAATCCAGAGCAGGCTGCGTTGCCCGTGGATGGAGGGATGGATCCCGCCCCGTAGGCCGTACCCTCATCGGCAGTAGAGCCGAACACAGGCCTCACTTCTGAGGAGGCCTGTGACTCCGAACCCCCGGACTCGTATCCGGTTGTAGGTTCCTATTCGCGCACTCCCGAGCCAGTCGAGCCAGGTTGGGCCCCGGTAATGGAGTTCACCACTGCGGACATCTTCCAGCACTCGCCCTTTTGCGACATGCCGAACTCATTAAAAACTCTCTCTTTGACAGAAAATTCTAGGCCGAACTATGTCTGGCTCGAGTGGGAAGCAGACGATGAAGAAATTCGTTACGCACCCACCACCCACTTCATAGCCACGGTTGATGATATAACCGACACGCTTGACTTCGACTCCGAAGGCATCGAGGGTATGGACGATGATGCAGGAGAAGATTCAGAATCTATGGGGTGTCGGACTTCCGCCTCGTCACATGACATATACATGGTGGATACGCCCAAGGAGGACGATAGTGACATTCCAGAAGATAAAACCCCCGGAAAAAAGCCAAAGCGACGGCACACACGCCATTCCAAGTCCAGCAACAGTAAAAATAGCAGTAAGAGCGCTAGAAGGATCGACACTCCGGCCAACCCCGAAGGCAGCAATGACCATACGGAACCAGTGATGGAGCAGGACGAGCCAGGTCACGCCGAACACAGTTCGGAGCAGACGCCCGAGGACAATGATCCAGAGGGACGAGTTCATCAAACCGGCCCAGGACAAGAAGACAGTCCGATCGATGAAGCATTCATCATTCTGGAAGAACGCGTGGAACGAGATAACCTCCATAGAAAGCTTATGGACACAGCGAGAAGTCCGAAGAAGTAGAAGCAACGGCTTAAAGCCGCACAGGAAACGCTCAACCGCAGATGGAACAAAGTGCTAGACACTGAAGAAAGATATGGCGACGATCGCCGTACAAAGAGCTACCCAAAATGCAAGCCACTGCCAGAATTCGACGACGAGGCCGTTCCACCAAAGATTAACACGACCAGGAGGCCAGACGTACCACTTCATAACCGCAACAAAGCAGCTATCGAAGATGCACACGATCTATGTGAGCACCTGGATAAGAAAGCTGGCGCAGCTAGGTCCATCTACGGATCTAAAGGACACACCCCGGTGGGGGACTGTGGTCGTCATAACGATTATGCCAATCAAATACCAGTTCGGAATAAACACCGGACACAACAACAGCCGACAGCATGCCACAACATGTCCAGATACAGAGGGCCTGCTCACCCCCTGTGCTTTATCAAAGAGGTACTGGACCATGAATTCCCACAGGGCTTTAATCCTGTGAACATAGAGGCATACGACGGAACGATAGACCCAGGGGTCTGGATCGAGGACTTTATCCTACATATACATATGGCTCGTGGGGATGACCTCCACGCCATCAAATACCTTCCCCTCAAACTAAAGGGACCAGCTAGACACTGGTTGAAAAGCCTCCCAGAATATACAATTGGGAGTTGGGAGGAACTTGAGGACGCTTTCAGGGCGAATTTTCAAGGGACTTATGTCCGGCCTCCAGATGCTGACGATTTAAGTCACATAATCCAACAGCCCGGAGAGTCCGCCCGCAAGCTTTGGAACAGATTCCTCACTAAGAAGAATCAAATTGTCGATTGTCCGGATGCCAAAGCCTTAGCGGCATTCAAACACAGCATCCACGACGAGTGGCTCGCCAGACACCTCGGCCAAGAAAAGCCAAGGACAATGGCAGCCCTAACAAGCCTTATGACCCGCTTTTGCGCGGGCGAAGATAGCTGGCTAGCCCGTAAAGGCACCCGTGACCCCAGCACATCCGAAATAAGAGATGGCAACGAGAAGCCACGGTGTAACAAAAACAAATGCCAGAACAAGGAAGAGATCCCGGACAGTTAATGCCAGATTTAGGGGCTCTCGACCTAATTAGCAAAATAAGCCATCTAAAGGCAGTAAAGAGGGACCATCCGGTCTGAGCAGAGTCCTGGACAGATTATGCCAAATTCATGGCACCTCTGACAAACCTGCGAACCACACGCACAGAGAGTGCTGGGTCTTCAAGCAGGCCGGCAAACTAAATGCCGAACACAAGGGAAGGGAAACACCAAGTGAAGACGAGGATGAACCTCGCTAGATGAACACTAGGGGACAGAAAAAAAATCCCGCCAGAGGTTAAAACAGTGAACATGATCCACGCGACTTGCACATCCTTGACAAGGCATGATCGCGCGCATAGAGACACGCACGGTACAGAGCCTAACTACTGGATGTATTATCCGATCACATTCGATCGCCTGGACAGCTGAACTAGTATTCGGCGTGAAGGATCAGATGCCTTGGTGCTTGACCCAATAATCGACGGATACAATCTCACCCACGTCCTCATGGACAGTGGCACTAGTCTCAATTTAATATACGAGGACACTATCCGCGGGATGGGGATAAACCCATCCAGAATCAGCCAAAGCAACACCACCTTTGAAGGGGTGATACTAGGCGTTGAAGCCTATAGCAGGGGCTCCGTCATACTGGAGGTAACATTCGGCTCTCCAGGCAACTCCAGAAGCGAAGAACTACTCTTCATCATCGCACCCTTCCAAAGCGACTATCACACAGTGCTCGGAAGAACGGCCTTCGCCCGCTTCAACGCATTGCTGCACTATGGCTAACTTACACTCAAGATGCCCGGTCCACATGGTGTCATCACCGTTAGCGGAATAACAGAGTGCTCTTCACGCACAGAGGAACACGCGACGGCCCTAGCGGCCATACTATAAGCGACCTCCAATATCAAAAAAAATATATATGACTGGTCGTTAGGACCACGGACACGGTTAGACGAGTCTGGTAGCCCAGATCGAACCAAGGCACCGTATATGTAATCCTATAGCGGATACCAGTGGCTATAAATAAAGCCCCACACTTGGCTCATTTGGCAGGCCAACACCTTACACTTTTACTATCCATCGCATACTTACGTTGTAATCTCCTATGAGTTTTCTTTTTCCCACATACAACGTTCGCGCGATACCCTTCCAGGATACGGCACAACGGAGACAAAGGCGCAGACATGCAGCAGGGCCCCATTCAACAGGTTTCTTTTTAGATTAAGCCCTTGTGTAAACCTTTTCTATTGCCTCTTGTTGTTTAACCATCCCATGGGTTCCATACCCACAGAGGATACTGCCGTTTTTGGCATTTCGCCACGACAGATTAACGCACGTACCTGGAAACACAGGGTTTATAATGAATGGGCATTCTTGAGCCCATCATATGTTATAAAGTCTGAATACCTTTGGGAGTGTTCGGCGTCACGAGTTTGGCCTTATATGCATCAGCTCCGAATCATGTCTTTGGTCAAATGTTGGGTTTTCCCGGCTCCTGGGTTTGCCGCCTTACGTTCCGTTATTATCAGCTAAGGTGGCCAAAGGAGAACTACTGCGATTGTGCCCTAGTTATTCCAGATGAGCACCTCAGTAGAGAAAGGCAAAAACTGACTGTCATGATACAACGAGAGACTGATCAACCACTTGAAGACTCACCAGAATCTTTAGAATTCCTCCGCATTAACGAAGGGCCGTTCCCCGGTCATGTACGTATGCGCCCGTATTCGGATGCACACGAAGGTACCAGGGGCTACATAGTAGCCCCAACTTTAGACTCCCATGGCTAAGCGAAAGTGTTACAGCTATATAGTCCGGTGGCCTAGTTCAACGTGTGATCACCTCCTTAATGGACCAAGACGTTGGATCAAGTGTGATTATGCATATTTTCCACGCACACCCCCGCATTGTATGCGAGGGGGCTAAAGCCAACGACTGCTAACTTTCGGATTATATATATATATATATATATATATATATATATATATATATATATATATATATATATATATATATATATATATATATATATATAAACGGCCGCATAGGGGACACAATCATATTTTCAGGCAAACAGTATAAATATAGCCTATCAAAATAAACATTGTTTTTACAATGATTCAGTTCATCATTCGAACAAGACATTCTTCGAGCACTGCGCCTCTATTAGGCGGGCACCTTCTGTGACCTGGGCCAAGTAGTGCTCGGCCGGATATTGGCCCCCCATCGGAACCTGGGTCACTATAATGGTGGCCTCCATATCCGTCCAATAGGCTTTAACACGGGCAAGAGCCATCCGCGCACCTTCTATGCACGCCGACCTTCTCATGGCATCGATCCGAGGCACGGCCCCAAGGAATTGTTGCACCAAGCCAAAGTAACTATCAGGCTTAGGCCCCTTCGGCCAAAGATGGTCTATTACAGACCGCATTGCAAGCCCGGACAGCCTATGAAGCTCCGCTACAGCAGCCATCTTGTCACTTAACGGCAGCGGGCAAGTGGGAGCATTGAATTGCGATCAGAAAAGATTCTCCACTTCCTTATCACCTTGATCTTTGAAGAACTCGGCAACGTCCGCCGTACTCTTTGCCAAATCTGCATATGCGTCCGCAGGACTCCAGCGCCCATCCAGGGGAGCGTACTTTGGATCGAAAACCTTCATCCGCAGCAAATAGGAGCCCCCAGCCGCGATTTTACCGGCCTGTTGAAGCTCCTCCCATGCACCCCTGAGCTTGGTCCGTATTTCCTTGGTGGCATTAAGTGCCTTCTTCAGGTCGACTGAATTATTCTCCTGCTCCTTTGTAAGGAGCTCATACCGGTCAGCGGCATTTTTTAATTCAACAGCCATTTCGGCTATTTTTTCCTTGCTTCAGCGATGAGCATCCTGTTCGGCCCTCAATTCCTCGGCTGCCTTTAGGGCAGCCGCATTGCTCACCCGAGCTTGTTCCTTGGCTTGAGCAAGTTCGGCCCTCAGGGCCTCCACGGCAGCAGCACCATCTGCAATCCAAACATATTACATTAAATATCATGCCACCTTCATATTTTCCTATACAGAGGAAGGCAGGACACATACCTTGTGATTCGACCAGCCGCTCATTCACCAGCGTGATATCGGCATCAATCGATCCAATTTGCCTCGTTAGTTCGGCAACTTCAACGGACTGTCCGGCGGCCGGACCCACAGGTACCTGCATGTATTTACACCACAATCATTGGTTTATGATCCCCCGTTTGCCGCCTAGGGCGGGAAACCAGAGTCTCAGGGGCTACTATCTATACGGAGCACACCTAGCGCGTACCTCACAGCCAAAGAAATAGTGTATTCTTCATTACATACCTCAAAGCCTCTAAGCAGGCTTGTGAATGCTTCATTCAAACCGCTTGTAGCGGATGAAATCTTCTTGAGCACCACGCTCATTAATGAGCGGTGCTCCTCCGAGAGCACAGCTCGCTCCAGTAAGCCCGTCAGTACGTTCGGCCGGACATTGAACTATGCCGAAACTTTCCCATCACCCCTCGTGTGAGCCAAACGCTCCGGACTCAGGGCTGCTGACGTATTGGCTTCCGGCTTCGGCAGATCCGGACTCCTCTGTGATGACACCTCGGTGTCGCCCGCTTCATGAGTCGGAGAGGCAGGTGGGGTCTCGCTCTCCATCATCTTTGGAGGAAGGTCCCCCAAAGACGAACCCTGTTGAGAAGAGCTGCTGGCCGGACTGCAAAAAAGTTGAATCCTGGTTATTGATCTAGGAGAAACATAGTACCTTCGGATTGTAGATTGACTTACAGCTCGGTGGAGGGCTGGCCCGTTGGTGGGCATGACGCGGTGAGGGTGCCCGTCGGGGCAAGGCCCCCTGGGGATGCCCTTTTACCAGGTTTGGGCATCTCCACCTCCAAGTCTTTAGAGGCAGCCCTCTTCTTCCCGCGCGGGGAGGAGGCCTTAGCCTCCCTTTCCCAACTATCCTCCTTAGGGGAGGTAACAATTCCCCCGGTTCGGATGCGTAGCGTGTGGAGTTCGGTTTCTTCGTTCTTCCCCTTGTCTTTCCCTGAGGGCATTCTGCTGAGTATCCGGTCAAGCATCTTGGCCATGGTGGGACCAGGCGAACCTTCGGGAAGTGGCGCCAGACAACTGATTCTCTCCGCCTTGTTGAGCCATTCCTGGCCACGGATGATTTTCAAAATAAACAATTATGACAAATTTAAAACAAGGTGTCCAGTGTCAAGGCTACTTACTTGGGTATCTAGGCTATTGCAGCTTAGGCCCGCATCCTCGGTGGTGTACGGACACTCTACTTTCTGTCCGAAGAATAATTTGCACATCCCTTCGAGCTTCAAGCTGAAGAAGTGCTTGACAGTCCGCAGACCCTCCGGATTGAACTCCCACATCCGGAGAGGCCGGCGTTGGCACGGCAACATCCGTCGGATTAACATCACTTGCATTATGCTGACAAGGTTAATGTCCCTCTCAAGAAGCTCCCGAATGCGATTTTGCAGCATTGGTACATCACCAGCGGGCCCCCAATTCCGTCCTACGTCGGTCTAATACGCTAGTTGTGACGGAGGGCCCGAGCGGAACTCGGGAGCAGCCACCCACTTTGTGCCTCGGGGAGCCGTGACATAGAACCACCTCCGTTGCCATACATTGGATACTTCTGGGAAAGAACCCTCTGGCCATGGGGCATCGGCGTTCCTGCTTATTATGGCACCTCCGCAATCAACATGTCGCCCCTCGATCATCTTCGGCTTCACACTGAAGTTCTTGAGCCATAAGCCAAAGTGTGGGGTGACGTGGAGAAAAGCCTCGCACATGATAATGAATGACGAGATATGGAGGATAGCGTCTGGAGCCAGATCATGAAAATCCAACCCATAGTAGAACATAAGCCCCCTCACGAAGGGATCAAGGGTGAAGCCCAAGCCGTGGAGGAAGTGAGGGACAAACACGACGCATTCATTGGGCTCTGGTGTAGGGATGACCTGCCCTGGAGCAGGAAGCCTGTGCTGTATGTCGGCGGTCAAGTATCCGACCTCCCTAAGCTTCGCAATGTCTTCCTTTTGAATCGAGGAGGCCACCCACCGGCCTTGAGGGTCAGATCCAGACATATTGGAGGATCTGGGGGGTTGGAGATTAGGTTTCGGGTGTTAGAGCTCGAGGTGCGAGAAGGCGCAAGGAAGGTGAAAACAGGCATAGGCCTCGACCCCTTTATAAAGAGGGTGAATATAAAGAGTCCTCGGTGTGACCGTTTGAGGCTTATCTAAAAACACACGGAGTTATACCAACGGCCATCGTGGGGTCATGCACGCCCATATTAATGGAAAATCCCGTAATAAGAGGAACACGATCTCTGCCTTGACGGGAAGTGCCAATAAAACCGCCTCGTAACACGAGTCGTGGTGGGGTAACAAACGCAGGTTCGTGTTGGACCAGGCCACGATGCACGGGCATGACGCAAGAAGATTGCTAGCAGATCAGATTTATGCCATGTGAAGATCATCTTGCAAATTCGGACATGGTCTACGTGTTCGATAATTACTTTGGAGTATTCGGAGAAGGAACCCGCCTTGCAATGTCGAAGACAATACTGCGTGTCGGACTCATCGTCATTGAAGCCTGGTTCAGGGGCTACTGAGGGAGTCCTGGATTAGGGGCTATCCGAACAGCCGGACTGTGTACAACGTCCGGACTATTGAAGCGTGAAGATACAAGACTCAAGACTTCGGCCCGTGTACGGATGGGACTCTCCTTTGCGTGGAAGGCAAGCTTGGCGATCCGGATATTGTGTTTCCTTTCTTGTAACCGACTCCATGTAAACCCTAGCCCTCTCCGGTGTCTATATAAACCGGAGAGGTTGGTCCTTAGAAGGCCGATCACAATTACAATCATACCATCATAGGCTAGCTCTTAGGGTTTAGCCTCTACGATCTCGTGGTAGATCTACTCTTGTACTACCCATATCTTCAATATTAATCAAGTAGGAAGTAGGGTTTTACCTCCATCGAGAGGGCCCGAACCTGGGTAAACATCTGTGTCCCTTGCTTCCTGTTACCATCGGCCTTGACGCACAGATCGGGACCCCCTACCCGAGATCCGCTGGTTTTGACACCGACAAAGGCCCTGTTATGTTTATCTGCAGCTCAACATGCTGGGTCATAAGGGGACCATCACAGTGCATTGAAGCTGAAAGACCGCTTTGTAATGTGAGGAAGGTGATGCGGCTTATGCTGAGTCGGTTTGTGCAACAAAGGAGTTGAAGTTCTACAAAGACAATGTTGATCCGGCGGATATGACTTATTTGAAAAAACGAACTACAGAACATGATCCGGCTGTGAAGTTTAAATTGGCTGATGAGACCAAGTTGGTTGACTTTGTTCCTGGCGATTCATCCAAGCAGTTTAGCATCAGCGCTAACTTGGATCCGAAATAGGAAAGCGCGCTCATCGAGTTCATCCGTGAGAACCGGGACATCTTTGCATGGAAACCTTCTGACATGCCAGGTGTACCGTGGGAACTCGCTGAGCACACTCTTAATATCGATCCTAAGTTTAAACCGGTCAAGCAGTTTCTCCGCCATTTCATTGAAGAAAGGTGCAAAGCCATCGGTGAGGAAGTAGCCCGGCTCTTGGCAGCAGGGTTTATTGTGGAGGTTTTTTACCCTGAGTGGTTAGCTAATCCAGTGATGGTACTCAAGAAGAACGGCACTTGGCGTATGTGTGTGGATTACACATATTTGAATAAGGCTTGTCCAGCGGATCCCTTTGCTCTCCCTCGTATTGATCAAATTATTGATGCTAGGGCGGGTTGTGAGCATTTGAGCTTTCTGGATGCTTATTCCGGTTATCATCCAATCAAAATGGCAGTTAAGGACCAGGAGAAGATATCCTTTACAACTTCCTTTGGAGCCTTTTGCTATGTGTCTATGCCTTTTGGGCTCAAGAGTGACCAGGCAACTTATCAGCGATGCATGCAAAATTGTCTTCATAATCAGATTGGGCGCAATGTTCATGCTGATGTGGATGATATCGTGGTGAAGTCCAGGAAAGCGGAGACGTTAATAGCTGATTTGAAGGAGACCTTTGATAATCTCCAGGTTTATAAGATGATGCTTAATCCGGCCAAGTGTGTTTTTGGTGTACCGGCAGGCATGCTCTTGGGTTTTCTGGTGTCTAACGGGAGCATTGAAGCTAATCCAGAAAAGATCAAAGCCATCACGTCCCTGGCTAAACCGCCCTGTATCAGCGATGTTCAACGTCTGGCGGGTCGCATTGCAGCGTTAAGCCGGTTTATCAGCCGGTTGTAGAGAAGGCTATCCCTTTGTATCAAATGATGAAAAAGAGAGACAATTTTGTCTGGAGTGATGTTGCTACTGCGGCGTTGGAGGATTTAAAGAAGCAGTTAGTCGAGCCACATGTTCTTGCTGCCCCCATTGATCAAGAACCATTATTGTTATATGTGACTGCTAACGCCCGATCTGTCAGCGTGGCTATTGTGGTGGAGCGCAAGGAGGCAGGTAAGGAGTATCCGGTTCAGCGGCCGGTTTATTACATCAGCGATGTGCTTATTGAGTCGAAGCAGAGATATCCTCATTGGCAGAATCTGGTGTATGGAGTTTTTATGGCGAGCCGGAAGCTTAAGCAATATTTTCAGGGCCATCCCATCATTGTGGTCAATTCCGCTCCTTTGGGAGATATCATTCAGAACAGGGAAGTGACTGGCCGGGTTGCTAGGTGTGCTATCAAGCTCGGACCTCATGGGTTAAAATATATGCCTCGTACGACCATCAAGTCCCAAGCGCTTGTGGATTTCATCAATGAGTGGACAGAATTGCAGGCACCGGAGGATAAACCGGATAACACATACTGGACTATTCAATTTGATGGGTCCAGACAATTGGAGGGCTCGGGGGTCGGAGTGGTTCTTACTTCCCCTCGAGGTGATAAATTTTGTTATGTTCTCCGCTTGATGTTTCCTTGTACTAACAATGCAGCTGAGTATGAGACTTTGCTCCACGGTCTTCGGATGGCTAAGGAGATGAACTTAATCCAGGTACGTTGTTTTGGGGACTCCGGCTTAGTGGCCCAGCAAGTCTCTGGTACTTGGGATTCTAAGGATCCACTCATGGCGGCTTATCGGCGTGAGGTGGATGTCATTGCTGGTTACTTCAAGGGTTACCAGGTCAAGCACATTGATCGACGCAAGAATGAAGCGATGGACGCTTTAAGCCGGCTCGGGTCTCAGAGTAAATCGGTCCCGCCCAATGATTTTCTTGACGTTTTGCATAACCCGTCGGTCAAACTACCGACGGAGGAGGATCTGGCTGTTCCTGACCAGGAGGCTCAATTGGTGGCGGTTCTTCATGCTATCCCTGATTGGACAGTGCCATACCTGGTATATATGACCAGGGGCGAGTTACCCAAGGACGAAGTCTTGGCCAGACAGATAATCTGGCGGTCCAAGTCCATCACTATTGTCAATGGCAAGTTACATCACTGCAGTGTCTCGGGGGCATTTCAGCGCTGCGTTTCTCCTGAAGAAGGCTGTGAGATTTTGCGTGAAATCCATGAAGGGGATTGTGGTCATCATGCCGGTTCAAAATCCCTTGTGGCTAAAGCTTTCCGACACGGTTTTTACTGGCTAACGGCTCATGCTGATCTGAGGATTTAGTCAGGAAGTGTGATGGTTGTCAGAAGTTTTCACGCTGAGCACATGTTCCGGCTCAGGAGTTAAGGATGATTCCAATCACCTGGCTGTTTGCAACTTGGGTGCTGGATATGGTTGGGCCTTTTAAGAGGTCCAAGGATAAGAAGACCCACCTTGTGGTGGCGGTTGATAAGTTCACTAAGTGGGTGGAGGAAGAGCCAGTCAGCAAGTGTGATGTGGCCACGGCGGTTCAATTCATGAAGAAAGTGATTTTCTGTTTTGGTTTTCCACACAGCATCATAACAGATAATGGCACGAACCTCTCCAAGGGTGCTATGGAAGAGTTCTGTTAACGCGAGCACATTCGGCTTGATGTGTCGTCAGTGGCTCACCCCCAGTCTAATGGTCAAGCTGAGAGAGCTAATCAAGAAATCCTGAAAGGCATCAAGCCCCGGCTTATGGTCCCTTTGTAGAGGACGCCGGGTTGTTGGGTGGAAGAGTTGGCTTCCGTATTGTGGAGCATTAATACAACCCCCAATAGATCTACGGGTTATACACCCTTCTCTATGGTTTATGGAGCAGAAGCAGTTCTTCCAAGTGACATTCGCCATGACTCGCCTAGGGTGGTAGCATGTTGAAGCAGATAACGAGCAAGCAGGCCAAGATGCATTGGACCTATTAGATGAAAAACGGGATATAGCGGCAGCTCGTTCGGCGATTTATCAACAAGACCTGTGGCGTTACCACAGCCGCTGGGTTAAAACCAGAGCTTTTCAAGAAGGCGACTTAGTGCTCCGTCTTATCCAAGATCAGACCGATATGCACAAGTTATACCCACCTTGGGAAGGAACTTTTGTGGTCAGCAAGAACCTGAACAACGGGTCATACTACATTATCGATGTTCGAGAGCATAAAGACTCACGCAAGTCGGAGGAGGAGACACGCCGACCGTGGAATATTGCTCATCTTCGGCCTTACTACACCTGAGCCATAGGCTCCTATTATGTACATATTCTTGACAATGTATATCAATATAATAAACCGGCATCCTTGCTAAAGCAGGGCCTCTGCCATTCGTCTTTAAAAAATTTCTTGGTTACATGGGGGCTTCTACTTATAAAGCGGAGTTTTGTTTGTCCATTAATCCGGCTTATAAAGCTACAAAAAAGAGAGCTTGGGGGCTACATACCCAATATCATAAGGAGCCAAAGAGAGTTTATTGCAAAGCACAACTCAAACATAGGCACCCACTGAGCACAGCTCAAAATATTGCTTGGGGGCTCTTTGCTTCTATAAGAACAAAGAGTCTATAACCTTGCAATAGGCTATAAAAGCCAGGCTTGGAAGCCAGGTGTATTCACCTAAAACCCCGGGTTATCCTTCCTTTTTAAGTAAGTCACTCCATCCAGGTAATCTTGGTAAGACCCATCGAATGCTTGACAGTCAATCTTATAAAGACCCTGAACTTGTCATAGTTAAATTGATGATTGGTTAATGTGAGGTCCATCTTATAAGGCTTTGCAAAATGGTTTAACTCAGTGGCCTGGTAGCCCATGAAAAGCCTCGCATTTTTGCATATTTTCTTCGCAAATCTTTCATTTCGATGTTTATTTCGATGAGGTTTATATTAAATCCGTGCGTACTAACCTGGTCTGGCTTTTGAGTTGCCAAGTACAAACTTATAAGATGACCGGTGTCAATTGACCCGGCTTGGCTTTCAACTGTAAGTTGTCAGTACACGATCAATTATAATTTGGTATTTGTTAACCCGGTCTGGCTTTGACCATAAGTCGCCAGTATGATCATCCCGTGTTTATTATAACCCGGCATGGCTTCATTATAAACCAGCAAAGCATGGTGGGAGTTATCAGCACTCAAGATTTGGGTTATTACCATTACTACAATAAAGTTGGTTAATCAACGATGTGATTCAATGTCACATGTATGATGTATTTCATATTTAATTATTCTTGAAAATACAGCCTTGGTTATAAACCATGACTTTATGTTGGGCATTATGACCTGTCCGGCGATAAACCGTTGGGACACTTTCCACTTGTTGTATACAGAAACAGGAGTGAATAAAGCTGCTAAGGATCATAAGTAGACATAGCATAAGCATGACGGATTAGCAGTTTTATGCAAAGTGAATATGTGCGATGGCATAGCAGACCAAGTGTTTAAAACTAGCGTATTACAAGGCAACAGACGCCCAAAAGAATAATTGTTTATCACCGATATTTCAGTATGAAGAAGTTAACCGGCCTCTGGATCATGATTCTTCCTCAGGCTGACTTGGAAGGTTGTGGATCATCTTGTGCCTGTTCAAGCTCCGCCTCTCTACCCAGCGGTTGGAAGTCAATGGTTACCCAGTCAATTCCAGTTAAGGCTTGCAAGACAGCTTCATCACTTATAAGGGTGGACGGTTCAACATCAGGGGCGTAAGTATGCCTACGGATGGGCGGGATAAGATTCTGCACATCATAAGTTGGTGTGTTAACCTATTTGTTGTTGGCGTCATAAATAGTCTGGTCAAAGGACAAGTGAGTGTCCTCAGCCAACTTGCTTGCCAGTGGACGCATTTCCCTCGTTATGGCCGTGAGGTCGTCATTATCAAAATCTGACCCGTCCTCTTTCTGGCCTGGATAGCCATTTCCAATATCTTCCGGATCATGGTCAGATATCCAGGCCTTGGCATGAGTTAGTGCAGTCAGAGCACCGGCCCTAGCAGCTGATTTCTTCAAATCCTCAAGCTAGGCAGGCATCATGGATAATTTTTCCAATGTTTCTTTGATTAAAGTTGGGGGCGGTTTATTATGGGAAGCTGTGCAGATGACCCGTTGAACGCCGGTATATAATTGCTCTATCAATGTATAGGCAGCTTTCAGTTTTTTGCGCATATCCGAGCCAAGATGAGTAACACGGCTACCTGCAATGGTCAAAGCATTATTAAACCGGTAGTTTCATGGATGTTACTTATTTTAAAAGCTTATGAAAAGGTTATTTACCAAAGAAAGCGGAAGTCATAGCATTGATCTGTCGCTTCAAGCCAGTCAGTTCTTCTGTTACTGGATTAAGGGCTGCTTCAGCATCCTCTGCCCGCTTTAGCAAAATTGCTTTTTCAGCCTCCTAGTCTGTCCGTTCGCCTTTAAATCTATCCTTTAATTGTTCCATGACTGTTAAAGCGTCGGTCAGCTCTTCCTTTGCCTTGGAAGTTTCTGCTTGCTGGGACTTGATATTTTCTTGAAGGTCAGCGATTTGAGATTCCTTTTTGTTCAGATCAGCCTGCTAGAGACATTTAATGAGCTGGTAGTACATATTTGAAGTCCCAAGCACATAACAAGTTATACACTTGGCACTTGGCGGCTAATGTGTATTGTTTTTTATCAAATGTCACTTTAAAAGTCCCAAGCACATAACAAGTTATACACTTGGAACTTGGGGGCTAATGCATATTGGCTCAAGTTCAGGTTATGGATTTTTTCCTATTCAGACGGATTACAACAAAGATGATTATCAAAAAAATTTGGAACCTTCATGACAGGAAAGGTACCAGTTCATCCTAAAGGTATAAACCGGCCCTTGGGGGCTATGCAGGCAAAATTAAATATTATTCTACTACAAGTCCCGGTTCACATTAAAATTATGAACCGACACTTGGGGGCTACTGGAGTTGATAATTTAAGCCGGTTCTAAGGAAAAAGAACTTGTGCAAAGTAATTGATATTTACCTCATATCGCTCCTTCATCAGACCTACTAAACTGGCTTCATAGTCGCGGCTTGTGTACATGCGGTTTAAATATCCAGAATGAATGTCCTGAGCATTGAGGTGGGCATAGCTTGATAAGTCTGTTTTCCACTTGCCCTTGTCCATAGCAGAAAATTCTCCCTTGGCACTATGCTTTGATAAAGCGACAGGGTTGCTAGGAGTAGTATGACCAACACCGGTAATCATAACATCATCCGTGGTGTCATCAATAGTTTTGGCTGGGCTTGGTGGATTATCAGTTGTTTTTGCTGGGCTTGGTGGATCAGCAGATGGGCTTGGCAGATCAGCAGACTAGCTCGTCGGATTTATCTCTACCGGTTCAACAAAAGTGTCCTGAACCTGAGGTACTGGATCATCCAGGATGGTATCAGCATTCGGATCAAAGGCCTCTTGGGTCTTCTCCGGTTCAGTGACCGGATTATCATCGATCGGTTTATTCAACTTGGCCTTCTTGCAAGTTTTGGCTTTGGCACTGAAAGAACAAATACAAAAATTAGTATAATAAACAAATACAAGGCATAAAGGGCTAAGTGTAATATGCTTACCCAGGAAAAGTTTTGAGGGGAGGGAGTTGTGGGGCCGATGACTCGCCGGATGATGAATGGGAGGTTCCCTGATAGTTTGAGTTAGACGGATTAGGAGGATATCGGAAATAACCCGCTTTAGGACAAAGTGTGTCAGGAGTATACGAAACCTCTTGGCGGCATTTACTAACCGGAGAGTTCGGTAAACCGGAGGAGGTCACCACTTGGCCGCTATGCGGGTTGTGCGGCGAGCTTCATGCTACTGTGTCTTGAAACGAAAGTGCGGATCCGAATAAGCAAGAGGGCGTGAAAATTTTACTTTCCGGAGTGCTCAACGGATTTTTGGTGTTGGCACAGGATCTGAGTCGGAAGAAAGAATAGTTGCCTCAACGTCACCAACGCGGCTAGCTTCCGCGTCATCTTGATGATTATCATTGTCAATGAGGTGTATGAAAAAAGAACCAAGAGAGTCAAGGTCTACCTCTGATTCCAGATCATCAAGTTCTTCCTCATTTGGCAGATCAGGGGACTCGGCGGTTTTCTTCTTCGTAGGTTTCTTTATAACTTTGGTCTTCATGCGAGGCGCTCTCACCGGTTTATCCTGCGGCTTCACCGGTTTATCCTGTGGTTTCCGCTTCCGGAATGGATCACCACCCTGCAAAGATTAGCAAAGATTATAATAGAGTGTTTATAGGACGAGGATTAGAAAGAGTGATGCAATTCTTACAGCTGGCGGTTTGTTGGAAACACAGAATGGACTGAGCCCTACTTTGCTGCATAGAGCCACCGATTGATCAAGCATTTTCTTGACAAATTCAGTGACTTCATCATCAGTGAGCTGGATGTCAATATGACGCTGAGGGTCTTTTAGATCCCTTGTGTACTCACACATTAAACTGGGGCGCCGGCTTAAAGGCATAATATTCCAAGAAACCCAGCATCGAATAATTCAACGCTGTCAATCCATTTGCAATAAAAGCTCTGAGTTTTGATAGCTGAGGGGCATATTTTGATCATTCCTTAGGAGTTAGCCACTGGGGAAATGGATGAGTGTTGGTAAGCCGGTGAGCATGGTAACCTGACAGAGGGTTCTCATCAGGTGGAGATGTATCACGGCAGTAAAACCAAGTCTGATTCCAGTCCTTGGGATGACTATGATGCTTGGCATGAGGGAAGCTGACATCTTTCCACTTCTGAATTGAAACCCCGCCCAGCTCAGTGTTGGGTCCATCTCTGAAGTCATTACGGCGGTTCAAATAGAAATAGTCTCTGAACAGCTCAACAGTGGGTTCCTCTTGTAGGTAAGCCTCACAAAAAACTTGAAAGTTACAAATATTGGAGACGGAGTTAGGCCCAATATCTTGACGATGGAGTTGAAAGCTAGCAAGCACATCACAGAAGTATTTTGAACCGGGAGGGCTAAACCCTCGACCTAGATGGTCAACAAACACAACCACCTCTCCATTTTCGGGTCTAGGAAGATTTTCTGGACCGGGAACTCTCCAGTGTATGACTTCCTTCTTTGCTAAAATGCCAGTGGCAATGAACCCATTTAATTGTTCTTTAGTAACTCGGGAAGGGACCCAATTGCAAGCATAGAACTGTTTGGCCATTTCAACGAAAATCTAGAAAAGAGGATCAATGTCGGTTTAATATTCATGACTAACACGTATAAACCGGCACAAGGACGGAGGGAGAAGACATTGAAATGTATGTACATGTTAAACCGAGTTTTGACATTAAAGACAAATCAGCGGTTTAAGAGAGGGCTAATGCTACCTGGTGGGTTATGATTTTCTTAAAGTTAAACCGCTTACGTTGGTGTAGAAG
Source organism: Triticum aestivum (assembly GCF_018294505.1). NCBI lineage: Eukaryota > Viridiplantae > Streptophyta > Magnoliopsida > Poales > Poaceae > Triticum > Triticum aestivum. The sequence goes on along the minus strand of NC_057813.1, from coordinate 407,283,002 downwards.
GAACAGATCCGGAAAAGCTGCTAAGTGTTTCATAAACAGCTTTAACAGATTGACACTATAATTTTCGATCTGCCGCAGTTCTAAAAAGGGAGAAAATTCTAAAACCCTAAGGTGTGACAGCGGAACAGTTAAAGATACAGATGAGATTTTCTATTTGGATGAGATGCATTAATGGAAAGAAGGACTACATATATTGTTATACGGGATAAAATCAAGGTTTCAATCAGGAAGCTATGGTGCAGTAATGAAAGCTAATGAACACCGAAGAACACCATTGAACACCGAAACCCTAGTAGTAGATCTGGGGTGGAAAGAAATAAGACTTACTGAGGCTGAGGGAGTAGCGGAGACGCGCCATGTTTTTCTGGTCCGTTTAGGGTGATGCAGCGGCTAGAGGTGAGGTCAAAGATGAGGCTTACAGTGGCGGCTGAGCTCGAAGCACTGGGGCGGCGCGAGGAAGACGATGAGGTGAAGAGGCACGAAGGGGAAAAGTGAAAATGACCCACGGTCCTATTTATGAAGTGAAGGGATAAGTGTTGGGGATAGGTGACAGGCGCAAGAATCGAGGAGCCCAAGAAATGGATAAGTGACAGAACTGTTGCCTCGAATTTCGGAGGTTCATTAATAAAAGGGAAGTATATACGGTTTTAATGAGTAGGTGACGTCATGGCGGTTTATTACAATCTTGGAATATTACTTCATGGCAGTTTACAAGGTTCACATGAAGATGTTCAAGAAGGAATTCTCTTAAGTCTGGAAGATCGACATGAACAGGTTCAAGTCAATCTGGGGCCTAATGTTGGGGATATAACTACTGAGTATAAACCGCCCAGGTGGGGCTAGGTTATACTCATAAGGAGTCATCCTATTGAAGCCCATGAAGACAAGGAGTATATTGCTTTACTACAGAGATTTAAAGGCCCAGGGCCCAAAGGTGGATTAGGGCCCGTAGACATAAACCGCCATGTGATATGTAACTTGTATCGTAAGATAGGAAAGGGTAGAAATCGAGTCGGATACGTGTATAAGCTGGCCGGGATTCTGTAAACCGCCGGGCGTCAACCTGTCTATATAAAGGGACGACTCGGCGGCGGTTCAGGGACAAGAAACAACAACTCGAGAGCCAGGTAAAGCGGATTCGATCCCTGATCATCGAGACCCCATCAATTCAACCACAACTGGATCGTAGGCTTTTACCTTCACCACAAGGGGCCGAACCAGTATAAACTCCCCGTGTCCTTTGTCTGGTTTAACCCCTTTAAGCTAATCTTGTTGCAATGGCTCCATGACTAAGTCCTCACACTAGGACATCTGACGTGATAATTCCACGACAATACTGCTCAGGTTTCCAGTAGGTCCCATCAGCATTGAGTTTCCTCTCAAAGGCAATACCCTCTTTCCTAGGGTTCCTGTTCAAGATATGTTTTTGAGAACATCACAAAGAGTCTGATGCCCTTTGAGGCTTTTGTATATGCCTGTCACATACAATTCCTTCAATCCTGCATTATCGTTAGTGATACTTGTTGTCAGGACCCCGACTCAATGCCACATCGATCTAGCATGTAACACCTCATATCACTTTGCGGCCTCACGCACGGTATTCCCACGGGTGTCGTCTTACCTTTGCCCGGGACCGTTTGCGCCTTTTGGCACACGTATATGATAGTGTCGCTAGCATCCATATGATAAGGAGCCCAGGCTGACATGGCTAGTCGTAAACCCAAAGTGGCACAAACTTACAGGGACAGGCATCCATGACCCAGCATCGAACGTGTCGGTCATCAGCGAGTGAATCCAGGCTGTAGCACTGGGCTAGCAGGACTCCGGTGAACCGGGCTGTAGCGGGCTAACAGGACTCCAGTATTCATCGCGTGACATTTCCCCGAAGGGACAGACACAGGAACGAAGAAGGACACATGCCGGCCAGCCTAAGTGTTCCGGAGCAGTAGCAAGCTACCATGGCTCGGTGGAAACACTAGGAGACATTTCCCGGTAAGAGAGGCTACTAAAGATAAACAACTAGAAGGTCAGATCCCACACATACCAAGCATTTCAATAAAATACACACAATATGCTCGATATGTGCAAATACAACATGGCATCACAACATGACTCTACGACTCAAGTAATTATTCAATAGGCTCCGAGGAGCGAGATATTACAAACAGGGGTCTCACGACCCAACATTCAGAGCATACAAGTCAAAGCACAAGCGGAAGCTATCATGTCTGAGTACAGACATCTATAAATGAAAAAGGCTGAGAAGCCTGACTATCTATCAGATCCTGCCGAGGGCACAAGATCGTAGCTGAGGTAACAAGCTAAACGTCGAAGTCCACGCGGAACTACTAGCGAGACCGAAGTCTCTCTGCAAAAACATAAAATAGGCAAACGTGAGTACAAATGTACCCAGCAAGACTTACATCAGAACTATCTACATATGCATCATTATCAACAAAGGGGATGGTGGAGTTTGACTGCAGCAAGCCAGCTTTGACTCGGTGGCTATCCTGAACTACGACTGCAAGTAACTCTTTTGAGGTGGCGCACACGAGTCCACATATTCACCATATCAATACACCACTATGGATCCGCTCCCGTCTCCCTACGAGAACACCATCCATAGCACTCACGCTTATCTTGCGTATTTTAGAGTATCCACTTTCACTTGTCTATGAACTGTACAAGGGGTCCAAGTTTCCATATCCGAGGAATCCGGCTATTCGAATAGATGATGTTAACCCTGCAGGGGTGTACTTCTTCACACACGCTTTCGCCACTTACCGCCCTGTACACGTCATGTACCTCGGCAACCTTCAAGCGGAAGCCGGGCGAGGGAGTCGGCCACGACCTGACTAACCGAACAAGTCTCTAGTCCAGGTTTATCGCCTATTCGGGTTCCATCCGCAAGGAGATCCGGCCGGGGTGTCGCTCACGGCCCCAAACGATGTGTGCAGGGTTCCCAAGCCCACCAACCGGGTGCCACTTGGTACACCGGGCCACTGTGCCTAGTCTGTCCCAAGCCCACCTGTATCGGGTGCCACTTGGTAGACTACTAACACTACCTACAAACACCAGAAACTAGTTGCAACTCCTGGACAGAGATCATGTTGATTAATAAGTCGAGAGGGGCACTTAAGCATTCCAATGTGTGGTAGTAGCTGGTCATGGATCACAAACACAGAACTCAGTTCCTAAGGACGGCTGCAATGAGACAACCCACCATGTACTCCTACATGGCCTCTCACCGCTACCTTTACCAAATCGTGTTCACACACTTAGCTCACCCATAGTAGGACATGTTCACACGCCTCTGATTCATCCCCGATGAATCAGACCTGACTCAACTCTAAGCAGTAGCAGGCATGACACACAAGCATGAATGAGTAGGCACAACAGGGCTCAAACAACTCCTACTCATACTAGTGGGTTTCATCTATTTACTGTGGCAATGACAGGTCATGCAGAGGATAAAGGGGTTCAGCTACCGCAGCAAGTAACAGATGAATCGATGTTGTCCTAATGCAGTAAAAGAGAGCAGGAGCGAGAGAGTGGGATTTTATCGGAATGAACAAGGGGGTTTTGCTTGCCTGGCACTTCTGAAGATAACGTTGAGTCTTCATCAGTGTCAACGATCACATCATCGGTATCGCGTCTATCGAGAGGGGACAAATACCGGCAACACAGAAAGGAACACAATCAATGCAATGCACAATATGATGCATGCTCATGACATGGCAATATGGATGTGTTTTGAGCTAATGCAACTAGCAACAGATTAAATGAAGTTGGTTTGAATATAAAATTCAAATTCAAACTCCATATGTGATTATTCAAATGCCATTCACTTCATTTGCCCTAAACAGTAGTGATAAGTTGTTCTAACATGCATGAAAATGGTACAGATGGATTCCTTGAATTTTTCTGATAATTTTTCATATATAATTTATTTAATTTGGAGTTACGGTTGAATTTCTATGAATTTTAGAATTTTAGGCATTTTCTGGAATTTTCTGAATAAAATAAATCCAGAAAACACTTATTGCGTCAGCCTGATGTCATGATGACGTCAGCAGGTCAACGGGGCAGGTTCAGGTCAAACCTGACCAGTGGGGTCCACTGGTCAGTGACTGGGGCTGCTTAGTGCCGCTGACGGGTGGGCCCAGTCAACGGCCACGCCAGCACGGTCAAAACTGACGCGTGGGGCCACTGCAATTAGACTAAACTAAACAGAAAAAATACTAATCCTAATTAGGCGCAGGGGCCCACATGGCAGTGGCTCATAGGGTGATTAGCCCCTAACTAAGTGGCCACATCGGCCCGCCGGAGTTTGGCCGGCGGTGACCACAGAGCACGGCGGAGCACGCCGGACTTGCGCTAGGGGCATCGGATTCGTGTGCTGAGGGCACCGGGGCGTAGCCCGGGCTCTCCCGCATCTGATGGGGTAGGTGGGAGGCTGCGGGGACGCCGGGGCTCGCCGGAACGGAGCTCGCGGTGGCGCCGGAGTTCGGGCAACGGCGGGTTCGGCGCTATGGTGCATGGGAGGAGGGGTTGGTGGGCGCTACGGGCTCCTAGGAGTGCTCTGAGTACGTCTGCGTGCTCGGTTTGGACGGAGGTGAACCAAAACGACGACGGCGACAAGTCCGGCGCCGGTGAGGTCTCGGTCTCGACGGAAACGACGGATACGACGAGCTAATGGACATGGGAGAAGGGGGGATCGGTAGAGGAGCTCACGGCGGGGTCGTCGGTGATCTCAGAGAGCTCGGGGAGGCGTCGGAGGCGGCGAATCGACGGCGGCGGTCCTCGGTGGCCGAGGAGGGGAAAAGCGTCGGGACGGCGCTTCGGGGCTTCTCCGGTCGCGTGAGCCGACGGGGAGGTCGAGGGAGGCACTGCGGAGCTCAGGAGCACGTCGGGGAGGAGAGGGGGTGGCGGTGGCCGCGAGGAAGCTTGTCGGTGGCGGCGGCTCTGTTCGGTCCGGGCGAGAGAGAGAGAACAGAGGAGAGATGGGGACGAGGGAGTGAGCGGGAGGGTTCCAGGGTGAGTGAGAGAGAGGCCAGGGGTGTCGTGGCGTCGCGGGAGGGACCAGGGGAGGAGGAGGCAGCCAGGCAGGGAGGAGGTGGCCGGGGCGCGTGGCCGCGCGCGCCGGGCGCGTGCCCGTCCTCCTGGCAGAGGAGGAAGGCGACAGGGGAGGGAGGCGGTGGTGGGCTGGGCCAGCCAGGTGGGGGAGCTGGGCCGGCTACAGGTAAGTGGCCCAGGTACGGGTCTTTCTCTCTCTCTTTTATAATTCTGTTCTGTTTTATCTTTTCTATTTTCTGCAATTTGTTTTTGATTTGATTTAAAAATATCAAATCATTTTATAAAATCCTGGAAACAGTTATGGGTGTTTTCTGAATTATTTCAGTGACCCCTAACAATTTTCCAACATTTATTTGAACATTTAAATTATTTATAGTATTTAAATGCCCAAAGTCAAATACAATATGGTTTAATTCAGTGACCAAATATGCCCTGCAAAAATATAAACCATTTTTGGTAGATGCTTCCACCTCAAACCAGAAATGTTGAACATTTTTAGAGGACATTTTGAGTTCAATGAAAAAGGTTTTATTTTGACCCTAGTTGAATTCATTTGGTGTTAGGGCTTAGTCAATCCCCATCTCAGGTTTAAATGAAATTTAAACATGATGTAACACTCTAATGCATGCACTAGGCATTGTCAGAACTAGGGATGTGACAACTCACCCCCACTAAACAAGAATCTCGTCTCGAGATTCAAGCGTAGGGTAAAGTGAGGGGTAAACGCAACTAGTATAGTCTTCACGATCCAGGGTGCACTTCAGTTGAACGTTGATTCATTCACCATCATTGTCTTGATGTCTTGCTCTGAGAAATCCTGCCAACATGACATGGAGGGAAGAAGGAGACTCTAGAAGGGTCGATCTTCTCGAAGATCGAACAACTCACGGAATGAGACATAGGACCATCTCTCGGGTTGAGACACGAGATACACATCAAGAGGGGTGGAAAGAAACGGATGACGAAGGTTCACTAGGTAGACAACAATTTCACGCTTAAGAAGGTGGTAATCGATTGTCAACGTAGCGAGGAGTTGAGTTGCCATGAAACCACAACGAGACACCTTCGGAACCGTGACTCGTAGATATCTCCCCTTAAGTGGCAAAAAGAATTACCTTTGATTCAGAGATCATTGAAACTCTTTATACCAGCTTAAGGCAAATCATAATCGATCATTTAGAGGGGTTCGGTAGAATGGCATACTCAAACTTGGATGATGTGGATTACCTTGTTGAAGACAACGTAATGGATGAATTTTGCTTATCACCGGAAATGGAAGAGACCCATGGTAGAATGGCACATTGGCGGTGCAAGCTGGGAACAAAATGCAAATGCTGGGAATGATTCTGGTAACTGGGGAAGAACCCAACAAAAGAGAGTGAATTCACTATTTGAAAGGATCATAGCATTGCCGAGGAAACTGAGAGCAAACCCAGTTAGTGCCGATGATAACACCTAGCGCTCGTGCGTGCTCTCAAGAACTTGAGCATTTCCATATTCATCAGGGTTTTACCAACATCCGTGTCAAGGATCCTGGCAACACATCATACTACCATGGTGAATGATGATCGATGATGCAGATGCAAAGGAAGATAACACTTTCTCAGATTTCACCTTAGCGAGGCCAAGGAAACAAAATCTGGATGATCGACCGAGAGACACTTAGCACTCCGCTTCTAATATTCTCCTTGATGTGCTAGCGTAATCCACCCATAGATATGGTTTGATATCTAGAACATCAAGTAAAAGGTCGAACTTCGGGATCTCAAAAATCCATAGGGCAACTAGGGAGTAAATCCTACGAAATCCCTATGGGGAGGTGGCCAACTTCTTCAATCAAGATACTGCAATAATAGGTCTTTCGGCTGGGAGGTGCTGGCCACGACATCCACTTTACCGGTTTCCGAGGGACCGATATTATAGTTCTTGGGAAATGTTCCAACCCATCATATCTGCCTGAGATTCAGATCTGGTTGGTGTCAGGATATTCCAGACTCATCGAGTCTAGGAAGAAAAATGAAAGTTTGCAACACAAATCGACGAGATAACGTTGCGGGATTCTCGGGAGATGAACTACGATAGCAAGCTCCAAAACATGAGCTGGTTCTGCTACAAACATGTGAACACGTTGTCCCAGACAAGCATGGCCACGTAGTAGTCTTATAATAAAACACTACCGAGTTCAGGTGGGGAACCATCAACGAGGATATCAAAATCCTTGCAGAAGGCATGCTCTTAAGAAGGAACTTCTTCTCCTTGAACAAATCAATCAGTGGCTTGGTGTGCTCGGAACACATATGGAATGAAGGTTGCAAGTCTCCAGACCACAGAATACTTCGCACGTATGCATGACTGACTTGGGATGATTCCAGAGGAAGCAAACTAACTTTCTCAAATTCACGGCGGCAACTTTCACCAAATGCACGTGTATAAGAGGAAGTCACTCCTTTCATCAAACAAATACTTCATGAGCTAGCATGAACAAATGCTTTCAAAAGTTTCCAACACTAGCTTAATGTTCAACAAAATCATGGAGGAGATAAGGATGTTGTCAATGGGCTCAACAACAATTCATCTAGGTTTCCTTTTAAAAGGAATTCCATAGTTAAGTGAACACGGTGATAGCATTGGTCAGACCAAAGATGTAATGGTGTATGCTCGAGGGATCAACCACGAATAAGACAACATTACGAGCATCGTTGGTACTGATTTGATTTGACGATAGCCCACACTCAAATCAAAGGATTGATGAGACAATAGGTCCAGCAACTGATCACAAGGACCAATCGATGAAGATATCATCTTTCTTCAACACACACTACACAAGAATATCCCTTTGGAACGAACTAAGTCAGACAAGCTTTTATCTTTCAACTTTCCAAGTTGTTGTCTAGCTTAACCAACTAGCTCAGGGATATCTAACACCGATTCTTGGAGAGAAGGTGGTTCACAAGAAACCAACTTGATCACGAACTCAACATAGCGGTCAGGTGACAACCCGGTAGCACCTCCAAGAAGATATTTGGAAAGTCACGAACCACCGGTATGTTACTAAGCTCGAGAACAATCTTGCTTTTGAGGGCAAGACGATATGATCAGATGAGTGAGGACTTGACAAGATCCTAACTCATCAATCGAAGGGTGCACCGAAATAAGGACTAGGTAGCACGATCAGTCTTAGAAGGATGATTCGAAAACCAACATACTAAGAATGGAATTATTATCCTTTAACTACCAAGCAACAGAGTTGCTAGCAGTATTGATTTCACACATCACAATTCATTTGTCGGTATTCCGGTTGCATCAACACGAGGGCCGATGAATGAACAGTGATGGCAAGAAGTATCACTGTACCAAGAGTTCATGGGATGATGTGCAATTCCTATAACAACCTCGATATAAAATATGTAATACTCCAAGGTAGAGCAGAACCAAAAGCTGGATTGGCATTTGATCTGCGGAATACAACTACTTTGACCCAATCCTAGATATGGAAGAGGTACTGGAGTTTGTTTCTCCTAGTCGTCCCGGAATGGAATGGCTTGACAGACCACAAGAGTCATAGGCATCGATGAACGAACGCACGCATACTCTTGACTATCAATTGATAGACGAGGGTCAGAATGCAACTAAAGAGAACAACTCAAAGGAACATATAATTTTCTGAGTTGTGGATGCATAGATTAGTATGTCGAACCAAGTTCAACATATTTCTTCCGGATAACCCATGCAGAAAGGTAGAACTGGCAGAGTCACGATTTATGAGTGGAGATCTCCTCAAGAGTACTCTAATTGTGATCTTTTAATCCAGAAGAACTCCTGCCAAGAGTGGTTCATGGTAATTGGAAGAAGGAAATACCACGGACCTCGAGGACTATCACAAGGTTACTAATATCCTAATGGAGCTAGCAATTACTAACAACATGAAGTAGGTAGAGTGAATCTCGGGTTCAAGAACCCAGGAGCAGAATACCTACTACTAAGTAGCATCACGGGATGCTTTCGAGAATGATGGCCAGAATCATCACACTGGGAACACAAATCCTGGCTAATTACTAGATGATCCCCTAAGACACCTAGGGTCACAATAATATCTCCAACATATATGTCAAGGTAACGAAGTACCTCAACTCACTGATTAGTGTGGTTAATCTGGCCCATGGGAACATTGAAACGGGAAGAAAGGATTTGCAATTGCATCAGACTACTTAGAAACCTGGGATGACTCGGACAGCATAACGGCTGTAAATGCTCAGAAAAGATTTGAGACATTCACAAAAATGGTGGCATAACCACTCAGAAGCACAATATCAAGGTTTCGAGATCAACAATTAACATACGGGAGTAGTAGGAACTGAACTGAGACTTAAGTCCAACAATCTTATAAGTCTACGGATTAGTAACACGTGATCCTGATAGAAAGAAGAGATAGCCTAGTTCTTAATCCCCGTAGAAGAGAAGATGATGACTCAGATCAGAAGGCCATGAGGTATAAGGAGTAAAAGAGCCTTACGTTCCATCCCACAATCAATTCCCTTATATAACTAAGGAATTTCTAGACTCAACTTCGACCAGTTTGGCTTGGTAATCCTACAGGCAGTCAAGCTCTGATACCAACGCTGTCAGGACCCCGACTCAATGCCACATCGATCTAGCATGTAACACCTCATATCACTTTGCGGCCTCACGCACGGTATTCCCACGGGTGTCGTCTTACCTTTGCCCGGGACCGTTTGCGCCTTTTGGCACACGTATATGATAGTGTCGCTAGCATCCATATGATAAGGAGCCCGGGCTGACATGGCTAGTCGTAAACCCAAAGTGGCACAAACTTACAGGGACAGGCATCCATGACCCAGCATCGAACGTGTCGGTCATCAGCGAGTGAATCCAGGCTGTAGCACTGGGCTAGCAGGACTCCGGTGAACCGGGCTGTAGCGGGCTAACAGGACTCCGGTATTCATCGCGTGACATTTCCCCCGAAGGGACAGACACAGGAACGAAGAAGGACACATGCCGGCCAGCCTAAGTGTTCCGGAGCAGTAGCAAGCTACCATGGCTCGGTGGAAACACTAGGAGACATTTCCCGGTAAGAGAGGCTACTAAAGATAAACAACTAGAAGGTCAGATCCCACACATACCAAGCATTTCAATAAAATACACACAATATGCTCGATATGTGCAAATACAACATGGCATCACAACATGACTCTACGACTCAAGTAATTATTCAATAGGCTCCGAGGAGCGAGATATTACAAACAGGGGTCTCACGACCCAACATTCAGAGCATACAAGTCAAAGCACAAGCGGAAGCTATCATGTCTGAGTACAGACATCTATAAATGAAAAAGGCTGAGAAGCCTGACTATCTATCAGATCCTGCCGAGGGCACAAGATCGTAGCTGAGGTAACAAGCTAAACGTCGAAGTCCACGCGGAACTACTAGCGAGACCGAAGTCTCTCTGCAAAAACATAAAATAGGCAAACGTGAGTACAAATGTACCCAGCAAGACTTACATCAGAACTATCTACATATGCATCATTATCAACAAAGGGGATGGTGGAGTTTGACTGCAGCAAGCCAGCTTTGACTCGGTGGCTATCCTGAACTACGACTGCAAGTAACTCTTTTGAGGTGGCGCACACGAGTCCACATATTCACCATATCAATACACCACTATGGATCCGCTCCCGTCTCCCTACGAGAACGCCATCCATAGCACTCACGCTTATCTTGCGTATTTTAGAGTATCCACTTTCACTTGTCTATGAACTGTACAAGGGGTCCAAGTTTCCATATCCGAGGAATCCGGCTATTCGAATAGATGATGTTAACCCTGCAGGGGTGTACTTCTTCACACACGCTTTCGCCACTTACCGCCCTGTACACGTCATGTACCTCGGCAACCTTCAAGCGGAAGCCGGGCGAGGGAGTCGGCCACGACCTGACTAACCGAACAAGTCTCTAGTCCAGGTTTATCGCCTATTCGGGTTCCATCCGCAAGGAGATCCGGCCGGGGTGTCGCTCACGGCCCCAAACGATGTGTGCAGGGTTCCCAAGCCCACCAACCGGGTGCCACTTGGTACACCGGGCCACTGTGCCTAGTCTGTCCCAAGCCCACCTGTACCGGGTGCCACTTGGTAGACTACTAACACTACCTACAAACACCAGAAACTAGTTGCAACTCCTGGACAGAGATCATGTTGATTAATAAGTCGAGAGGGGCACTTAAGCATTCCAATGTGTGGTAGTAGCTGGTCATGGATCACAAACACAGAACTCAGTTCCTAAGGACGGCTGCAATGAGACAACCCACCATGTACTCCTACATGGCCTCTCACCGCTACCTTTACCAAATCGTGTTCACACACTTAGCTCACCCATAGTAGGACATGTTCACACGCCTCTGATTCATCCCCGATGAATCAGACCTGACTCAACTCTAAGCAGTAGCAGGCATGACAACAAGCATGAATGAGTAGGCACAACAGGGCTCAAACAACTCCTACTCATACTAGTGGGTTTCATCTATTTACTGTGGCAATGACAGGTCATGCAGAGGATAAAGGGGTTCAGCTACCGCAGCAAGTAACAGATGAATCGATGTTGTCCTAATGCAGTAAAAGAGAGCAGGAGCGAGAGAGTGGGATTTTATCGGAATGAACAAGGGGGTTTTGCTTGCCTGGCACTTCTGAAGATAACGTTGAGTCTTCATCAGTGTCAACGATCACATCATCGGTATCGCGTCTATCGAGAGGGGACAAATACCGGCAACACAGAAAGGAACACAATCAATGCAATGCACAATATGATGCATGCTCATGACATGGCAATATGGATGTGTTTTGAGCTAATGCAACTAGCAACAGATTAAATGAAGTTGGTTTGAATATAAAATTCAAATTCAAACTCCATATGTGATTATTCAAATGCCATTCACTTCATTTGCCCTAAACAGTAGTGATAAGTTGTTCTAACATGCATGAAAATGGTACAGATGGATTCCTTGAATTTTTCTGATAATTTTTCATATATAATTTATTTAATTTGGAGTTACGGTTGAATTTCTATGAATTTTAGAATTTTAGGCATTTTCTGGAATTTTCTGAATAAAATAAATCCAGAAAACACTTATTGCGTCAGCCTGATGTCATGATGACGTCAGCAGGTCAACGGGGCAGGTTCAGGTCAAACCTGACCAGTGGGGTCCACTGGTCAGTGACTGGGGCTGCTTAGTGCCGCTGACGGGTGGGCCCAGTCAACGGCCACGCCAGCACGGTCAAAACTGACGCGTGGGGCCACTGCAATTAGACTAAACTAAACAGAAAAAATACTAATCCTAATTAGGCGCAGGGGCCCACATGGCAGTGGCTCATAGGGTGATTAGCCCCTAACTAAGTGGCCACATCGGCCCGCCGGAGTTTGGCCGGCGGTGACCACAGAGCACGGCGGAGCACGCCGGACTTGCGCTAGGGGCATCGGATTCGTGCGCTGAGGGCACCGGGGCGTAGCCCGGGCTCTCCCGCATCTGATGGGGTAGGTGGGAGGCTGCGGGGACGCCGGGGCTCGCCGGAACGGAGCTCGCGGCGGCGCCGGAGTTCGGGCAACGGCGGGTTCGGCGCTATGGTGCATGGGAGGAGGGGTTGGTGGGCGCTACGGGCTCCTAGGAGTGCTCTGAGTACGTCTGCGTGCTCGGTTTGGACGGAGGTGAACCAATACGACGACGGCGACAAGTCCGGCGCCGGTGAGGTCTCGGTCTCGACGGAAATGACGGATACGACGAGCTAATGGACATGGGAGAAGGGGGGATCGGTAGAGGAGCTCACGGCGGGGTCGTCGGTGATCTCAGAGAGCTCGGGGAGGCGTCGGAGGCGGCGAATCGACGGTGGCGGTCCTCGGTGGCCAAGGAGGGGAAAAGCGTCGGGACGGCGCTTCGGGGCTTCTCCGGTCGCGTGAGCCGACGGGGAGGTCGAGGGAGGCACTGCGGAGCTCAGGAGCACGTCGGGGAGGAGAGGGGGTGGCGGTGGCCGCGAGGAAGCTTGTCGGTGGCGGCGGCTCTGTTCGGTCCGGGCGAGAGAGAGAGAACAGAGGAGAGATGGGGACGAGGGAGTGAGCGGGAGGGTTCCAGGGTGAGTGAGAGAGAGGCCAGGGGTGTCGTGGCGTCGCGGGAGGGACCAGGGGAGGAGGAGGCAGCCAGGCAGGGAGGAGGTGGCCGGGGCGCGTGGCCGCGCGCGCCGGGCGCGTGCCCGTCCTCCTGGCAGAGGAGGAAGGCGACAGGGGAGGGAGGCGGTGGTGGGCTGGGCCAGCCAGGTGGGGGAGCTGGGCCGGCTACAGGTAAGTGGCCCAGGTACGGGTCTTTCTCTCTCTCTTTTATAATTCTGTTCTGTTTTATCTTTTCTATTTTCTGCAATTTGTTTTTGATTTGATTTAAAAATATCAAATCATTTTATAAAATCCTGGAAACAGTTATGGGTGTTTTCTGAATTATTTCAGTGACCCCTAACAATTTTCCAACATTTATTTGAACATTTAAATTATTTATAGTATTTAAATGCCCAAAGTCAAATACAATATGGTTTAATTCAGTGACCAAATATGCCCTGCAAAAATATAAACCATTTTTGGTAGATGCTTCCACCTCAAACCAGAAATGTTGAACATTTTTAGAGGACATTTTGAGTTCAATGAAAAAGGTTTTATTTTGACCCTAGTTGAATTCATTTGGTGTTAGGGCTTAGTCAATCCCCATCTCAGGTTTAAATGAAATTTAAACATGATGTAACACTCTAATGCATGCACTAGGCATTGTCAGAACTAGGGATGTGACACTTGTGGTATCCTCAGATGAGGAATTTGTGACCACAAAGATAGTTGAAGAATTTGCAGCAATAGAAGCATTTGAACATTCAGGTAAAAAATTGGAAAATTCACGCTCAATGCATTTTAGACATGGTGGAATAAATTCTTCTTGAGCGGAACTGATCTGTTGAGCAAGCAATGAATCGTTTTTCCTTCTGAAGATCTTCATAACTCACTTTTAACTTCTCAAGATCTTGCTTTCTCTGAAGAAATTCATAAGAAATCTTCTCATGATCAGTTAAGTGAGTGTTATGACGGTTTTGAAGGTTTTCAAACCTAGACTGAACTCTCTAAAGACTATCAGTCAAAGCCTTAGTTCGATTCAATTCCTCACCCAACATATCATCGCTTTCATCAAGCATGTCTTGAACTTTTTCAAGAGCTCTTTGTTGTTTAGTGGCAAGGGAAGCAAGTTTAGTGTGGCTGGGTCCAAATTCATCAACATATTCATCATCACTAGATTTGTAAAGGTAGCATTCAGTTACCTTGGCACCCTTTGCCATAAGGCATGGTGCAGTGGATGATGATTCTAGAGCGAAAGCCATCTCGTTGAGAGATTCCTTGAAATCCTCAAACCAATGATCATGACGAGTTCGATAGCCTTCATAGACCTCAGAGAGTCGGTCCCAGATAAGCTTCGCATGGTTGAGATGGATGATGTTCCTGAACTGATTTTGGGACAAACAGGAGCAGATGACATCCTTCGTCGTGAGGTTGAGTAGAGTGTACTTGTGAATGTCATCATCCTCCGCCATCTTGCATAGATCGGTAAGACCAATCTCAGTGATGGTCCACAATTTGCTGTCCATCGCCATGAGTTGCTTATTCATCATGGCCTTCCACTTGGGATACTCATCACCATCAAAGATGGGACATGTCACTTTCTTCATTCCCAAAGTCGATATAACTAGAATTCTAGGTGGTTAAACCAAAATCACATAGAACAAGAGAGTACCTTGCTCTGATACCAATTGAAAGTGCGTTAAGTCGACTAGAGGGGGTGAATAGGAGTTTTTTTACAAATTCAACACTGAGGAATTTCAGGGTGAGGAAATTCCTAAGTCACGAACAACTAGTAGCGGAATAAGTACTCAGGTATAAGCATAACAGAGCAATAGCAGAGTCATGCTATGTCTTGAGCTTGCGTTGGTTTTCCTCGAAGAGGAGAGGGTGATGCAGCAATAGTAGCGTAAATATTTCCCTCAGTTTTTGAGAACCAAGGTATCAATCCAGTAGGAGGCTCCTCAAAAGTCCCACACACCTACACAAACAAACAAAGACCTCGCAACCAACGCAATAAAGGGGTTGTCAATCCCTTCACGGCCACTTGCGTAAGTGTGATCTAATAAAGATAGTAAGATAAGATAAATATTTTTTGTATTTTATAATATAGATGCAAAAAGTAAAGATGCAAATAAAAGTAGATTGGAAGCAAATATGATAAGAGATAGACCGGGGGGCCATAGGTTTCACTAGTGGCTTCTCTCATGATAGCATAAGTATTACGGTGGGTGAACAAATTACTGTCGAGCAATTGATAGAAAAGTGAATAATTATGAGATTATCTAGGCATGATCATGTATATAGGCCTCACGTACGCAACAAGTAGACCGACGCCTGCCTACATCTACTACTATTACTCCACACATCGACCGACTCCTGCCTGCATCTAGAGTATTAAGTTCACAAGAACAGAGTAACGCATTAAGGAAGATGACATGATGTAGAGGGATAAACTCAAGCAATATGATATAAACCACATCTTGTTATCCTCGATGGCAACAATACAATACGTGCCTTGCAACCCTTTCTGTCACTGGGTAAGGACACCGCAAGATTGAACCCAAAGCTAAACTCTTCTCCCATGGCAAGAAAGATCAATCTAGTAGGCCAAACCAAACTGATAATTCGAAGAGACTTGCAAAGATAACTCAATCACACATAAAAGAATTCAGAGAAGATTCAAATATTATTCATAGATAAACTTGATCATAAACCCACAATTCATCGGATCTCGACAAACACACCGCAAAAAGAGTTTACATCGAATAGATCTCCACAAGAGAGGGGGAGAACATTGTATTGAGATCCAAAAAGAGAGAAGAAGCCATCTAGCTAATAGCAATGGACCCGTAGGTCTGTGGTAAACTACTCACAACTCATCGGAGGGGCATGGATGTTGATGTAGAAGCCCTCCATGGTCGATTCATCCTCCGGCAGAGCGCATGCGAAGGCTGCAAGATGAGATCTCGCTGATACAGAAGGTTATGGTGGTGGAAATTGTGTTTCGTCTTGCTCCTAGATGTTTTCGGGGTACGTAGATATATATAGGAGGAAGAAGTACGTCGGTGGATGCCCGAAGGGCCCACGAGATAGGGGGCACACCCTATAGGGGGGCCTCCTATCTCGTGGGAGCCTCGGTTGCTTCTTGACTTGCACTCCAAGTCCTCTGGATCACATTCGTTCCAAAAATCATGCTCCCAAAGGTTTCATTCCGTTTGGACTCCATTTGATATTCCTTTTCTTCGAAATATTGAAATAGGCAAAAAACAGCAATATGGGCTAGGCCTCCGGTTAGTAGGTTAGTCCCAAAAATGATATAAATGTGTAAAATAAAGCCCATAAACATCCAAAAGGGGTAATGTAATAGCATGGAACAATAAAAATTATAGATACGTTGGAGACGTATCAAGCATCCCCAAGCTTAATTCCTGCTCGTCCTCGAGTAGGTAAATGATAAAAAAAGAATTTTTGATGTGGAATGCTACCTAGCATAATTCTCAATGTAAATTTCTTTATTGTGGCATGAATGTTCAGATCCAAATGATTCAAAATAAAAGTTCATATTGATAAAAGAAATAGTAACACTTCAAGCATACTAATCAAAGTAATCATGTCTTCTCAAAATAGCATGGCAAAAGAAAGTTCATCCCTACAAAATCATATAGTTAGGCTATGCTTCATTTTCGTCACACAAAGATGTTCCCAACTTCTATACCCCCGATGACAAGCCAAGCAATTGTTTCATACTTAAATAATCTCAAACTTTTTCAACCTTCATGCAATACATGAGCGTGAGCCATGGATATAGCACTATGGGTGGAATAGAATATGATGATGGGAGTTGTGTGGAGAAGACAAAAAGGAGAAAGTCTCACATTGACGAGGATAATCAACGGGCTATGGAGATTCCCATCAGTTGAGGTCAACACGAGGAGTAGGGATTGCCATGCAACGGATGCACTAGAGCTATATGTGAGTGCTCAACAAAAGAAAACTAGTGGGTGTGCATCCAACTTGCTTGCTCATGAAGACCTAGGGCATTTGAGGAAGCCCATCGTAGGAATATACAAGCCAAGTTCTATAATGAAAAAATTCCCACTAGTATGAAAAACACAACTTATGCGACTCACTATATGAAAAACGTGGTGCTACATTGAAGAACAAAAATATGAGACTCACTACATGAAGAACAAGGTGCTACTTTGAATCACAAGTGTGGAAAAAGAGATAGTAACATTGCCCTTTTTATTTATTTTCTTTATTTTCTTTTTTTTGGGCCTTTCTTTTTTTCTTTTGGCCTTTCTTTTTTTTGGGCAATGCTCTAATAATGATGATCATCATACTTCTATTGATTACAACATATGAATTACAACTCGAAACTAGAACAAGATATGACTCTATATGAGTGCCTCCGGCGGTGTACCGGGATGGTGCAATGAATCAAGAGTGACATGTATGAAAATTGATGCATGGTGGCTTTGCCACAAATATGATGTCAACTACATGATCATGCGATGGCAATATGACAAAAGTAAAGTATGTCATGATGATGATGAAAGGAACGATGGAAAGTTGCATGGCAATATATCTCGGAATGGCTATGGAAATGCCATAATAGGTAGGTATGGTGGCTGTTTTGAGTAAGGTATAAGGAGGTTTATGTGTGATAGAGTGTATTGTATCACGGGGTTTGGATGCACCGGCGAAGTTTGCACCAACTCTCAAGGTGAGAAAGGGCAATTTACGGTACCGAAGAGGCTAGCAATGGTGGAAAGGTAAAAGTGTGTATAATCCATTGACTCAACATTAGTCAAAAGAACTCATATACTTATTGCAAAAGTTTCGAAGTCATCAAAAATCAAGTACTACGCGCATGCTCCTAGGGGGATAGATTGGTAGGAAAAGACCATCGCTCGTCCCCGACCGCCACTCATAAGGATGCAAAAGCCAGGTACAATTCATGTTTCAAATTTGTTACACAACTTTAACCATACGTGCATGCTAAGGGACTTGCTAACTTCAACACAAGCATTCTTTAAATTCATGATCACCCAACTGGTATGACTTTAATATCACTACCTCCATATCTCAAAACAATTATCAAGTATCATATTGATCATAGCATCCAATTCACTTCCTATATGATAGTTTTTATTATACCCAACTTGGATGCCTACCATTCTAGGACCAATTTTATAACCATAGCAAATACCATGTTGTTCTAAAATACTCTCAAAATAATATAAGTGAAGCATGAGAGACTAATAATTTCTAAAAAAACACCACCGTGCTCTAAAAGATATAAGTGAAGCACTAGAGTAAAAACTATCAAGCTCAAAAGATATAAGTGAAGCACATAGAGTATTCTAGCAAATTCTAATCAAATAGGCTTCTCCCAAAAGGTGTGTACAGCAAGGATGATTGTGGTAAACTAAAAAGTGAAGACTAATATAATACATGACGCTCCAAGTAAAACACATATCATGTAGCGAATAAAAATATAGCTCCAAGTAAAGTTACCAATGAACGAAGACGAAAGAGGGGATGCCTTCCCGGGGCATCCCCAAGCTTAGGATTTTGGCTATTCATGAATATCTTGGGGTGCCTTGGGCATCCCCAAGCTTAGGCTCTTGCCACCCTTTATTCCGTAGTCCATAAAAGCTTTACCCAAAACTTGAAAACTTCACAACACAAACTCAACAGGAAATCTTATAAGCTCCATTAGTGAAAGAAAACAAAACCACCACATAAAGTACTGTAATAAACTCATTCTTTATTTATTTTGGTGTTAAACCTACTGTATTCCAACTTATCTATGGTTTATAAACTATTTTACTAGCCATAGATGCATCGAAATAAGCAAACAACACACGAAAAACAGAATCTGTCAAAAACAGAATAGTCTGTAGCAATCTCTAACTAAAGCAAACTTCTGGACCTCTAAAAATCCTACCAAAATAGGAAGTCCTGGACAAATTGTTTATTGATCAGAAGCAAAACGAATTAACGAAAAATCACATTTTTGTGATTTAACAAAATTGTATTCGTCTGTGCAAAGTTTCTGTTTTTCAGCAGAATCAAATCAACTATCATCATAGGTTATCCTATAGGTTCTACTTGGCACAGACACTAATTTAAAGATAAAAACACATCTAAACAGAACGTAGATGCAAGATTTATTACTAAACAGGAGCAAAAACAAAAAACATAAAGAAAATTGGGTTGCCTCCCAACTAGCGCTATCGTTTAACGCCCCTAGCTAGGCATAAAAGTGAAGATAGATCTAACGAGTGTCATCTTGGACTTTCAGTTTTTTAGCGGAGTCATGTTCGAATCCGGGAGGTTCTTTCCGCTTCCCTTCATACTCAGAAATTTTTAAATCTAAAGAGTCCAGCCGCTTATTGCAAAGAGTAATCAACATATTCATGCGGTGAAGATTTCCGCTAACACTTTTAAGAGGCTCAAGAGACTTTTGTAAAAAAAATTGTTACTTCGCAAATCTTTCCAAACACTTGCGTTTCTTCTTGGGTAGGATGCGATCCTCCCTTTTGAGGTAGTGTTCCCACTATTCCCTCTATAATTTCATGAGCAATACTAGGATCAATTTCAATAAAATTTCCCTTGGCAATGCAATCCAAGAGTTGTCTATGCGTCATATTTAACCCAACATAAAAATTGCGAAGAAGAATTCTAAAGTTCACCTCTAGGGTGCACTTGCGATAAGATTCCATCATCATATACCAAGCATCTTTTAAGTTTTATCCTTGCCTTTGCTTGAAGTGAAGAACTTCAAACTCGGGAGACATAGGAGTGGATAAGGAACTAGACATAACGACGAGCAAACAACGGGCAAACGAAAAAGAGAGGAGGAGATTGGGAAAGAGAGGGCGAATAAAATGGAAAGGGTGAAGTGGGGCAGAGGAAAACGAGAGGCAAATGGCAAATAATGTAAATGTGAGGGAGAAGAGTTTGTGATGGGTACTTGGTATGTCTTGACTTGAGCGAAGACCTCCCCGGCAATGGCGCCAGAAATCCTTCTTGCTACGTCTTGAGCTTGCGTTGGTTTTCCTCGAAGAGGAGAGGGTGATGCAGCAATAGTAGCGTAAGTATTTCCCTCAGTTTTTGAGAACCAAGGTATCAATCTAGTAGGAGGCTCCTCACAAGTCCCACACACCTACACAAACAAACGAAGAACTCGCAACCAACACAATAAAGGGGTTGTTAATCCTTTCACGGCCACTTGCGAAAGTGTGATCTAATAAAGATAGTAAGAGAAGATAAATATATTTTTGGTATTTTATAATATAGATGCAAAAAGTAAAGATGCAAATAAAAGTAGATTGGAGGCAAACATGATAAGAGATAAACCCGGGGGCCATAGGTTTCACTAGTGGCTTCTCTCAAGATAGCATAAGTATTATGTTGGGTGAACAAATTACTGTCGAGCAATTGATAGAAAAGCGAATAATTATGAGATTATCTAGGCATGATCATGTATATAGGCATCACGTCCGCAACAAGTAGACCGACTCCTGCCTGCATCTACTACTATTACTCCACACATCGACCGACTCCCGCCTGCATCTACAACATTAAGTTCATAAGAACAGAGCAACGCATTAAGCAAGATGACATGATGTACAGGGATAAACTCAAGCAATATGATATAAACCCCATCTTTGTATCCTCGATGGCAACAATACAATACATGCCTTGCAACCCTTTCTATCACTGGGTAAGGACACCGCAAGATTGAACCCAAAGCTAAACACTTCTCCCATGGCAAGAAAGATCAATCTAGTAGGCCAAACCAAACTGATAATTCGAAGAGACTTGCAAAGATAACTCAATCACACATAAAAGAATTCAGAGAAGATTCAAATATAATTCATAGATAAACTTGATCATAAACCCACAATTCATCGGATCTCGATAAACACACCGCAGAAAGAGTTTACATCGAATAGATCTCCACAAGAGAGGGGGAGAACATTGTATTGAGATCCAAAAAGAGAGAAGAAACCATCTAGCTAATAACTATGGACCCGTAGGTCTGTGGTAAACTACTCACAACTCATCGAAGGGGCAAGGATGTTGATGTAGAAGCCCTCCGTGGTTGATTCCCCCTCCGGCTGAGCGCCGGCGAAGGCTCCAAGATGAGATCTCGCGGATACAGAAGGTTACAGTGGCGGAAATTGTGTTTCATCTTGCTCCTGGATGTTTTCGGGGTACGTAGGTATATATAGGAGGAAGAAGTACGTCGATGGATTCCCGAGGGGCCCACGAGACAGGAGGCGCACCCTATCGGGGGGGGGGGGGGGGAACCCTCCTATCTCGTGGGAGCCTCGACTGCTTATTGACTTGCACTCCAAGTCCTCTGGATCACGTTCGTTCCAAAAATCACGCTGCCGAAGGTTTCATTCCGTTTGGACTCCGTTTGAAATTCCTTTTCTTTGAAATACTGAAATAGGCAAAAAAAACAGCAATATGGGCTGGGCCTCCGGTTAGTAGTTTAGTCCCAAAAATGATATAAATGTGTAAAATAAAGCCCATAAACATCCAAAAGGGGTAATATAATAGCATGGAACAAAAAAAATTATAGATACGTTGGAGACGTATCAGGTCATCATGATGAAATGAAAAACAAACACAGAGTACAAAAAGCGTAAACAGGGGATAAATAGGCTGAAGACAATGTGACTGAAGAAATAGGATTGAGCAAATAGAGAAAGTCTTCAGTCAAAGTCTTCAAACAGTAATGATCAGGTTCATCAACACATGAATGAGGAAATAAAACTAGTAGGCTTGGTGAAGACAATGATTTGGTAGACCAGTTCCAACTGTTGTGACAGTTGTACATCTGGTTGGAGCGGCTGAGTATTTAAACTCAAGGACACACAGTCCTCACCGTATTCTCCTTGAGCTAAGATCACACGGACCTCGCCCAACACTCCTGGTAAGTCTTCACAGGTTACTTCCAAACCTTCACAGAGTTGGTCACTCGGCAATCCACAATTCCTCTTGGATGCTCAGACCATGACGCCTAACCGTTTGGAGGATACACAGTCCTCAAAGGTAACAAGCGTCTGTTCCACACAGGAATAATCTCTTCAGTGATGCTCAATCACTTTGGGTTTTTCATTTGGGTTTTCCTCACTTGATGATTTTCTCTCAAAGTCCTCGGAGGATGGGATGCTCTCAATTGACAAGTGTCAGTTTCTCTCGGAGAAGCCAACCAGCTAGTGGTTGTAGGGGGCGGCTATTTATAGCCTAGGGAGCAACCCGACATGATAAGACATAAATGCCCTTCAATGATATTACCATTAGGTGGTAGGATATTTTGGACAGCTGGTGCGTAGCACAGCAACTGTCGGATTTTAGGTTCGAATTCCTCAGGGCAATCATGTTCCTCACTGTGTAGGCAATCCGCACTGGCAAATTCCTAACTCCTCAGTCAAAACAAATTCCTCAGAGACCAGAAGAACTTTGTCGCTGTCACTGAAGAAATTGACTGAACCGATATAAGATTTCCAATAGCTTCACTCGAAAGGATTGGGTAGGTGTAGGATTTTGAGATGAGCATCATATGGAAATCAATTTCCTTAGTATTACCTCGACCCCCTTTAACAGTACGGTGTTTCCTATGACTTAAGAAAGAGAAAATGAAACTAAGAAAACGAAAGTATTCACGCTTCATAATCCTCGCATGAATATCCATGTCTTCAAGGTCACACCAGTTTCTTCGCTTTCAAAGTCTTCAGGAGAACCAAAGTATTCAGTTGAAGACATTCATTTTAAGGGGTCGACTTTCACTGTAAATATCAAACTCCTCATCGACTTATAGAGCCTGTGTACACTCACACACATATTAGTCCCCTAACCGATAAGTCTTCAATACCGTGGGCATAGTTCGACAGCAATCCTTCTATAATGGCGAGAGATTGCATTAAGTCCAGAGCCTCGTATAAGGGTGAGGTATGGACAAGGAAGAGATAATCTGTGGAGCGGGGTGGGACAGGATTTTCCTGGCCGAGCTCGTATAACACAGACCTCGAAAGCATGAAGCTGGTGTATGGGGTGAGTCTGGCTCGATGAGGATAGAGGGATCCTGGAGTGACTCTGGGCTGGCCGGTGAAACGACCCCCTCCTATCTCCGGTGTTGAGCTCTAGGGCTGCAGAGAGCCCGTCGGGCTCTAAACTCCCGTCTTAGGACTTGTCAAGGAGTTCCAGATCTGAGGCCGGAGCTGCGATTAGGGCCATGAACCCTTGGAATATCAAGTCTCCTCGGGTATCAATGACATAGTTTAGGTTTCCAAAACTTATCTGATGACCAGGGGCGTAGGTGTCGATTTGCTCCAGATGGCCAATCGAATTGGCACGCAGTGCGAAGCCGCCGAATACAAAGATTTGGCCGGGGAGAAAAGTCTCCCTCAGGGCGGTGATGTCGTGGATGGTTAGTGCAGCCATCGAGTCTTCTGGTGACGGCACAATGGAACTCTAAATGAAAGCTCCAATGTCGGTGTCAAAACCGGCAGATCTTGAGTAGGGGGTCCCGAACTGTGCGTCTATGGATCGAAGGTAACAAGAAGGCAGGGGACACGATGTTTACCTAGGTTCGGGCCATCTTAATGGAGTTAATACCCTACTTCCTGCTTGATTGACTTTGATGAGTATAAGGGTTACAAGAGTTGATCTACCTTGAGATCGTAATGGCTAAACCCTAGATGTCTAGCATGTATGATCGTGATCCTGCCTATGGACTCGGCCCTCTGGTTTATATAGGCACCGGAGGGGACTAGGGGTGTACAAAGTCGGTTTACAGAGGAAGGAAACTACACATCCGGACGCCAAGCTTGTCGTCCATGCAAAGGAGTCCTATCGGTGTCAAAACCGGCGGATCTCGGGTAGGGGGTCCCGAACTGTGCGTCTAGGCGGATGGTAACAGGAGACAAGGGACACGATGTTTTTACCCAGGTTCGGGCCCTCTCTGTGGAGGTAAAACCCTACTCCTGCTTGATTAATATTGATAATATGGTTAGTACAAGAGTAGATCTACCACGAGATCAGAGAGGCTAAACCCTAGAAGCTAGCCTATGGTATGATTGTTGTTTGTCCTACGGACTAAACCCCTCCAGTTTATATAGACACCGGAGAGGGCTAGGGTTACACAAAGTCGGTTACAATGGTAGGAGATCTACATATCCGTATTGCCAAGCTTGCCTTCCACGCCAAGGAAAGTCCCATGCGGACACGGGACGAAGTCTTCAATCTTGGATCTTCATAGTCCAGGAGTCCGGCCAACGGTGATAGTCCGGCCATCCGGACACCCCTAATCCAGGACTCCCTCAAGTCCCATCCGGACACTGGAGGAGGCCTTCTGTTCTTGTATCTTCAAGGCCCGTTAGTCCGTCCCATGTCACATAGGCCGGCTCCCCGAGGACCCCATAATCCAGGACTCCCCTAGGCATGTCAATGTGTGGAGGAGGTGTACAAAGACGGGTACTTCGCCAGGAAGGCCAAAGGCAGTAGGCGCCTCATCATTTTGTGGAGGTGGGCTGATAAGCTCCAACGTGCCACCAACAAGGAGCTTCGGTGGGCACCCAATGAAATGGCAAGATCATTCGCGCTCGTCCACCAGCAAGAGCCAGACCAGTATGTCAAGCCCTGCAAGGCGGAGGAGGTGGAGTACTGCCTTTGTGCTGGGAAGACGCCGCGCACAAGGGAGCTTCTAGTGAGGGGTTGCCGGAATATGGCCCCCTAAGGAGGGGTTGTTAGTTTTTTTGGTGCATATCTGCGTTCCTGTGTTTTGGACATTGTTGACAGAAACATGAATGGACTTATTTGTTTGCTAGTGCATACAGAGAGAAACAGTCCATACAGAAACCAAAGAGAATCTTGTCTCCGGTGCCAAGTTCGAGGAACGTCACCAAAGTATGTCTTTGTTGCAGAGAAGAACAAGCTACTTCTGTTGAAGATAGGTAGACGAGAAGATTGCGTTGAAGGAATTATGCCCTCAAAATTTAACTGCTGAAGCGTAGCATTTGGTTCGGTGATTGTTGTCTGAAGAAATTGACTGCAGCGAACAAAAGTCGAAGACAAAGTGAAGACATAGTATTCTTTTTGTTGTTCTTCTTTCGTTCATTTGAGTCATAGGACCTCCGTACTATTAAGAGGGGTATAGGTTCTCAAAAATCAGATCTGCTATGATGCTTAGCCCAAAACCTATGAAAGTTGTGAAAGAAATCTCTTTGTGTTCCGAACAAATACTTGCCAGCAAGAGACTATGATCTTCTTTGCTGTGAGAGATTTGCCTCGGGCCGAGGAGTTAGCATTACTTCCACCACAAGTAATGTTATCGTTGTGCTCAACATCCGACCGTTGGACTCATATCGTTCGACCATTGGTTGCTCTTGATGTTCACTTTGGTAATTTCCCATCAGGGAAAGTTGCGGCTATAAATAGCCACCCCGCATCGGCTTTGTCCGGTTGCTGCTCCGCTTAAGATTTCTGAGAAGATTGATTTGAACACCCCCTCTCTGAGTGATTTGAGTTTAAGATCCACCGAGAGAAAAATCAAGAGCCCAAACTTAGATAGTTGAGTGATGACCCACAAGTATATGGGGTCAATTGTAGCATTTTCGATAAGTAAGAGTGTCGAACCCAACGAGGAGCAGAAGGAAATGACAAGTGGTTTTCAGCAAGGTAATGTATGCAAATGCTAAAATTGTAAGTAGCGGAGCAGTTTGATAGTAAGATAATTTGTAACAAGCAAGTAATGATAGTAGTAACAAAAGTGCAGCAAGGTAGCCCAATCTTTTTGAGGCAAAGGACGAGCCAAAACGGTCTCTTATGATAAGCAAAGTGCTCTTCAGGGTACACGGGAATTTCATCTAGTCACTTTCATCATGTTGGCTTCATTCGTGTTCACTACTTTTGATAATTTGATATGTGAGTGGACCGGTGCTTAAGTGTTGTTCTTAATTGAACAAACCTCCTACTTATGATTAACCCTCTCGCAAGTATCCGCAACTACGAGAAAAGTATTAAGAATAAATTCTAACCATAGCATTAAACTTTTGGATCCAATCGGTCCCTTACGGAATAGCGCATAAATTGGGGTTTAAGCTTCTGTCACTCTCGCAACCCATCATCTAATAACTACTCCACAATGCATCCCCTTAGGCCCAAATATGGTGAAGTGTCGTGTAGTTAACGTTCACATGACACCACTAAGGGAATGACAATATACATATCATCAAAATATCAAACACATATCAAGTTCACATGATTTCTCTCGTGACCTCAAGAACAAAAGTTACTACTCACAAATGATAATCATGCTCAAGATCATAGGGTTATTAAATAGCATAATGGATCTGTACATAAAATCTTCCACCAAATAATCCATATAGTAATTAACTACAAGATGTAATCAACAGTACTACTCACCCAAAAGCACCAATCTGTAGTTCCGGTACAAAGATTGAAAACAAGAGATGAACTAGGGATTGAGAGAGTTGGTGCTATTGAAGATGTTGTTGAAGATAGCCCTCCCCAACATGGGAGAGTTGTTGGTGATGATGATGACAATGATTTCCCCCTCCGGGAGGGAAGTTCCCCCGACGGAATCGCTCCACCGGAGGGCAAAAGTGCTCCTACCCTAGCTCCGCCTCGATACGGTGGCGCTTCATCCCGAAAGTCCTCTCCTTAATTGTTCTAGGTCAAAATGACTTATATACCAGAAGACGGGCACCAGAGGTGGACCGAGGAGGGCAACACCCACCAAGGCGCGCCAGGGCCTCCTGGCACGCCCAGGTGGGTTGTGCTCACATGGTGGCCCCCCTCTGGTACTTATTTGCTCCAATATTTATTAAATATTGTCCGATATGGGGTTCCGGCAAAATCCTTAAGGTTCGAACTCTAGGGTGCACACGAAGATCTCCCCCCTACCAATCCACGTCCCAACGCCTCGCTGAGAATCTAAGCTACACGATGAACACAAGGGACGCAAGGTTTATACTGGTTCGGGCAACCGTTGTGGTGTAATACCCTAATCTAGTGTGTGGTGTGGTGGATTGCCTCAGGGGCTGATGATGAACAGTATAGAGGAAGAACAACCTCGCGAGAGGTGTTCTTAAGCTGGTGCGGTGTTCTACTTGGGTGGATCTCTCTAGGCACTAGATGAAGTGATCTCTCTATCTGATCCCCTCTCCATGGTGGTAGCTATCTCTATTTATAGAGGCCCTGGTCCTCTTCCCAAATATTGAGAAGGAAGGGAGCCAACAACGGCCATTTTGAAGGGGAACAACTAGTACAAGTTATCCTGACTAAAGTTGGTCTTTGACTGCCAAAGGCACTGGCGATGACGCCGTCTTGGGATCCACAATGACCTCCATCTTGCCACTCTGCTAGTCTTGGTCTCGTTGCACTGATATGGTAACCTTTGCTTGATGCCTTGGTACTCCGCGTCTGCGCTTCCCCCTTTGCACCAAAGAGGAAACGAGAACACTGCGCAGGCTGGCGCCCGCCGGGTCTCGATTGTCATGGCTTTTGTCATGAGCACCTCGCGAGGTACTCTTGCCTTGATCTCTCCGCCTCCTCGTGAGCCTGCCTGGTGAGGCCGTCCCTGAGGAAGCCTTGTGTCGTCCGCCCCGCGAGGCTTAGCCCCTCGCGAGGGTCTTGAGTTTGGGTTGATGAAGACGGGCCGTACTGGGCCACTCCTTGAGCCACGCCGCAGGCTGCAGGCAGGCAAGTTTGGGGACCCCCGTTCCCAGAACGCCGACAG
Source organism: Triticum aestivum (assembly GCF_018294505.1). NCBI lineage: Eukaryota > Viridiplantae > Streptophyta > Magnoliopsida > Poales > Poaceae > Triticum > Triticum aestivum. The sequence goes on along the minus strand of NC_057813.1, from coordinate 407,254,995 downwards.
TAGCCCCCGGGCCCAAGGCGCACTTGGACTTGGCTTAGCAGTGAAGCGAAAGGGCAAGTGCGGAGCGCCACGGGCCCCAATAGCCTACGACCTTGGTTGCCGCGTGGCGGTTGATTGGACGTGGGCGTCTCCGCTTCCCCACGCTCCCCCAATATCCGCCTGGCTAGGCGGCCACGAAACTTTACACAGTTATTCTCTCCTTGCTGCCTGCGTGCTTGAAAGTGCAACTATCCCTAGGTGGTTTTGGTAATTCATAACAACATATAGGTCATTGAGCTAATTCTATTCCAAGACTATTATTTCAGGACAGCTCAATGAATGGCATGGCATGGATGATGAAAGTGGATCCCTCAAAATACTAAGGACAAAGGATTGGCTCAAGCTGAAAAGCCCAAGACTCTTCATTTTATATTTTAGTGATCCAAGATCACATTGAGTCTAGAGGAAAAGCCAATACTATCAAGGAGGGATGAGGTGTTGCTTAATGAGCCTCTTTCTTCATGTGCTTAGTGAAATGCTCCAAATACCCTCAACTACTTTCTCACATCCACATATGACCTAAACCCAAAGTCAAAATCAGTCCCACCGATTCTTTCTATCCGGCGCCACCGAGTTCAAATGTCATAGCCACTGCCACAAACCCTAGGCAAATCGGTCTTACAGATAGGGATCTCGGTCTCACTAGGTTGGCATTGTAATCTCTCAGTTTCCCTTCGTAACGTTTCGGTCAAACCAAAGTGAGCGATCGGTCCCACCGAGATTGCAATGTAAACTCCCTGTTTCCCTTTTGTAACATTTCGGTCTCACTGAAATGAGCGATTCGGTCCCATCGAGTTTACCTGACCAACTCTCTGGAAAGCTTATTACCTAAATCGGTCTCACCGAGTTTGTGTATTGGGTCTTACCGAGATTACGTTATGCCCTAACCCTAACCATATCGGTCCTACCGAGTTGCATGTCAGTCCCACCGAAAATCCTAACGGTCACTAGGTTTACTAAATCGGTCTGACCCAGTTTGTTGATTCGGTCCCACCGAATTTGGTAAATTCTGTGTAACAGTTAGATTTTGTGTGGACACTATATATACCCCTCCACCTCCTCTTCATTCGTGGAGAGAGCAATCAGAACAAACCTACACTTCCAACTTACCATTTCTGAGAGAGAACCACGTACTAATGTGTTGAGGCCAAGATATTCCATTCCTACCATATGAATCTTGATCTCTAGCCTTCCCCAAGTTGCTTTCCACTCAAATCTTCTTTCCACCAGATCCAAATCCTATGAGAGAGAGTTGAGTGTTGGGGAGACTATCATTTGAAGCACAAGTGCAAGGAGTTCATCATCAACGCACCATTTGTTACTTCTTGGAGAGTGGTGTCTCCTAGATTGGCTAGGTTTCACTTGGGAGCCTCCGACAAGATTGTGGAGTTGAACCAAGGAGTTTGTAAGGGCAAGGAGATCGCCTACTTCGTGAAGATCTACCGCTAGTGAGGCAAGTCCTTGGTGGGCGACGGCTATGGTGGGATAGACAAGGTTGCTTCTTCGTGGACCCTTCGTTGGTGGAGCCCTCCGTGGACTCGCGCAACCGTCACCCTTCGTGGGTTGAAGTCTCCATTAACGTGGATGTATGATAGCACCACTTATCGGAACCACGACAAAAACATCCATGTCTCCAATTGCGTTTGAATCCTCCAAACCCTTCCCTTTACTTTCTTGCAAGTTGCATGCTTTAATTTCCGCTGCTCATATACTCTTTGCATGCTTGCTTGAATTGTGTGATGATTGCTTGACTTATCCAAAGATAGCTAAAATCTGCCAAACTCTAAAATTGGGAAATGGTTAAGTTTTTCAATTGTCAAGTAGTCTAATCACCCCCCTCTAGACATACTTCAAGGTCCTACAAGTGGTATTAGAGCCTCGGTCTCCATTTCCTTTGATTCCCATAGCTTTTGGTGATCATAGCCTTGGTTTCACAACCTAGGAGAGTATGGCGTCTAGTGAGGGAAATTACCACTGTAGAGGTCCTTACTTTGATGGTACTAATTTTGCTAGTTGGAAGCATAAGATGAAAATGCATATTCTTGGACATAACCCTGCCGTTTGGGCTATTATGTGTATTGGCTTGCAAGGTGAATTCTTTGATGGGAGAGAGCCGAACCGTGAAGCTAGCGCGGAAGAGTTGAAGATGTTGCAATACAACGCTCAAGCTTGTGATATCCTCTTCAACGGATTGTGCCCCGAAGAATTTAACAAAATCAGTCATCTTGAGAATGCAAAGGAAATTTGGGATACTTTGATTGATATGAATGAAGGTACCGACTCCATCAAGGAATCCAAGTTGGATGTGCTTCAAAGTCAGCTTGACAAGTTCAAAATGAAGGGCGGTGAAGGTGTCGCTGAAATGTACTCTAGGCTTGCTCTTATCACAAATGAGATTGCCGGCTTAGGGAGTGAAGAGATGACCGATAGATTCATCATCAAGAAGATCCTAGGAGCACTGGATGGAAAGTATGATACTGTGTGCACATTGATCCAAATGATGCCAAACTACAAAGATCTCAAGCCAACGGAAGTCATTGGAAGAATTTTTGCTCATGAGATGTCACTCAAGGATAAGGAGAAAGTTCACAACAAGTCAAGTGGTGCTTACAAAGCCTCATGTGAAGCCCCCCCATCATCAAGTGAGAAACAAACCTTCAATGAAGAATTAATCTTAATGGTGAAGAACTTCAACAAATTCTACAAGAGTAGAAGCAAAGAAAGAAGCTCTAGGTCAAGGTCCTACAATGACAAAAGATCCTCTAGTCGAGAGTGCAATTGCTACAATTGTGGGAGACCCGGACACTATTCCAATGAGTGTACGACACCCTACAAAAGAAGATAAGATTCTCCAAGAAGAAGAAGCAAAAGATTAGAATCACCACCAAGAGAGAGGAGGAGTAGAGATGATCGTTATGAATGAAGACCCTCACGGAGAAGCAAGGATTCGGAAAGGAAGGACAAGTCGTCAAGGAGCTACACAAAACGAAGACATCAAGCTCATGTTGGTGAATGGGTATCGGGCTCCGACTCCGACAATCACTCCGAGAGAAGCTATCACTCTGACTCCGAATATACTCAAGATGAAGGTGTTGCCGGTCTAGCACTTGTGTCAACCAACTCCTATGAAATATTTGACTCACCGAATGAAGATATTGGAAGATGCTTCATGGCCAAAGGTCCAAAGGTAACACATCCCGAGTATGTTGATTTCAATAGTGATGAAGATGACTTGCTAGGTGATGATGATTTACTTGTTGACAACTCTAGTGATGAATACTATGATGAAACTTCAATTAATCATGCTAATCAAGATAAAACGAATGACAATGATAAGGAGAAGATTGAGCTTCTAACTAAAGAACTAAACACTCTTAAGTTAGCTCATGAAACTATCTTCGAAGATCATCAAGAACTTTTAAGGGCTCAAGAGAAGTTACGCTTTGAAAAGCTCAATCTTGAGCAAGAGCATGAGTTCTTAAAAGCAATCAATGATGATCTCCATAAGAAAAGTTCATCTTACATTGCCAGGCGTTTACTCTTATCTACTTACATGCCTCAAGTCAAGTCTAGTAGTAACAATAATAATACCAAATCCAATATTGTTGCTTCTAGTAGTTCTCTTGATTCCACTAATGATTCTCTTAGCCAAGTTACACTTGAGCAAGAAAATAGCTTATTGAAGGGAATTATAGAGAAAGGTGTTTACAAGAGCCTTGCCGGGAGTAAGCAATTCGAGGAAATTGTACGCAAGCATGGAAGGCACCAGAAGAATCAAGGTGTTGGCTTTGAACGAAAGTTCAATGCCAATGGAGTTGAGTGGGAAGAAGATCAATACCACAAGACGAAGTATGATCCTACTTCCTTCAAGGGAACACAAGCACAAGATGATGTTCCACCACAAGGCCACAAGAACAAAGGCAAGGACAAGCTTCAAGAGGAGATTGATGCATTTGAAGAAGCACCTAAGGCCTCGGTCAAGTGGGTTCCCAAGACTACGTCAAGTTCTACGTCATCAAGTACAACTACAACTCCAAGGATTCCCATCAAGATGATGTGGATCCCGAAGAAGAAGAACTAGAGAGTTCTTGAGGGTGACTCCGCCAACACTCTTCACTCATATCATTATGGCAAGAACGAGTGCAATCAACTTCCACATCTTGCACTAGTTCAAGGAGTCACAAACCCTCATGTTGGTAAGGCAAGGGACAAGGTAACCTAATGATTTCATGGACGTCATCTTGTGTATGCGTCACTCTATGTCTATGGATATTCTTGTTTGTTCCTTGTGGGACTAACCCATGTAGGTATGTTGAAAGTGCAACTCACTCCAAAGTATTGCTCCAAATGATCTACATCAACATTGAGCACCCACATCTTCAGCACCTACATGAAGTCATCATCGACAAAACCCAAGGTTAGTTCATCCCTCTAAAAGGGGATCTCACATCTAGGGGGAGCTTAACTCTAAAAAATTGAGTCAAAGCAACTCTAATGGTGTGAACAGATCAATGCATTATGTAAAAGTGGTAACCCCATTTGAGCTTAAACGATGAGTATGACCTATGATCAAATGTTCTCATTTGACTCCTAAGTCAATATACTCATATATAGATGACCTAGTCATCGCCAATTGTTTGATAGATGCTAGAATTGGTTGTGCATTCTTTGCCACATATTTCATTTGCCATCTTATTGTGTGAGCATGTTGGTTGCATATTTTACTCATTCGAGGACATCCACTTCTTGCTTTGTTTGATTGGTTTCTTTTTCTTTTGCCAAGTGGATGGACTAGAATGCCTAAGAACCTTCTCTAGCTATCTATGCTCTTCTTGTCTCAAACTCTACTCATGCTACATCACAAAATTTGATCAAGTCAGATTCGAACCACTCTGTGTGAGGAGCACTCGGAGTCCCCGATTCATCATAGACTTAAACTTCCAAAACTTCTTTGTGATTCTCGGTATGACCGGTTCCTCCATTTCGGTCCTACCGAGATCAGTAAGTCGATCTAGGTTTTCAATCTCGGTGCAACCAATTTGAACGTTTCGATCACACCGAGTTGCAGTAACTGTATACAGTTATGCATCTCGGTGCCACTGAGTTGTTCCACTCGGTCACACTGACAGGGTTGGGCTATATATACTCACGGGCAAAAATTTGGAAATTTCTCCAAACCCCTTCGCCTGCGCAATAGCTCGCTCTGCCTCCAGGGTCTCCGGATCATCTCCTCATCACCAACGGCCTCCTATCGCTGGTCTCCGCCGCCGTCAACGGATTTCACCCCCACCGTTGACGCCATAGCGAGTTCATCGCCAAGCTAGGGTATGGACTCGATCATATTGCTATCCTCGTCCGATTCCTAGCACATTGTGTTCATTATGATTCTTGCCACGATTGAGACACTCCTATCCAGTCAATACAATCCCTAGATTAGATGGGATTTGAAAATATAGGGTTAGGTTTCCGCCGAAACCATCTCGGACCCACCGAGTTGAAAAACTCGGTCCCACCAATTTGGCTAACGCCGTTGCACTAGTAACTCTCGGTTTGACCGAGAATTGATAATCGGTGTGACCGATTTGAAGACTTTGTGAAACCCTAGCAGTCTCGGTGCCATTGAACTGTGACTCGATCCGACAGAGGTCACCAGTTTAGGTTCCAAAACTGCTTCGGTATCACCGAGTTTGAAAATCGGTTGATCCAAAATGCTTTCTATGGAAAACTAAAACTGAATTTTTGAATCATTCTTTTGCAAAAATCTCTGCATTTTGTGATGCTCATCCATTCTATCTCATCTATAACTATTCACAGGGTCAGTAGTCAGTGATGTCAGACCAAAGTGATAGTCAGAACAAGTCATAAGAGCACAATCACATGAGTGAGGGCACTAGTCCCTCTAGCACTTCAGATGATGGCAGTAGGAGCACCCCAAGCAATCTGCCTAAAGCTGCCACCAGGACAAGGAGAAGAGAACTTCAGAATCTGAAGATGAGGATTACTTGGCAGAAGAAGAGGAGGCTACCTCCAAGAAGGTAGTTCTCAAAAAGGAATATGCCTCAACAAAGAACACAAAGCCTGGACTTAATAGAAAGGTTCCTGCCAAGAGGACACCTATGCTGAAGGTTAGAGGATCAACTCAAGTGCCTGAAAAGTCGGAACCCAAAGATGCACCTACAAGAAGAGTCACAAGTTCCAAACCCAAGAAAGTTCCCACTGGAGAAACTATGAAGTTTACCATAGAATCAAAAGATGAAGCTGCTGGACAAGATAAGAAGAAGAAGAGAGCCAGAACCACTACTGCCCAGGTTCTTGGAAATCCCTCTATGAGGAGAGACTCTGAAGAGGAAGAAGAAGCTGTTGCACCAGCACCCAAGTCGCAAAAGCTGATGGGTGATGCTATTAAGTCAGGGGGTGCAACATCAAAGCCCAAGGAAGCACCCAAAACTGCCCCCAAGCCCAAGCTTGCACCAAAGAGGAATACCAGGAGTATTCCAGCTGCTGAGAAGAACAAGGCCCCAGTGCCTGAAGTTGCTGATGAGGAAGATGAAGAAGGGAAAGTCCTGAGAAAGCTCAAACCCAAGATTCCATACCACAATGATGCTCATCCTGTGGCTGAGAACATGAAAATCAGGAGAGATTCAGGGTTGAGGCTATGGAGAGAGTCAGATCCATATGCTACCAGGAGAAGGACTGTTGTTGATTACAGGTTCCACACTAAGGAACAGCAGGACTTCTATGAAACAGTACTGTTGGACAAAAAACCAATTGTGTGTGATATGAGGTGGGTCAACTGGACCTACATGAAAGAAAATGAGGAACACTATCCAGGAGTGCAAGACAGCTTTGTTTCTTGTGGAGTTGCAGACTTTGTTGGGCAGAAGATCACAAAGTGGAATGATGAGCTTATTATGCAATTCTACTCCACAACACACTTCTATCCAGATGGTAGGATAGTTTGGATGTCTGAAGGTACAAGGTACCAGTCAACAATTGAGGAATGGGCTAGTCTGATCAATGCCCCAAAGGAAAGTGAAGATGACTTGGATGTCTATGCCAAGAAGAAGATGGACCACAATTCCATGGCTCACATGTACAAGGAGATCCCAAACAAAGCTCTTGAGACTTTCAAGTTTGGGTCAGTCCATTTCCTTCTGTCAGGGCTGCCAACAATCAACTGGATCCTAAGGCACACTCTGTTGCCCATGTCAGGTGACCACAACATGATTAGAGGGCATGCTATCAACTTGTTGCACTTGTTTGATGTGCCACAAAAATTCAAGCTCATGAGCCTCATTGTTGAGACCATTAAGAGGACAACAGCAGATCAGAAGAGGAGTTGTGGGTATGCCCCACAGATTCAGGAGTTGATTAACTCAAAGATGGGCACAGGAACTTACTTGCTGGATAAGGAACATTTTAATATCTATCCAGACTTTGAGGACAATCAGGTTGTCATGAATGAGAATGAACCATCATCAGTGCAAGCTCAAGAGCAGAAGGAGAAGGCAAAGAGAGAGAAGGCTGCCAAGATGCCAACTCAAGAGGAGGCATCTGACTACTTCTTGAAGAACAAGCAGGAGCAGCTTGGTTACTTGATAGCATCCACACTACGTATTGAGAAGGGGTTGGCCACCCTAACTCAAAACCAGGAGAGCCTGTAAAGGATCATGGAACGAAAATTCTATGATCTAGATATCAAAGTAACTGAGATTCAGTCAGTTGTGGAGCAGCTTCAGGATGACATGCATGAGAGGAAGGGCAAGACAACCACTGATGCATTTGCCAGAGTGCCTAGAGCTCATAGGTCAGCTGCAGTGCATGTGACAGACTCCAGAGCCATATCATCTGCACCAGCTACAGCTCCTACAGCTCTAGTGCAACCAACTCCAGCACCAACTCCTCCAGCTCCATCCACTTCTACTGAAGCCTTCGTCCAAGGAGCCATCTCTACACCACCACCTGAAGATCAAGCCTGAGAGTCGATCTAGCACTATGCATTTCCTATGAACTTTTTGGTAACTTTTTGCCAAAGGGGGAGAAAAATGTATAGATCATAGGCTTCGAGAGAGAGAGAGAATGTTGCTTTTGTTCTCTCTTGCCTTGGTAGATTCTATGCTATTATCTGTGAGACATTGATGATCATGTGTTTGATCATAAGCTAGACTTATGCATGTTTGATGATATTATCTTACCTATCCTTATGTGATCATTCACTTTGCTTGGTGATGAGTGCATGTATTCAATCTTTATCAAATTGAGCGCTCCACCAAGATATATGTGACATGAAAGAGTAACCCATGAGCCTAATTCCTTGTGCATTTGCAGTCCAAAGCAAATTTTAAACTATGCACAAATTTAGGGGGAGCTCTTGCTTATCACATACTTCTCAAAGCGAAGATGTTTTTCAATCTTATTATCATTTGTCGAAGCTTTGATCTATATGTTGTCATCAATTACCAAAAAGGGGGAGATTGAAAGTGCACCTATCCCTAGGTGGTTTTGGTAATTCATAACAACATATAGCTCATTGAGCTAATGCTATTCCAAGACTATTATTTCAGGAAAGCTCAATGAATGGCATGGCATGGATTATGAAAGTGGATCCCTCAAAATACTAAGGACAAAGGATTGGCTCAAGCTCAAAAGATCCAGACTCTTCATTTTATATTTTAGTGATCCAAGATCACATTGAGTCTATAGGAAAAGCCAATACTATCAAGGAGGGATGAGGTGTTGCTTAATGAGCCTCTTGCTTCATGTGCTTAGTGATATGCTCCAAATACCCTCAACTACTTTCTCACATCCACATATGACCTAAACCCAAAGTCAAAATTGGTCCCACCGATACTTTCTATCCGGCGCCACCGAGTTCAAATGTCATAGCCACTGTCCCAAACCCTAGGCAAATCAGTCTTACCGATAGGGATCTGGGTCTCACCGAGATGGGATTGTAATCTCTCTGTTTCCCTTCGTAACGGTTCGGTCAAACCGAAGTGAGCGATCGGTCCCACCGAGATTGCAATGTAAACTCCCTGTTTCCCTTTTGTAACATTTCGGTCTCACCGAAATGAGCGAATTGGTCCCATCGAGTTTACCTGACCAACTCTCTAGAAAGCTTATTACCAAAATCGGTCTCACCGAGTTTGTGTATTGGGTCTTACCGAGATTAAGTTATGCCCTAACCCTAACCATATCGGTCCTACCGAGTTGCATGTCAGTCCCACCGAAAATCCTAATGGTCACTAGGTTTACTAAATCGGCCTGACCCAGTTTGTTGATTCGGTCCCACCGAATTTGGTAAATTCTGTGTAACAGTTAGATTTTGTGTGGAGGCTATATATACCCCTCCACCTCCTCTTCATTCGTGGAGAGAGCAATCAGAACAAACCTACACTTCCAACTTACCATTTCTGAGAGAGAACCACGTACTAATGTGTTGAGGCCAAGATATTCCATTCCTACCATATGAATCTTGATCTCTAGCCTTCCCCAAGTTGCTTTCCACTCAAATCTTCTTTCCACCAGATCCAAATCCTATGAGAGAGAGTTGAGTGTTGGGGAGACTATCATTTGAAGCACAAGAGCAAGGAGTTCATCATCAACACACCATTTGTTACTTCTTGGAGAGTGGTGTCTCCTAGATTGGCTAGGTTTCACTTGGGAGCCTCCGACAAGATTGTGGAGTTGAACCAAGGAGTTTGTAAGGGCAAGGAGATCGCCTACTTCGTGAAGATCTACCGCTAGTGAGGCAAGTCCTTGGTGGGCGACGGCTATGGTGGGATAGACAAGGTTGCTTCTTCGTGGACCCTTCGTTGGTGGAGCCCTCCGTGGACTCGCGCAACCGTCACCCTTCGTGGGTTGAAGTCTCCATTAACGTGGATGTACGATAGCACCACTTATCGGAACCACGACAAAAACATCCATGTCTCCAATTGCGTTTGAATCCTCCAAACCCTTCCCTTTACTTTCTTGCAAGTTGCATGCTTTAATTTCCGCTGCTCATATACTCTTTGCATGCTTGCTTGAATTGTGTGATGATTGCTTGACTTATCCAAAGATAGCTAAAATCTGCCAAACTCTAAAATTGCGAAATGGTTACGTTTTTAATTGGTCAAGTAGTCTAATCACCCCCCCCTCTAGACATACTTCAAGGTCCTACAGTGCTTCATGTTCCCCTTTCTTCCTTGATCCTCTGTTTCTGCCTCCAATCCGTCTTGAGCTCTACCCCCTCCCCTTGCCATGGCGCCAACAAAAAATGAGAAGGGGAAGAAGCTCGCGCCTTCGGCTAGCTCGCCTCCGGCAACTGCGCCCGCCGTCGACCGGTCGCTGATACTTAATCCGGAAGCCTTGGACAAGGTTTGCTCCGCCCTCGCCTCCAGCATCAATGAGTGCAGAAGGACGACGGCTTGGCCCGCGTCCCATGCCTCCTTCGACAGGATCGTCACGGAGGTTCTATTCTTCGCCGACGCCCTATGGGCGGGCCTGATTCCCCCCTTCTCTGCCTTCTTCAATGCAGTGCTTTCCCACTACCAGATCCATATGGTGCATCTCGGTCCCCAATCCATTACTCTTCTTGCTATCTTCGCCTTCGTCTGCGAAGCCATGGTGGACATTGCCCCTTCCGTTGCTCTCCTGCGCCACTTCTTCTCCCTGCTCCTGACCGACCCATCGCAGTGCATGGGGTGCCTGAGCTTCCAGGCCGTGCCAGAGATGGCCGCCTCGGGGATCGATTTTGGCCTTCCTCCTTACATGAACGGGTTCCGAGAGCGGTGGCTATACATGGATGTCGGGGTGCCCAGCCCCTTGCTCGTGCACCCGACATTGCCTGCTATCCCCAATCCAGGTTGGGGTCACGAGAAGCTCACGAGCCCCCAGCTCACTTTTATCTGGCGCCGATTCGAGAGGTTGAGGAAGCTTGACGTGACGGCACCCCAGGTGGTGAAGGAGTTCCTCAAGTGACGCATCACTCCTCTCCAGCGCCACTCCCGTCCGATGTGGACCTTGACTGGGCATCAAGACCGCATGAGGCTCCAGGAGGGGGACCTTGCGCCTGAAACACTGAGGAAGGTGCTGAAGGTCTTGACTGGCGACCCCTCTTCGGGCAGCATCCGGCATGGGGGAGGCCTCTTGTATCTTTGCTCGGGCAAGGCCGAGTTCACAAGACAGATGGCCCGCTTTGACGAATGGGGCTTGCGCTCAGCTGACCTCATGGGGCCCCGTGAAAATCCCGTCGTCGTGGATCCTCCCCTCGTCGCCCATGTCAATCTTGCCTCAGGAGGTGATGCAGGCAGACAAGCATTGCTGGAGGCTGGGGGATCTGGTGTTGAGATGCCGATATAGCACGGGGCTCCTGAGGCGTCATCCTCTGGAGCTTGCGAAGCCCGTCCTGAGGCAGTCGTTAATGAAGGGACGCAAACTGCGGCTCCCAAGGCCGAAACTCCCGAGGCCTCGGCAGGCCACCAAGAGCTGGTACCTGACAGCTCCTCCCAGCCTGGCACCCCTAAGGCGGGCTGCCTCGGTGCTTTGCCGTCCATGCCACGCGCCGGCACTCACATTGAGAGCTTCGGTCGTTTCCGCATAGACTACGACGCCCTCCGCAAGAGGAAGGAGTCTTCAAGTGGCAGCGAGCGCCCCTGCCGGCCGCTGAAGCATAGGAAGTACTTCGCCGTGGATGAGTAAGTCCCTCCTTCTTGTAATTCCTCATTCGCTGTTCCATTTGCTGACTGTGGCCCTTCAGGATCCCTCCTTCCAAGTCTGGGGAGCGAGCTGAGAAGCCACCTCCTCAAGCCTCTCATCCATCGCTAGCCTTGGGTGCCCCGAGCCTGCGTGCCGCCCCTGACACGGGCTCGTCTGGAGAGGCAAGACGGCCCGCATGGTGCCTCGAGCCCGTGTCCTCGCTGCCTATCCTTCGCGACCTTGCCCGGGACGTTATTAGCTTGCCCCGGTCTCCTTCTCTGATCGTGGAGGGTGAATGGTTTAGGTCGTTCTTCGTCTCTTCTCCTGGTGATGGATCAGCATCGGGCTGGGTCCCTCGTGGGGCCCGTCCAACGACTGTGGGGTCACCAGCCCCAGCCCGCTGCCGAGAGGGGATGAACCTCCTGAGGGCCCTCCGCCAGCACCTGCGGTGGAGGACGACATCGACGACGTGCTCGAGCGAGTGTGGGAACGCATCGCCATCCGCCGAGAGTTTCTCCAGAAGGCGGCAGATGCGGTGAGCCAGCTCGGTGTAGAGCTTGCGGGTGAGGACACGCATCTTGAAGACGAAGGCCCGCGGTTGGCTGAGGAACGATGCAAGCTGAAGGTGGCCGTCAGCCTTGCGCACCACCAGCATGATCTTGACAACGCAAAGGCCGAAGCATCTCTGGTGATCTCGCCGAAGGCATGCTCCCGAGCCATTGAGGAGGCTCGGGAGGCAGACCGACGACGCGAGATCGCGGAGGAGCGAGCGTGGGAGCTGCAAGCCTGGTTCAATTCATTGGAGCAGCAAGTGGAGCCGCACCAAGCTTCCCTTGCATCGCTGAAGGGACGCCCGTCGAAGAGGAGGAGCTCCAGAGGCGTGAGGAAGCACTGACGCTGGAGGCTGCCGAGCGCAACCTCGATCTTGAGTGGTTGGAGACGAGGGAGCACCAGGTCACCCAGGCGGAGGACGACATCGGCGCGTGGGAGGTCCAGATCAAAGAAGAGATCGACTGCCACATGGCGGAAGTTCGCGCGGGCCTTGAGCGCGAGTACGACGAGAGGTTGGAGCTGATCAAGGTCGAGGCTATGGGCAGGACCGCTGCTCTAAGGACCAAGTTGACTGAAGCGACGCAGCGTGCCGAGGCCACCGCAGCCGCCCTAGCCGCGGCACAGGCTGAGTTGGCCTCCTCCCGTGCCGAGTTGCTTCTCCTCCAGTGGAGGTTCGATGATGCCCAGTCCGTTGCGCGGCGGAACGAAGATGAGATTCACCAGCGGTAGACGCTAGAGCACATGCACGGCCCCATGCTCCGAATGCTCAGGGAAAGGGCCAACACGGCCCTGGGCAATATCTGCGACACGGCCGCTGAGCAGCCTCATGTGACCAACTATGCTGGTAATCTCTAGTTCTTCACTGACATGGTGATGCATCTGGAGAATCGCTCTGAGAGGGCTCGTCAGCTTGTCGAGGAAAGGAGCCGCGGCATGCTCGCACGGGCATTCTCCCGTGTCTTCAGCCATCTTCAGAACATCGACCCCCACTTTGGCTTTGACGCCCACATTGCCCCGGTGCCCGAGGCCATTCGAGGCGACCTGGCGCGGTGGGTGGAGGACAACATGGATGCACTTTTCCGGGCCTTCACCTCTGATGATGACGGGGTGGTTGTCGCTGCTGATGAAGGCGACGTGGTGAATGGCGGCGAAGATGGCGCCAATGATGGTGATGGTGAGGCTAGCCACAGCGAGAGTGGCGCCAGTGACGCTTCTGGAGACGACCAAGAGGATGCGGTGAGCAACATGTCTGATTGATTCTGCTGTCGGTGTCAAAACCGGCGGATCTCGGGTAGGGGGTCCCGATCTGTGCGTCAAGGCTAATGGTAACAAGAAGTAAGGGACACAGATGTTTACCCATGTTCGGGCCCTCTCGATGGAGGCAAAACCCTACTTCCTGCTTGATTAATATTGATGATATGGGTAGGACAAGAGTAGATCTACCACGAGATCGTAGAGGCTAAACCCTAAGAGCTAGCCTATGATGGTATGATTGTAATTGTGATCGGCCTTCTAAGGACCAACCTCTCCGGTTTATAGAGAGACCAGAGAGGGCTAGGGTTTACATGGAGTCGGTTACAAGGAAGGAAATATAATATCCGAATCGCCAAGCTTGCCTTCCATGCCAAGGAAAGTCCCATCCGGACACGGGCCGAAGTCTTGAGTCTTGTATCTTCACGCTTCAATAGTCCGGACATTGTACACAGTCCGGCTGTCCGGATACCCCCTAATCCAGGAGTCCCTCAGTAGCCTCTGAACCAGGCTTCAATGACGATGAGTCCGGCGCGCAGTATTGTCTTCGGCATTGCAAGGCGGGTTGCTTGTCCGAATACTCCAAAGTGGTTATCGAACACGTAGACCGTGTCCGGATCTGCAAGATGATCTTCGTATGGTATAGATCTGATTTGCTGGCAATCTTCGTGCATTGTGCCCTTGCAACGTGGCTCGGTCCAACGTGAACCGACATTTCCTACCCCACAATGACTCATGTTACGAGGCGGTTTTATTGGCACGTCCCGTCGAGGCAGAGATCGTGTCCCTTTTATTACGGGATTTTCCATCAATATGAGTGGGCATGACCCCACGACGGCTGTTGGTATTACCCCGTGTGTTTTTAGATAAGCCTCAAACGGTCACACCGGGGACTCTTGATATTCACCCTCCTTATAAAGGGGTCTAGACCTCTTTTTTCACCTTCATCGCGCCTTCTCGCACCTCGAGTTCTAACACCCAAAACCTAAGCTCCACCCCTCCGGAATCCTCCAATATGTCCGGATCTGACCCTCAAGGCCGGTGGGCTGCCTCCTCGATTGAGGAGAAGGACACTGCAAAGCTCAGGGAGGTCGGATACCTAACCGCAGATATCCAGCACAGGCTTCCCGCTCCAGGGCAGGTCATACCCACGCTGGAGCCCAATGAGTGTGTTGTTTTTGTTCCACACTTCCTCCACGGTTTGGGTTTCACCCTCGATCCCTTCGTGAGGGGGCTCATGTTCTATTATGGTCTGGATTTTCATGATATGGCTCCGGACGCTATCCTCCATATCTCGTCATTCATTATCGTGTGCGAGGCTTTTCTCCACATCACCCCGCACTTCGGCTTATGGCTCAAGACCTTTAATGTGAAGCCGAAGATGATCGAGGGGCGACATGTGGAGTGCGGAGGTGCCGTAATAAGCAGAAACACCGATGCCCCATGGCCAGAGGGTTCTTTCCCAGAAGTATCTAATATATGGCAATGGAGGTGGTTTTATGTCACGGCTCCCAGAGGCACAAAGTGGGTGGCTGCCCCCGAGTTTCACTCGGGCCCTCCGTCACAGTTGGCATCTTGGACAGATGTAAGGCGGAATTGGGGACCCGCTGGTGATATACCAGTACTGCAGAATCGCATCCGGGAGCTTCTTGCAAGGGACGTTAATCTTGTCAGCATAATGCGAGTGATGTTGATCCGGCGGATGTTGTCATGCCAACGCCGACCTCTTTGGATGTGGGAATTCAATCCGGAGGGTCCGCGGACCATCAAGCACTTCTTCGGCCTAAAGCTCGAAGAGATGTGCAAATTATTCTTCGGACGGAAAGTAATGTGTCCGGACACCACCGAGGATGCGGGCCTAAGCTGCAATCGTCTAGACACTCGAGTAAGTAGCCTTGATACCAGACACCCCGTCTTGTATTTATCATGATTGTTTATTCTAAAAATCATCCGCGTCCAGGAATGGCTCAGCAAGGCGGAGAGAATCAGATGTCCGGTGCCACTTCCTGAAGGCTCGCCCACTCCCACCATGGCCAATATGCTTGACCGAGTACTCATCAGGATGCCCTCGGGGAAAGGTGAGGGGAAGGATGAAATATCCGAACCCCACACGCTATGCATCCGAACCGGGGGAGTTTCTACTTCCCCCAAGGAGGATAGTCAAGAAGGAGAGATTGAGGCCTCCTCCCCGCGCGGGAAGAAGAGGGCCGCCTCCGAAGATTTGGAGGCAGAGATGCCCAAATTGGGGAAAAAGGCATCCCCAAGGGGCCTTGCCCCGTCAGGCACCCTCACCGCACCATGCCCTCCAACGGGCCAGCCCTCCTTGGTCAGTAACCAGGATTCAAATTTTTGCAGTCTAGCCAACAGCTCCTCTCAACAGGGTTCGTCTTCGGGGGACCTTCCTCCGAAGATGATGGAGAGCGAGACCCACCCCCTTCTCCGACTCATGAAGCGGGCCACACCGAGGTGTCGTCACGGAGGAGTCCGGATCTGCCGAATCCAGCGGTCAATTCGCCAGCCGCCCTGCACCCGGATCACTTGGCTACAACGGGGGGCAATGGGAAGAGTCCAGCACAGTTCGATGTCCGGCCGGACGTACTAACGAGCTTGCTGGAGCGAGCTACGCTCTCGGAGGAGCATCGCTCATTAATGAGCATGGTGCTTAAGAGGATTTCATCCGCTACGAGCGGTTTGAATGAAGCATTCACAAGCCTGCTCAGAGGCTTTGATGTATGTAATGGAGAATCCATTGTGTCTTTAATTGTGAGGCACGCGCTAGGTGTGCTCCATATAGTCAGTAGCCCCTGAGACTCTGGTTGCCCACTTTAGGCGGCAAACAGGGGATCATAAACCAAAGATTTATGTTGTAAATATGTGCAGGTACCTGTGGGTCCATCCGCCGGCCCGTCCATTGAAGTGGCCGAATTGACGAGGCAATTGGTTCGGTTGATGCCGATATCACTCTGATGAATGAGTGGCTGGATAAATCACAAGGTATGTGTTCTATCTTTCCTACATAGGGAAGTATTTAAGGTGGCACATAGTAATGTAGTATGTTCGGACAGCAGATGGTGCTGCTGCCGTCGAGGCCCTGTGGGCGGGACTTGCTCTAGCCAAGGAGCAGGCTCGGGTGAGCCATGCAGCTGCCCTAAAGGCGGCCGAGGAATTGAGAGCCGAACAGGCTGCTCATCGCCAAAGCGAGGAAAAGGTACCTGAAATGGCTATTGAGTTAAAAAATGCCGCTAACCGGTATGAGCTCCTGAAAAAGGAGCATGAGGAGAAATCGGCTGTCCTGGGCAAGGCACTTAATGCCACCAAGGAAATACGGACCGAGCTCAGAAGTGCACGAGAGGAGCTTCAACATGCCGGCAAGATCGTGGCTGGAGGCTCCTATTTGCTGCGGATGAAGTTCTTCGATCCAAAGTACGCTCCCCTGGATGGATGCTGGAGTTCGGTGGACGCCTACGCGGACTTGGCGAAGAGTGTGGCTGATGCTGTGGAGTTCTTCAAAAATCAGGGTGAGAAGGAGGTGGAGAAGCTTTTCTGGTCGCAGTTCAATGCTCCCACTCGCCCGCTGCCGTTAAGTGATAGGAAGGCAGCTGTAGCGGAGCTTCACAGGCTGTCCGGTCTTGCAATGCGGTCTGTAATAGACCATCTTTGTTCGCAGGGGCCTAAGCCGGACAGTTACTTTGCTTTGGTGCAACAGTTCCTTGGGGACGTGCCTTGGATCAATGCCATGAGGAGGTCAGCATGCATAGAGGATGCATGGATGACCCTTGCCCGCGTTAAAGCGTATTGGACGGATATGGATGCCGCTATGGTAGCATCTCAGGATCCGGTGGGGGGCCAATATGCGGCCGGGCACTACTTGGTGCAGGTCACGGAGGGTGCCCGCCTGAAGAATCTCCTCTTCGAGTGATGATTCACACCATTGTAAAAATATTTTGATTAGAAGGTTATATTTATAATTTTTTTCTGAAAATATGATTGTGTCCCCTGTGCGGCTGTTTATATATATATATATATATATATATATATATATATATATGTGTGTGTGTGTGTGTGTGTGTGTGTGTGTGTGTGTGTGTGTGTGTGTGTGGGTAATCTGAAAGATAGTAGTCGTTGGCTTCAGCCCCCACGCATACAATGCGGGGGTGTTCGCGAAAAAATGTGCTTAATCACTCTTTATCCAACGTCTTGGTCCGGCAAGGAGGTGATCGCACGTCGAACTAGGCAACCGGACTATATAGTTGTAACACTTTCGCTTAGCCGTGGGATTCTAACGTTGGGGCTACTATGTAGCCCCTGGTACCTTCGTGTGCATCCGAATACGGGCGCGTATGTACCTGGCTGGGAAATGGCCCTTCGTTAATGCGGAGGAATCCTAGAGATTCCGGTGAGTCGTCGAGTGGTTGACCAGTCTCTCGCTGTATCATGATGGTCAGTTTTCGGCTTTCTCTACTGAGGTGCTCATCCGGAATAACCAGTGCACAATCGCAGTAGTTCTCCATTGTCCACCGTAGCCGATTATAATGGAACGTTAGGCGGCAAACCCAGGAGCCGGGCAAACCCAACATTTGACCAAAGACATGATTCGGAGCTGATGCATATAAGGCCGAACTCGTGACACCGAACACTCCTGAAGGTATTCGGACTTTATAACAGATGATGGGCTCAAGAATGCCCATTCATTATAAACCCTGTATTTCTAGGTATGTGCGTTAATCTGTCGTGGCGAAATGCCAAAAACAGCAGTATCCTATGTGTGTATGGAACCCATGGGATGATGAAACAACAAGAGGCAATAGAAAAGGTTTACACAGGGGCTTAATCTAAAAAGAAACCTGTTGAATGGGGCCCTGCTGCACGTCTGTGCCTTTGTCTCCATTGTGCCGCATCCTGGAAGGGTATCACGCGAACGTTGTCTGCAAAAAAGGGAATCTCGTAGAAGAGTGCGACATAAGTATGCGATGGATAGTAGAAAATGTAAGATGCTGGCCCGCCAATAAGGTTGAGCCGAGTGTGGGGCTTTATTATTAGCCCCTGGTGTCCACTATAGGATTAGATATACAGTGCCCTGGTTTAGTATGGGCTGCCGGACTCGTCTAACCGTGTCTGTGGTCTTGGCGACCCGGTATGTTTTTGTTAGAGGCCGCTTATAGTCCGGCCACTGGGGCCGTCGCGTATTCCTCTACGCGCGAAAAACGCTCTGTTGTTCCGCTAACAGTGATGACGCCACGTGGACCGGGCATCTTGAGTGTAAGGTAGCCATAGTGCGGCAATGCGTTGAAGCGGGCGAAGGCCGTTCTTCCAAGCAATGCTTGATAGCTGCTTTGGAAGGGTGCGATGATGAAGACTAGTTCTTCGCTTCTGTAGTTGCCTGGAGAGCCGAATGTTACCTCCAGTATGATGGAGCCCCTGCTGTAGGCTTCAACGCCTGGTATCACCCCTTCAAAGGTAGTTTTAATCTTGCTGATTCTGGAAGAGTCTATCCTCATCCTGCGGACAGTGTCATCATATATTAAATTGAGACTGCTGCCACCGTCCATGAGGACATGAGTGAGATGGTATCCGTCGATTATTGGGTCAAGCCCCAAGGTGTTTGATCCTTCGCGCCGAATACTAGTTCGGCCGTCCAGGCGATCGAAAGTGATCGAACAAGACATCCAGTAGTTAGGTGTGGGTATGATGGGATCAATATCACGCGCGTCTTTATGGGCGCGTTCGTGCCCTCCCAAGGATGTGCGAGTCGTGTGGATCATGTTCACTGCTTTAACCTCTGGCGAGAATTGTTTCTGCCCCCCAGTGTTCGGCTGGCGAGGTTCGTCCTCGTCTTCACTTGGTGTTTCCCTTTCCTTCTGTTCAGCGTTTAGTTCGCCGGCCTGCTTGAAGACCTAGCACTCCCTGTGCGTGTGGTTCGCAGGTTTGTCGGAGGTGCCATGGATTTGACATAGTTTGTCCAGAACTCTGTTCAGACCGGATGGTCCTTCTTTACTGCCTTTAGATTGCTTGTTTTGCTGGTTAGGTTGAGGGCCCCTGAATCCGGCATTAACCGTTGTGCTGTCCGGGCTCTCTTCCTTGTTTTGGCGTTTGTTTTTATTACGCCGTGGCTTCCTGTTGCCATCCCTTATTTTGGATGTGCTGGGGTCGCTAGTGCCTTTACGGGCTAGCCAGCTATCTTCTCCCGCGCAAAAGCGGGTCATAAGGCTTGTTAGGGCTGCCATTGCCCTTGGCTTTTCTTGGCCGAGGTATCTGGCGAGCCACTCATCACGGATGCTGTGTTTGAATGCCGCTAAGGCTTTGGCATCCGGACAGTCGACGATTTGATTCTTCTTAGTGAGGAATCTGTTCCAAAGCTTGCGGGCGGACTCTCCAATTTGTTGGATTATGTGACTTAAATCATCAGCATCCGGAGGCCGGACATAAGTCCCTTGAAAATTGGCCATGAAAGCGTCCTCTAGTTCCTCAAAGCTCCCGATTGAATTTTCGGGGATGCTTTTCAACCAGTGCCGAGCTGGTCCTTTAAGTTTGAGGGGAAGGTATTTGATGGCGTGGAGGTCATCCCTATGAGCCACGTGTATGTGGAGGATAAAGTCCTCGATCCAGACCCCTGGGTCTGTCGTTCCGTCGTATGCCTCTATGTTTACAGGTTTAAAGCCCTGTGGGAATTCATGGTCCAGTACTTCATCAGTAAAGCACAGGGGGTGAGCAGCCCCTCTGTATCTAGACGCGTTGTGGCACGCTGTCGGCTGTTGTTGTGTTTGGTGTTTATTCCGAACTGGTGTTTGGTTGTCATAATTGTTTTCACGACCATAGTCCCTCGCCGGGGTGTGTCCTTTAGATCCGTAGATGGACCTAGCTGCGCTAGCTTTCTTCTTCCGGTTCTCATGTAGATCATGGGCGTCTTCGGTAGCTGATTTATTGCGGTTATGAAGTGGTACTCCTGGTCTCCTGGTCATGTTATTCTTTGGTGGAACGACCTCGTCGTCGAATTCTGGCAGTAGCTTGCGTTTTGGGTAGCTCTTTGTATGGCGATCGTCGCCATATCTTTCTTCACTATCTAGCACTTTGTTCCATCTGCAATTGAGCGTTTCCTGTGCGGCTTTAAGCCGTTGCTTCTGCTTCTTCAGACTTCTTGCTGTGGCCATAAGCTTTCTGTGGAGGTTCTCTCGTTCCACGCATTCTTCCGGAACGATGAATGCGTCGTTGTCCGGACTGTCTTCTTGTCCTGGGCCGATTTGATGAACTTGTCCCTCCGGATCATTTTCTTCGGGCGTATGCTCTGGACTATGTTCGGCGTGACCTGGTTCGTCCTGCTCAATCGCTGGTTCTATTTGGTCATTGTTGCCTTCAAGGTTGACCGGAGTATCCATTCTTCTAGAGCTCTTGCTGATATTGTTACTGTTGCCGGATTTGGAACGGCGTCTCTGCCGTCGCTTTGGTTTTTGCCCAGGGGTTTTATCTTCCGGATTGTCACTGAGGGAGTCCTGGACTAGGGGGTGTCCGGATAGCCGAACTATCATCGTCGACCGGACTCCAAGACTATGAAGATACAAGATTGAAGACTTCGTCTCGTGTCCGGATGGGACTTTCCTTGGCGGGGAAGGCAAGCTTGGCGATACGGATATGTAGATCTCCTACCATTGTAACCGACTTTGTGTAACCCTAGCCCTCTCCGGTGTCTATATAAACCGGATGGTTAGTCTGTAGAATAACAACAATCATACCATAGGCTAGCTTCTAGGGTTTAGCCTCCTTGATCTCGTGGTAGATCTACTCTTGTAATACCCACATCATCAATATCAATCAAGCAGGATGTAGGGTTTTACCTCCATCAAGAGGGCCCGAACCTGGGTAAAACATCGTGTCCCTTGTCTCCTGTTACCATCCGCCTAGACGCACAGTTCGGGATCCCCTACCCGAGATCCGCCGGTTTTGACACCGACATTGGTGATTTCATTGAGAGTTCCTCTATGCCGTCGCAATCAGGAAGGATGCCTCTTCCCATCTTTAAAGACGGTACCATTGCCAAAGGAGCTTTGGCCGCCGGTCAAGCTATCCGGCTCGGTGGTTTTCTTATGACCGCCTGTCCGGCCACCGCTTCGACGATGACCTCTCGGGTCATCAAAAGCGATCTTCGCATCAACTCGGAATTCGCCGAGCAGCTGGATCCGATGGAGCTCTCTTCCGTAAACGAGCTCTTGGATCGCATCGCCGCCCTGGGAGTCGCTACAGACTACGATCAGATTGGGCTTAAAACCGATCTGAGAGAAATTAACTCTCCCCATGCTACCCACCATGTTGCTGTGGTAGAAGAACAACGCGGCGACTCTTCCCCTATGTTAAGAACCAGTTATGTCCGGATTCCTGATCCCTCCATGCTGGATTCCCGCTGAGGGACGGACGTCAATCGAGTACTGAACCTAAAGTCAGGCAGCGGACTAGATTCGTTGGACGACCTCCAGCAATCCAAGCTTCCAAATCCGGAAATTCCTCGGCCTTTGAGCCTCAGATTGGGCGGAGCTCCGAATTTAGTTCCACCCGCCCACCCAAACACAAGCGATCTATCTCAAATACGGCAAGAGCCCGATGAAACAGTACATCATTACTGGGCCAGATTCCTCCTGGTTATGGACAGGATAAAGGACTGCCATGAGGAAAGCGCAATCTCTATTTTCTGCAATAATTGCACGGACAAGGGAATCATGAACGCCATAAGTCGTCGCGAGGTCACGCGCTTCGCTGACTTGGCGACCATAGTACGAAAATATTGTGCGATGGAGAGCGCCTGGAAAACCGAAACTAGATTTTGGGACAATCCGGCCCTGAACACAACCTTAGTCCGGAATAAAAGGGTGCACCACGCTAAAGCACCTGGGTCAAAAACCAAAAAGCAAAAACCCCCCAAAGGGTACGGAACCGTACTGGAAGAATGGCTCAGCGGAGCCTGCAAAATCCATAATGCAGAAGGCGCCACTCCAACACATAGCCTCCGGGCATGTTGGATACTACAGCAGGTGGCCAAAAGTTGCGAAGGGCTTCTAGCCCCGGACAACCAGCCCAACAGCACCAGTACGGTATCAATAGTCTTCGAGACTTTCGCATCAAATAATATGCGAAAACGAACAATCCACAACCTCGCCGAAGTCTACCAAGTAGCAACAACAAATCCATGGAGCGACACGGCTATCACCTTCAATGCCAGCGACGAACCTAAATTCCGAACAGCCCGAGCACCAGCCGCATTGGTCCTCAGTCCCATAGAGGACGACTTTCATTTTACCAAGGTACTCATGGATGGCGGCAGCGGATTAAACCTCATCTACGAGGAAACTCTCCAAAAAATGGAAATAGACTAGAGCCGCATTGAGCGAAGCAGCACAACCTTTAGAGGAATAATCCCTAGTCGGGAAGTATGCTGCACAGGAAAAATCACACTACAGGTCCGAGGAAGTCACGTTCCAAGTGGCCCCGTTCAACAGAGGATATCACGCTCTATTAGGGCGAGAGGCATTCACAATTTTCCAAGCCGTACCCCATTACGGGTACATGAAGCTCAAAATGCCCGGGCCCAATGGAATCATCACTCTGATCAGTGATCAGGACATAGCACTCCGCGCCGAAAACAAGACAGCCGCACTAGCCCTAGAGGCACTATCCGAAGCACTAGTGGCAGAAGAACTCACGACACTACGCTCCATGGTGAATAGGGACGATGTGATACTCGACAAGAGATCTAAGTCCACGTCTTTCAAACCAACAGACAAAATAGTCAAATTCCAGGTCCATCCAACGGACCCCACAAAGACGGCCTCCATTGGGGCACAATTAAACCCTGATGTAGAAGTCGCACTACGAGAATTCCTTCGGGAAAATTGGGACATTTTTGCCTGGCACCCTTCAGACATGTGATGAATCCCACGCAGGCTGGCAGAGCACAGCCTAAATATCCTAAAAGGATTCAAGCCAGTCAAATAGGCTCTTCGACGATTTTCCGAACCCAAAAGATAGGCAATGGGAGAGGAGCTAGCCAAACTATTGGAAGCCGGATTCATCAGAGATATAAAACATCCGGACTGGCTAGCAAACCTGGTAATGGTACCAAAAAAGGACAAATCCTGGCGCCTTTGTGTGGATTTTAAAGACCTTAATAAGGCCTGTCCAAAGGATCCTTTCCCTCTCCCCCGCATCGACCAAATCATCGATGCTACCGCGGGGCACGATTCATTGTGTTTCCTCGACGCATACTCCGGATACCATCAAATCAAGATGGCGGAAACAGACCAGGCCGCAACGGCATTCATTACTCCATACGGACCATTCTGCTTCAACACAATGCCCTTCGGACTTAAAAACGCCGGCGCAACATATCAGCGCATGATTCAGACATGTCTGGCTACCCAGATCGGCAAAACAGTGGAGGCATACGTAGACGATGTGGTCGTCAAAACCAAACACGTCGAAACTCTAATAGACGATTTGAGGCTCACATTCGACAACCTCCGAGCATATGACATTAAGCTTAACCCGGAAAAATGCGTTTTCGGCGTACCAGCCGGAAAGCTCTTGGGCTTCATTGTATCCGGTAGAGGAATTGAAGCAAACCCAGCCAAGATCCGAGCTCTGTCACAATTGGACATCCCAAAAGACCTCAAACAAATACAAAAATTGACTGGATGCGTGGCGGCCCTAAGCCGCTTCATCTCCCGTTTGGGAGAAAAGGCATTGCCCCTCTACCGCCTCCTCAGGCGCACCGAACACTTCGAATGGACGGATGCTGCCACAGCCGGACTCGAAGACATAAAGGCCATACTGGCAACAAATCCGGTCCTGGCCGCGCCCAACTTGGGCGAACCAATGTTGTTATATATCGCGGCAACACATCAAGTTGTAAGCGCGGTGCTCGTCGTCGAACGAGAAACAGAAGGGCACAAATTCCCTCTTCAAAAACCAGTGTACTACGTATCCACTGTCCTAACTCCATGCAAGTCCCGGTACCCACATTATCAAAAGATAGCGTACGCGGTGTTCATGGCATCCCGGAAGCTGCGACACTACTTTCAAGAGTGTTCGATAACAGTGGCCTCCGAAGTACCTCTCAACGACATCATAAACAATCGCGACGCGACGGGCAGGATTGCAAAATGGGCCATTGAGCTTTTACCATTCGATATAACCTACAAACCGCGGCGAGCTATAAAGTCGCAAGTTTTGGCTGACTTCGTCGCTGAATGGACTGAAGCCGAACTCCCTAAAGAGTACGGCGCATACTCCAATTGGATTATGCACTTCGACGGCTCTAAAATGTTGGCCGGCTTGGGGGCTGGCGTCGTCTTGACGTCCCCAACCGGAGATACAGTCCAATACGTACTTCAAATAATGTACACGGACTCCAACAACGCAGCCGAATACGAGGCCCTTCTACATGGTCTCCGGATGGCCATCTCCATGGGCATTCAACGCCTAGAGGTCCGCGGGGATTCAAACCTCGCAATATCCCAAGTAAATGGAGACTTTGACGCCAAGGATCCGAAAATGGCAGCCTACCGTAACGCCGTCTTAAAAATGTCAGCTCGGTTCGAAGGACTCGAATTCCACCACGTAGCCCGGGACAACAACCAGGCAGCCGACGTGTTGGCACGCATCGGCGCAAAACGCGACGCCGTCCCTCCAAACATCTTCCTGGAGCGGCTCTTTAAGCCATCCGTACTATGGGAAGAGGAGTCCGGAAATAGCAACCCGGAACCAACCGCGCCACCCAACACGGAACATTCTGACACAATCGGTGGCTTAGCCAATGAAATAACACCCTCAGCCCACGAAATAATGGCAGTAATCGCCCCGTGGACGGAACCATTCCTAGCCTACTTAACTAGGCAGGAACTCCCCGAAGACCAAAATGAGGCCCGCTGCATAGTTCGGCGATCTAAAGCCTACAAGGTCCATGAGGGAGAACTTTATAAGAAAAGCACAACCGGAGTCCTTCAAAGGTGTATCTCCGAAGAGGAAGGGCGAAATCTCCTGGCTGAAATTCACGCCGGACTCGGTGGGCACCACGCCGCAGCCCGGGCCCTTGTAGGCAAGGCCTTCCGTACAGGATTTTATTGGCCAACTGCCCGGGCAGATGCTCAGGACTTAGTCCAACGATGCGTCGGTTGCCAGCTCTTTGCTAATCAAAGCCACATGCCACCCACCGCCCTCAAAACTATACCCATCACCTGGCCGTTCGCGGTCTGGGGGCTTGATATGGTTGGACCCCTTAAAGGGGGAACCCACAAGCAAAAATACCTATTGGTCATGGTGGACAAATTCACCAAATGGATAGAGGCCAAGCCAGTTAAAACGGCCGAATCCGGACCCGTGATAGACTTCATATCCGGGGTAGTACACCGTTATGGTGTCCCCCACAGCATCATCACTGATAACGGCACGAATTTCACGGCCGACGAGGTTAAACTCTGGTGCAAAAACATGGGCATCAAGCTCGACTACGCTTCAGTCTATCACCCCCAAACTAACGGTCAAGTCGAACGAGCAAATGGTCTAATCATGAGCGGCATCAAACCCAGACTAGTGCGGTCCCTCAAGGAATCTAACACGCACTGGGTAGAGGAGCTCGACTCCGTACTCTGGGGGCTGCGGACCACGCCAAACCGCACTACCGGATTCACACCATTTTTTATGGTGTACGGCGCAGAGGCAGTTCTGCCCTGCGATATAATTCATGACTCACCTCGCGTGCGCATGTACGAAGAAAGAGAAGCCGAGTTGGATCGGCAGGACAGTTTGGACGCCTTAGAGGAGGAGCGGGACGTGGCAAAAGCTCGTTCCGCATTCTATCAGCAGCAGGCTCGAAGATATCAAAGCAGAGAAGTACGGGCCAAAACTTACAATGTTGGCGAACTTGTTCTACGCCTGCCGGACAAGAAAAAGGACAAACTTAAGCCCAAATGGGAAGGTCCCTTCATCATCGACCAAGTCCTGACCGGCGGAGCATACCGTCTACGTAACGCATCTGACAACCGACTCGAGCCGAACCCATGGAACGCAGCCCGTCTCCGAAGATTCTACGCCTAACGCCGGACTCAGAGTTCGTCTCCCTCCTCCGTCCACCTTTTACATTTTCACTGTCTCTTGTCCCCCTCCTTCTTCCCACTTTTTTTAGTAAAAGCCTTTGATAGGCTGATTTGCGCATTGTTCGCACACACTTGATGTGCTCCTAGCACTCATTATACCTGGGGGCTTCTTTAACAGAAGCTTATTTATACGGGCTTCATGCCCAACACATGTGTCATACTTCCGCATGTACCTTTTATTCACCATTATATGCATCGATATGACTTAAGTTTTGGCCAAGCTGGGTTGCCTGGCTCCTGTGCTTACCCCTACGTTCCCGATTGTTCGGCTAGGAGGTAAAGGGAGCACCTCTGCGATTGTTACTGCCGGGTCAGCCGGATGTGTACCTCAGACTGGGTGAAGCCGAAAGCTAGCGTTCTTAAGGGAATATTCGGTCGGTGACTTGAAAGATGATTTATTACTTATTTAACTTATCTGCCCCCAGATGCTTTTTCTGCTCTCTTCGCAGTACGGGCATGCACCTTAGGGCATGCCTCCCAGGGAAAGGAACCCCTAACGGAACTATTCTCCCTGGAAGATGTTTCTTACTAACCATGTAATATAACATAACTAGTTGGGCACTTGTCTGATAAAGCACTAATGACCCCTACGCCTGGTTTCCATGCATGCCCCGGTTTTTTCATAACTGAGAAGGTATTCGGACACACTCCGGACTCTAGGGTCCCGAGGTTGAAGCGAAAAGGTCGGCAAAGACAAACGATCTACAATCCGGCTAGAAGGCATTTACATGTCATTTTAAAATACATCGTCAAATTGACTGATTGTACTCCTCTTCAATCCCGTCTAACAGGCTGTCTAATTTACAGTCCTGTTGGGAATACTTAGCGGCCAACTCTACTTGGCCGTACATTAAGCTCACAGGGATCTCCTTCCCATCGGGCCCCACAGGTCCGACCTCGGCCATGTGGTTCGGATCCGCCTTCTTGTACCACGTCTTCACCATGGCCCAGGCCTCCCTGGCGCCTTGACGGCAGGCCGATATCTTCCACAGACGGAAGCGCTGCCGTGCTCCCTGAAGCTTCTCGGCAAGCCCTTCAAGGCTTTCGGGTAGGGAGACGGACGGCCATAAGGCCTGGGCGACGCCACTCATCGCTTGCCGAACACGTTCGTGCAGTTGCATCAGCTCGGGGAGTTGGTCACCCGTTGAACCGGGCATTCCCTCCGCAGGGCGACCTGTGAGCACACCTAAAGACACATTTCTGTCAATCGACTTCCTCGCCGAACTCTTCTTTTCAAAGGAGTTTGCTCAAGCACTTACTATAAATGCCGCGACGAAGCCGCTGATTCTCCTTCACGGAGCCAGACAGCTGAGCCCGAACACCTTTCAGCTCTTCTCCTAGCTGGGTGTGGGCATCTGGGAGCTTGTTCCTCTCCTGCTGCACCTTCATAAGCACCCTCTCGCCGGCCTTCAGCTGGCGCAGTAGCTGTTGCTTGTCCGGATCTAGTCCGGCACCCTCTGCAATATTATTGTCAGATTTACGCACACGCCGCACTCTATTAACTATTTATCTTTTCGAAGTATGTATTACCAGCGGGGGTCTCTGTAGCTCCCCCCGTGGCGGCCAGTGTGGCCTGAAGTTGGGCCTTGCACTCTTGAAGCTCCTGGGACAGGTGGGTATTCTTCTCTGTAAGATCCTGCATAACAAATGATCCTTAAATCAGTTATTTTAACTATTTTAAGTCTCGGGGGCTACTGGCATATATAACTATTAAAATCTCTTACCTGTATGTCCTTCACATACTGCTCCGTGGCTCTGTTAAACCATCTTGAGCAGCACAGAGGTGCGCGTCTCCCTCATTAAAGGCATTCAACGCCTCCGGGGAGAAACACGCGTCATGAAGAACTGTCCAGCGACGCCTGTGATTTGTGGAGCTCTCCACCTCAGACCTGGTGGCGGATAGCCTGTCGGCATCCTCTGTTGGAGGAGCATCCGTCTCCTGCCTTGTGTTCGCCTCCCCTTCCGGACCACGCGTTGGAGCATGGCTGGCGGAGGCTTGATTGGCAACCTCTCCGGACACTGTCCGACGAGCGCTCTTTCTCCTGGAAAAGTCATGAGCATTAATATACCTCCTAGGGATCCTTCCCTTAAAAACAGTGGTGCGCCGTACCGTTGTGGCCACGTTTCAATTCGCGTCGCACTCCTCTTCCGCCTGCTGGGCCGAACTGACCCTTGCTGGTCAGCCGCCACTGGTTCGGCTTTCTTCCTTAAAGACGCCTCCTCTGATGCACCATCGGTATAGGATGGTCAGAAATGAGCATGGAGCAAATGATGGTGTCAGGACTCCGGTCGTAGTCACCTGGGAAGCCGGAAATAAACCGGGGTAGTCAGCCGTAATGGCGACTAGAACATTGTCCATGCTAAGTTGGTGGAACACCCCGTCAATCAGCTCCACCTTTATGTCCGGATCCTCTTCGGAGGCCGGATCAAGGGATCGTCCCGGATCCTCGGGCTGTGGAGTCAGGCTTCGTATGCCCTCCACGTCCTGGCGCAGCTCCTGCGTCAAAATCACAAAGTGAGACACTTGACTTTGGAAATATGGATCGGATAGATAAACGTCCACTTACCCAGCTCCGAGGGTTATTCATGGAGAATCCATTCAATGGACTCGTGCGGAGGAAGTCCTCCTTCTCCCCCTTGTACAACCCGGATAGGATCTTTACCAGATCGGCGGCCGATCCCGGCCATCTGCGGCCATGACGGGTGGCATCATCTTCCCCGTTGAAATCCCACATGGGGTGGCCCCTATATTGGAGCGGCTGCACCCCTCGCATAATGTGTGTGGCCATGATTCCAATCATGGTTAATTCGGAGTGGGCCAGTAACCTAATCCGGCCCATCAGATAATGGACGCTCCCATCATCTTCCCGTTGAGGGCTCCGCGGGCGCCAACTCAGGCGTTTCTTCAAGGGAGCATTGCTGAACTCCGGGAGGCCGATCCGAACTGGATCCGGCAGAGGGGCGTCCTCCATGTAGAACCATTCCGAAGGCCAGTCTTCGGACTCCTTCTTCGGGGTACCAGATAGATATCCGGTCCCGGCGATGCGCCATATTTCAGCTCCGCCCACTTGATATATCGACCCCTCGTGAGAATGGGGTACGAGGCAAAACAATCTCTTCCACAGCACAAAATGGGGCTCGATGCCCAAGAACAACTCGCAAAGAGCTACGAAGCCCGCGATGTGCAGAATGGAGGCAGGCGTAAGGTGGTGAAGCTGGAGTCCGTAGAACTCCAGGAGACCCCGGAGAAACGGATGTATGGGAAATCTGAGTCCCCTTATTAGATAAGGGACGAAGCATACCCGCTCTCCTTTGGAAGGGTTGGGGACGCTCTCCGCCTTCTTTCCACCCCTGAAGGTGGCCAGTCCGGCTCGAACCGGAACCATGAAGGCTGGGGGAATATATCCCTCGGTTTGGAGCGTCACTAGCTCGCTGTGTGGAACTGAGCATCTCCCCCAATCTCCTGGCTGAGGGCTGGGAGCGCGAGAGGAGGAGCCGCGTCGACTATCCATGATGGAATGGATTTTTGTCAAAGGCGCTTCGATGAGTACTTGCGGAAGGAGGATGGTGTGAGTTGGATCTAGATCCTCGCCTCTCTTATAGGCGGCTCGTTTGCGCGGCTAGGGATTAAAATATAAAAATACCCTAGCTTTTCGCATTCATACGACACATGGAAGAGGGCCATTATTGGACGTAGAAGCCAAGGAGCGCAACATTTATAAGGAAGTCGAACACTATTCGGCAGGTACATGAAGTTTGAAGGAGAAACCGCCTTGCAACGCCGAAGACAATATACGCGCCGGACTCGTCGTCATTGAAGCCTGGTCGGGGGCTACTGAGGGAGTCCTGGACTAGGGGGTGTCCGGATAGCCAAACTATCATCATCGGCCGGACTCCAAGAAGATACAAGATTGGAGACTTCGTCTCGTGTCCGGATGGGACTTTCCTTGGCGGGGAAGGCAAGCTTGGCGATACGGATATGTAGATCTCCTACCATTGTAACCGACTTTGTGTAACCCTAGCCCTCTCCGGTGTCTATATAAACCGGATGGTTTAGTCCGTAGAATAACAAAAAGCATACCATAGGCTAGCTTCTAAGGTTTAGCCTCCTTGATCTCGTGGTAGATCTACTCTTGTAATACCCACATCATCAATATCAATCAAGCAGGACATAGGGTTTTACCTCCATCAAGAGGGCCCGAACCTGGGTAAAACATCATGTCCCTTGTCTCCTGTTACCATCCGCCTAGATGCGCAGTTCGGGACCCCCTACCCGAGATACACCGGTTTTGACACCGACAATCACCATCGCCTTCCTTGGGCGTATCCACCATGTATATGTCGTGTGACGAGGCGGGAATCCGGTACCCCATAGATTCCGAGTCTTCTCCTGCATCGTCGTCCATACCGTCGATATCTTCGTAGTCGAAGTCTAGCACGTCGGTTAAATCATCAACCGTGGCTATCAAGTGGGTGGTGGGTGGGCAACGAATGTCTTCGTCGCCTGCTTCCCACTCGAGCCGAACATAGTTCGGCCCGAAATTCTCTATCAAAGAGAGGGTTCTAAATGAGTTTAATATGTCGCCAAAGGGCAAATGCTGAAAGATGTCCACCGCAGTGAACTCCATCATCGGAGCTCAACCTAGATCGGCGGGCTCGGGGACGCACGGACTGGAACCTACATCCGGATAAGAATCCGGGGGTCCGGAGTCACAGGTTCCCTCGGGGGTGACACCTGTGTTTGGCTCCATCGCCGATGAGGGTACGGCCCACGGTGCGGGGTCCAGCCCTCCATCCTCAGGCGAAGCAACCTGCCCCGGATTTAGATCCGAGGCCTATGCCGGGGTGATATCCCGAGCAACGTCTGACAGCAGGTCTAAGTCGTGCTCATCGTGACTGTCCAGCGCTTCTCGCGCTGGCCCGAATCCGTCGAAGATCAAATCTCCGCGGATATACACCGTGTAGTTCAGGTTTCCGAACCTGATTTGATGGCCGGGGGCATAGCTATTGATCTGCTCCAGGCGGCCAAGCGAATTGGTCCACAACGTGAAGCTGCCGAACACGAAGATTTGTCCGGGGAGGAAAGTCTCACCCTGGACAGCGTCGTTGATGACGATTGAAGGGGTCATCGAGCCTGACAGTGACGACACAGAGGAACTCTCAATGAAAGCACCAATGTCGGTGTCAAAACCGGCGGATCTCGGGTAGGGGGTCCCGATCTGTGCGTCAAGGCTGATGGTAACAAGAAGTAAGGGACACAGATGTTTACCCAGGTTCGGGCCCTCTTGATGGAGGTAAAACCCTACTTCCTGCTTGATTAATATTGATGATATGGGTAGTACAAGAGTAGATCTACCACGAGATCATAGAGGCTAAACCCTAAGAGCTAGCCTATGATGGTATGATTGTAATTGTGATCGGCCTTCTAAGGACCAACCTCTCTGGTTTATATAGACACCGGAGAGGGCTAGGGTTTACATGGAGTCGGTTACAAGGAAGGAAATATAATATCCGGATCGCCAAGCTTGCCTTCCACGCAAAGGAAAGTCCCATCCGGACAGGGGCCGAAGTCTTGAGTCTTGTATCTTCACGCTTCAATAGTCCGGACGTTGTACACAGTCTGGCTGTCTGGATACCCCCTAATCCAGGACTCCCTCACCTGCGGCCCCCTGCTGTTTGTCCTGCACAGAAAAAGCTCAGGCGTGGCCCTGAAAGTTGTAAGAGCATTTTGGGAGGGGAAGCCCCTCACGTAAAAAGGATTGTTGTCAACTCATTGTTAAGGACGACACCGAATGGGCGCCCGCGTGCTGTTATGGGCCCTACGATGAGTTGGTTGCGGTGATTTTACTTTCGTCCTGGGCGAGCCTCGAGTAGGCTTTTGGCAACTATACGAGGGCCCCTCGGGAGACCTATTGACAATGTGGCGAGAGCCTTGCGAGAGCAAGCGCCTACCATGGGACGGCATGCGCGCGTGTGCTGGGCCCAGCCCCGCCCGCGAGGGGCTCGCGAGGGGGAGGCAGCTAGTCCGAATTCCAACTTGAGCAGAAACCCGAACACGAGAAATCACGCGAACAAGACAAGACACCCCTCCCCGCATACGCAAACACAAATTCAACTTCAACTTAGATTCGAAACGAGAAAACTTGACCACACAAAAGGAAACAAAAGCAAAAGGCCGCGTCCGACACCTAGTCTAGTCTTCGACGTCTTCTCGCCAGCGTGGAGCAGTGCCACTGGGCGTGGGCGGCAGCCCCTGAGTCCCGAGGGCGGCTCTCCGGAGACTCCGGGGCATGTACAGCCCCAACTCATTATTACGTGAGAGTGTCACGGGCGGCGAGCTTCACAGGCACTAGGCCTTCTTCACAGGTACTGGCCTTGCTTCATATCGCCAGATGAGGGCCCGACGTTGCACCACCCTTGGCCACCATTGACATCGACCGAAAACCAAGGACGACGCCAATGGGGAAAAGGGGACACCAGTGGTTCCCCCGACGACCACGGGTCCTTTGCCGGGGGGCAAGCCTTGCGGCACCTCCCCAGCAGAGGGCCTACCTCCGAGGAACACCTTGCTTCACGCACCGTGGGGTGGGTCCTAGCTCCCGGCCCCTCTCCTACAACCCCAGTGCCCTCCTCCTGAGGGGTGGGAGGCTGTCGCACCGGGGCAGCCTTTCACTGAAGTGACCTGGACATCCTGCGACCCATGTTTAGCATAAGCTTGCTCCTGAGGAATTAGCGGTACCGGATAGCTGCTACCGCCGGCGCGGTCGGCAAGGCTTCCTTGAGGCACCTGAAAGGGCTCGGCTTCTGGCGTCTCTTCCTCCTAGCCTGGCCCGAGGAACGAGCCGTGGTCTTCTTCCAGTGCATATTCCTGATCCACCATGTGGGGCACGTAAGCCTCCGCGGTTACCGCCCCAAAAGCTTCACCGTAGTGCCCCATTCTGCACGTGGCTTGGCTCGAAGCACCAGCTTGCGAGTGATAGTGCGGCGGCCCAACCGTGCCGTAAGCAGTGATGTGCATGCCCTCGCTCGCCTGGGGTGGTGCTGGCATAGTTGGACGTCCAGCGTTGATGATCGAGCTGGTGTTGACAAAGCCTTGGAGTACGCCTGAGGGTGCACAAGCGCGGATGGGACCGCCACGTGATCCGCCCAGGGCCTGGGGTGGAAACTGGACGCAGAAAGGGGGCGCCCCTGAAGCAGCGGCATCTAGGAGCTCGGCGATGCGCTCCAGCAGCACGTCATGGCCGCTTTCTTGCAGCCTGCACCGTAGTAGTTCTCGAGCAACCGTGAGCGCGGCCCTCATGTTCGCTGCTCCCGTCGGGTGTGCGGTGATGTGGCTGCGGCGTGATTTGAGGCCCTTGCTGCTGACCGTACCTGCGGCGGGGTGAGGGCAGGCAGCGCTTGGCCGCGTCGCCCGCGCCCCACAGCATTCTGCGGGGTGCGGGCTGCCTGAGGCGCGGGGTCGAGGTCACCTTGGGCAGGCGGGATGGCGTGGGCAGGCCAAGCCGCCCAGCGGTCGGCGTTGGCCGTCGGATCGCTGGACATGGGCGCGACGAAGCAGTGAAACACAGGTCGGCAGAAAGAAGATTTCGGCGCACCCCTACCTGCGTGGCAAATGTCGGATATGAGGTTCCGGCAAAACCCTTAAGGTTCAAACTCTGGGGTGCGCATGAAGATCTTCCCCCTACCAATCCATGTCCCAACGCCTCGCTGAGATTCTAAGCTACACGATGAACACAAGGGACGCAAGGTTTATACTAGTTAGGGCCACTGTTGTGGTGTAATACCCTAATCCAGTGTGTGGTGTGGTGGATTGCCTCAGGGGTTGATGATGAACAGTACGGAGGAAGAACAGCCTTGCGAGAGGTGTTCTTAAGCTGGTGCAGTATTCTACTTGGGTGGATCTCTCTAGGCTCTAGATGAAGTGATCTCTCTATCCGATCCCCTCTCCACGGTGGTAGCTATCTCTATTTATAGAGGCCCTGGTCCTCTTCCCAAATATTGAGCGAGAAGGGAGCCAACAACGGCCATTTTGAAGGGGAACAACTACTACAAGTTATCCTGACTAAAGTTGGTCTTCAACTGCCAAAGGCATTGGCGATGACGCCATCTTGGGCTCCACGGAGACCTCCATCCTGCCACTCTGCTGGTCTTGGTCTCGTTGCACTGATATGGTAACCTTTGCTTGATGCCTCGGTACTCCGCGCCTGCGCTTGCCCCCTTTGCACCAAAGAGGAAACGAGGACACTGCGCAGGCTGGCACCCGCCTGGTCTCGATTGTCATGGCTTGCGTCATGAGCACCTCGCGAGGTACTCCTGCCTTGATCTCTTCACCTCCTCGCGGGCTTGCCCGGTGAGGCCGTCCCTGAGGAAGCCTTGTGTCGTCCGCCCCGCGAGGCTTGGCCCTTCGCGAGGGTCTTGTGTTTGCGTTGATGAAGATGGGTCGTACTGGGCCACTCCTTGAGCCACGCCGCAGGCCGCAGGCAGGCAAGTCTGGGGACCCCCATTCCCAGACCGCCGACAAATATTCCATAAAAAATCCTCACGAAGTTTCAACTCATTTGGAGTTGTCCAGAATAGGTAACTTCACGTAGCTTTTTCAGGTCCAGATTTCCAACTGCCAGAATTCTCCCCCTTTGTGTATACCTTCCATATTATGAGAGAAAAGGCGTTAGAATTACTCAAAAAAAGCATTATTATACAATAAAACAACATAAATAACAATAGGAAAACATGATGCAAAATGGACGTATCAACTCCCCCAAGCTTAGACCTCGCTTGTCCTCAAGCGAAAACCAAAATCGAAAAACATGTCCACATGCTTAGAGAGGGAGGTGTCGATAAAAACAAAAATATGGACATAGCAGCATCATGTAAATTATTATAATAGCAACAAACTTTTACATAAAACTTTTATCGTAGGACTTTTATCACAGACTTCTCATGAACAAGTGATAATTCATCACAACATCAAAGTATAAAGCATAAACTCTATTGGAAACCAACAAACTATGTTCTCGGTCAACTTTGCAACTACAATTCATCATCTTTTCAGGAAGGGTCACGTAACGGAGCCTTTAGGCAAGTCCACATACTCAACCATCATTTA
The DNA here is from genome assembly GCF_018294505.1 of Triticum aestivum. Taxonomy (NCBI): domain Eukaryota; kingdom Viridiplantae; phylum Streptophyta; class Magnoliopsida; order Poales; family Poaceae; genus Triticum; species Triticum aestivum. The sequence goes on along the minus strand of NC_057813.1, from coordinate 407,219,232 downwards.
GTCTTCTATGATTGCTCACACTCACCGCGTACACATGAGCAAAATGGTTCAACCGGACACAAAGAAAGATAGGGGCTTATAGTTTCGCCTCCCAACGCATTCACCTCAAGGGTGATGTCAACAATAATAACTCATGCTACCCATATTCATCTGGATATATGTGCGTGGATCTTTCCTCACCAAATGATGCTTGCCAAAGGAGAAAATAAAAAGGAATAGAGAGAAGAACTTTGACTCTTGCATGAAAGTAAATACGTGAAAGTAAAAGATAGGCCCTTCACAGAGGGAAGTAGAGGTTGCCATGTGCTTTTTGTTTGTATGCTCAACCCCTTAGTGCAAGGGAACATCATGTTATATTGTCCCTTGTGATGGCAACCTTTATTATGTAGTCTGTCGCTTTTATTCTTCACCATCACAAGTTCATACGATGCTTAATTTTCACTTACACTAAATGATCTCACACTTTTAGAAGCAGTTTTATTGCCCTTTTTGCACCGATGACAACTTACTTGAAGGATCTTACTCAATCCATAGGTAGGTATGGTGGACTCTCAAACAGGATTTGGGTTTAAGGGTTTTGGATGCACAAGTAGTATCTCTACTTAGTGCGGAGTTTTTGGCTAGCAAAGGTAGGGGCAAGCACCACATGTTGAATGATCTATGACAATATAACTTCTATGTGAATATGAACAAACATAAATCATTATGTTGTCTTCCTTGTCTAGCATCAACAATTTTGGCATATAATATTTTGAAGGGTGCTCACAATCACAAATGATTTCCAGGATAGTGTATTTGTATGTGAATCTTCTCTTCCCTTATTAAATCTTTCATGAGTTGCATCATTGACCAATGCTATGTTTGTCAATCTACAATAAAATTTACTACCTACACTTTTCCTTGTGTAATGTCATCACTTACCATAAGGTTGGCATATGATCATTTTCATTTATGTCCTTTCTTTTTATTGAAACAAGAGAGTAAAGAAGGCAAAACTCAAACTAAGCTTCATTATATATCTCGCACACAATTACAAGGATTGATCACTAAGCAAGCTCTCAAAGAGAAAGGATCGAACTAAAATTTTGTTCATCTAATAGCAAAAGATAACCATGGATCAAACTAAGAAAGTAAAGGCAAAAGATAGTGGAGATGATATGATACCGGGGCACCCCCCTAGCTTGGAGAAAGCCAAGGGGAGTGCCCATATCTGATACTCAGTTTTCTTTTGGTGGTGAAGAAGGAGGTGGTGGTGGTGATGAAGTAGTGGGTTTGTCTTTCTTCCTTAGCTTACGCTTGAGGAGGGAATTCTCATCTTTTAGTTGACGGATCTCCCACTCAAGCTCCAACACCTTTTTTTTGACTATAAACAGTAGGGTAAAACACCCCACTGCAACTTTTATTAAAATAAAGAAACAAACAACAGAAGTCTTGTGGGCTTGAGGTAAGCCCAAACAAAAGGAAAGAAAAAGAAGAACAAGAGAGAAACTACAAAAAAAGGAGTCTAACCTACAGCTAAGAAGAAGAAAAGACTAAAAAAACAAAAAAGAAAGGGAACTAAACAAAAAAATTACAGCCAAGCATCCAGCCAAGCAGAGAATTGAGCTTCATATTTCTTCTTGATCCTATATTTGACTAGTTTTAACTCCTGAAAGAATATGTGCTTCCAGCCATCAAATGAGGGGGTTATATTTTCAAAAATCTTGTTGTTTCTTGAAATCCAGATTGCCCATGAACCCAATATTATAATCTCCATAAAGAAAGGGTAATTGAGTTTGTCCTTGAGATCTTGGTAAGCTTCCAGGACTGACAAGTTAGGTGTTCTTGAAGGGCAGATGAAGTCCCAACATCTGACAGCAAAAGGGCATCCCCAAAAGAGATGGTGGAGAGTTTCTTCCTGCTGAAAATTTCTCACTGCACAATTGTAGACTTCCAATTCAAAGTTTTTCCTTCTTAAAAGATTCCTGGTGTTGATTCTGTCATGTAACATGATCCAGAAGAAAACTTTGTGCTTGGGTTGACAGGAACTTTTCCAAATCCATGAGAAGTGAGGTGGAGTTTGTTTGTGCCCAATTAGCACTTTATATGCTTTCATTGAGGAATAATATTCATTTCCCCAGATGTAACTCCAAGTATCCACTGCATCTAAATATTTAGAGTGTCTTAGAGCAATGCACATGTCCTCCATTTGTATGAACTCCTCATATGCTTGTGTAGTAAGAGGCAGGTGGAATAAATCTTGAAGATATTCAGTGTTGATCACTTGTTGAACACTTTTGTGAGGATCTTTAACAAAGGAATATAAGTGATCAAACCTGTGTTTTAGGATAAATTGGTTCCACATATCATCCCAGAACAGAGCACTTTTGCCATCTCCCACATTGCATCTGGCTATAGCTTTGAATTGGTCAATGAGTGCTAGGTTGGATTTCCACCAAAATGAGCCCACTTTTTGATCCCCTGGGAGTTGTCCATTGCTATAGTATGATTCCCAAATTAAATTGACCCAAGGGATATCATGTCTGTTGTAGAATTTATGAAGATTTTTTATGAGCAGGGTTTTATTTTGTGTGAAGATATCCAGGACACCCAAACCACCCTGATCTTTTGGTCTGCAAACTGTGTGCCAAGCCACTAGTGCTGGCCTCCTATCCCCCATATCATGACTCCTCCAAAGGCAGTGTCTTAAGTATTTAATGATCTGTTGTTTAATTGTGATGGGAACATCCAGGCAACACATGAAGTAAACTGCTAGAGAGGCCAACACAGATTTGACCAACAATACCTTCCCAGCTTGGGTCATGAAAGTGGAAATGCCAGTAATCCTCTTAGCAATTCTGTTGACTATAGGCAAGCATTGCTCCACAGTTGGCTTATAAATTCCCAAAGGTAGCCCCAGGTATGTAAATGGGAATTTCCCTCTGGCACATTGCAAAGTGTTTGTGAAGATATCCACTCTGTCTTCTGAAATGTTAATTGGTACCATGATAGATTTCCCATAGTTTACTTTGAGGCCAGTGGCAGTTGCAAATGTGTTTAGTAAAGCTTTGAGGCAAACTAGCTGTCTTGCACTTGCTTGCATGATGACAAGAGTATCATCTGCATACTGCACAATAGGGAAGTCAGGGCAGGAGTTCACTTGCAGTGGAGGTTTGACTAAATCCCTTGTCATGGATTTATTCAAGATTGATTGCAGTAAGTCAGCTGCTAGAAGGAACAGGAGTGGAGAAAGGGGGTCTCCTTGTCTGACTCCTCTTTTGCAGTAAAATTTCTTCCCAGGTACCCCATTTAACATCACAGCAGAAGATGCAGAATTGAAGAGCATTTGCATCCAAGTTATCCACCTTTCACCAAATCCCTTAGCTCTAAGTATGTCAATTATAGCCTGGTGTTCAATGGTGTCAAAGGCCTTTTCAAAATCCAGTTTTATTACAAGCATTTCCTCATTTGACTTGTGGCACTGATGTATGTATTCATAGGCCCATCCCAAACAATCCTGAATCACTCTGTTCTTTAAGAATCCATATTGATTGATGTGTACCAACTGGAGGATCACTTTTTGTAATCTGTTAGCCAGCAGTTTAGTAATGATTTTGAGTACCCCATTAAGCAGTAAAATTGGTCTGAAATCATTAGGGGACATTGGTACCTCCTTTTTTGGAATGAGTGTGATATAAGAGATATTGATGCTTTCCAAATTCACAGTTCCAGCATGGAAGGCAATGATAAGCTCAGTTACATCCAGTTTTATAATTTCCCAGCAAGCTTTTAGGAATTCATTATTAAAACCATCAGGACCTGGGGATTTGTCTGTTGTCAAAATTTTGACAACTTCATCAATTTCTTCTTGAGTGAAAGGTTTCTCAAGATCTTGAAAAATTTGTGGATCCACTCTGCTATCATGTAGTTCTTGTAAGTTGAAATGCATGTTATGAACATTGGAGTGACCAAGTCTTTTCTTAAAAGCTTCCCATAAAATTGCATCCTTGCCCTTATGATCAGTAATTTCCACTTGGTCTTCATTAATGAGCACTGCAATTTTATTATGCCTGTGATTAATAGAAGCTTTTGTATGGAAGAACTTTGTATTTTCATCACCAAACTTGACCCCTTTGATTTTTCCTCTCTGTTTCCAATAAATCTTCTGATTACTGAGGGCAGTTAGGAGGGTTTCTTTCAATAGCTCTCTGCAATTATGCTCAAATAAAGTTAAATCTCTGAATTCCTCCAAGAAGTCCCATAAGAATATACATTCATTCAACTCATCAATGTGTTTTTTGATAGAAGACAGATTCTTTGCCCAAAGTTTGAGGGCTCTCCTCAAGTTTTTGAATTTAGCATTAATTTTCTTTGCAGGATCAGTATGACCAACAGGAATATTCTATGCATTTTGCACAATATCTTTGAAAGAGCTGTGTTTCAACCAGTAATTCTCAAATTTGAAAACTCTTGACTTGGGTATTGTTGTACCAATTTTTATAACACAAGGCAAATGGTCTGAAATTGGCTTTGCAAGGGGTAGAGCAGTGGTGTGAGGGTATGAAGTCATCCATGCAGCAGAAGTGAAGAACCAGTCTAATTTTTCAAGCAAAGGGCTGTCTTGCATGTTGCTCCAACTGAACTGCCTTCCTTTGAGTGGTAATTCAATTAATCCCAGGTTACTAATAGCTTCATTGAATAGCAGCATCTGATTAACATCTCCACCAGGTTTATTTCTGTCTTCAGGTGATCTGATGAAATTAAAATCCCCCATAACAATCCAGCCAACATCATCAGGCATTTGTATATTTGTGAACCATTCAATAAATTCCAATTTCTCTTGAATGTTACAAGGTCCATAAATATTTGTTAAGATCCATGGTTTAAGGGAGGAAGTGCAAGTGAACTGCATTGTTAAAGAGAACTTGTTTTGGAAGAGCAACTGTCCCGTGAAGAGAGCCCCATTCCAAGCAGTCAAAATTCCACCAGAAGCTCCAATAGAAGGTAGATATTCAAATTTGTTGAATCTTTGAGGGCAGAAGTGTTGAATGTAGGCCAAATCAAAGTCTTGTCTCTTTGTTTCTTGTAAACACAAAATGCCAGCAGCACTTTCCTCAATTTTTTGCCTAATGGCCAGCCATTTATCAGGAGAATTCAAACCCCTTATGTTCCAGTTCAAAATATTCCAGGATCTGTTCCTACTCATGGTTTACTATCTGTTTGTGAAGTTGATACCAGGCCCCATCTCCTGGTATAATAACATACTCATGAAAAATATAGACATGTGTAAGCTGAGACCCAGTAATGTTTGAGAGCTTATACAAGCAATGACAAAAGGCATGGCATCTCATCAATAACAAGAGATACAGATTAAACCCCACATTCCTGCTAGGGAGAATAAATTTTTCAACATCTTCATAGAGACCACAGATCCATAGTTCAACCAGACTAAACAAGATAGCAGTAGGGTACCAAGTTCTGAAGACAGACACCAAACATGTTCTGCTTACATCCATAACACTCATAACAGCAAAAATCATGCATACAACCTCAAACTGTTTTTTCTCAGAGTAACCCTGGTGCTAATATTAATGTGGCAAATCATCATGGCACATCCTAAGGCGTTGTAGCACCAGTGACCTTGGAAACCTTGGTCACATCCTCCTGGCCCTTCTTCTTGGGCCTTTTTGAGAGCTTGTCCTGTGCCTCATCCTCAGACACCTTGCAAAAAGCTTTTGTCAGGTTTTTGACCACTTTATTATGCACAGTAGGAGGAATGGCATTACAAGGTAAGCAAGAGCTGGCATCACATGTTTTCCTTCTATAACCATTGTTGTCTTTCTTAATTCGATCACTTCTTCTTACCTGAGTCTCCACAAGAGGCTCTTTTTCTCTCCTCTTCCTTGAGACAGCTTCTCCTAGATACAAGTGTATGACCTTGTTGGGGGACACTTGCTGGAGTGGGCTACCAGCTCCACTAGAGGAGTGAGCAGCAGGGCTTATACCCTCATTTTCCTTCCCCAAACCCAGCATTATTTCCTTGCAACTAGGGGCCTGTGAAGAAGGAGGTGCATCAGGAATATGAAATAAGATGGTCTCTTTAGTATCACAATTGGCAGTAAGCAGTTTCCACAGTTCTGATTTCAGCAGATGCATGACCCAACGAAATTTGTCAGGAGTGAGGAGAAGATGGATTATGAAGTTAAACCAACTTAGAGGTATGTCAATTTTGAATGTATTTTCTTCTCCCTGAGTTGCTGGAGCAAAGTGCTGAATCCACAAGCCCAAACCTTCCTCAGAAATCAAATGGGCACCATCAATAATATCCAAGGCATGATTCTGAGCTAATTCATGGATATCAAGTAAAGTGGGAGAGTTAACTAGAGAGAATCTCTCCATACCTTTACTTAGCCCAGCTTTGGAAGTGCCAGCCTGAACAATGGGAACATCTGCTTTGCCCTTTAAGTCAACTGTGGGCACAAAGCCCTGTGATTCACCTTGCATATCTTGTACAGTTACATTGTCCCTGTTTATAATACCAGCCATGACCTGGGAATCAGATGTAGCATTATCCTCATGAGTCTGAACATGGGTTACTTCTGCAGCAGAAGCAGCAAGAGGGACACTCTGAGCAAGAGGCCCATCTGGCCCTTGATTTTCATCATCAACTGCAAGGTTTTCTGCAGCAATGGGGACTGCAGCTTGTCCAACAGTGACCACAGCATGGGCCACATGCAAAGCCTCCTGATCAGGCAAAGGGGCCCCCACGACTAGCTGTTGTTCCAAACCAGCCAGATTCTCATTGTGATGTACAGGATCATCCTCTTCTCCAACTGCTTGATAAGCAAGAAAAATGTTTTGCAAACCCATGCCTAGATGGTTGACTTGAGCAGCTTGATTAACCTCATCACTGGCAGTGTGAGTGTTAGACCAAATACCATCAGACAGAGAAACTGTGGTGGTGATGCTGCTATTGGGAGCACCTTCCTCCTGCAAAACTGGCATGTCCTCCTGCTGTTGGTGAAGTTGTGGCTGAGGAATGTTAACTTGGGGAAAAGCCCAGTGGCCCTGCTCATCCTGCTCTTCCCAAGCATCCCAATCATCCTGTTGTGCAGGCTCATTATGAACTGGAAGAGGGTGAAAACCTGGGAAATCGTTGGCATGTTGAGGAATTGGGTGTGGATCAACTCCGGGTGGTGGAATAGGATCTTCATCCTCAGGTCCACCTCCAAGCATTTCTTCTAAAAGAACCTCAACAGAACTAGTCCAAGACTCTTCCTCGAAGCACTCTCCCTCTGACCACCTGATGCTTTTTAGTATGTCAATCAGCTCAGTAACTCTGGCCTTCACCAGGATTTTTCCTCGGAGTGCATCCTCCTTTTCCCAACTAATAATTCTACCCCACTTAGCAATGGCGGCTACAATGTCTTCAGTATTGCAGTAATCAAAAGGGACACCCACAAACAAAAGCCAACAAGTTCTATTGAAATGCAACCTGCGCCAGTTCCTGCCTTTGTTGTGTGGAATGAAGGAAATAAAGACGTCTCCGAAAGGATGCGGACTGTGTCTGATGAGGCGATCTCTATCTCTAACATGCCGAAACTGAACATAGGCCTCCCCAAAAGGGCATGGCTGGATTTCTCTGAATCCAACCTCCTCATCACCTTGCAAGAACTCCTCAAGAACATCTCTAACATTTGGAAAAAAATACCTCGTTTGGATGTGGGTGAATGATTGCTATCGCCTAGTCCTCGTGCCTTCTTGGTCTGTGCGGCAAGATTGCCCTCGAAACCCCAGTACGCCCCTCCACCTCGAGAATCTGGAACCCATGTGGGACAAAAGGAGCTAGGTCGATGGGAATGTTGGCCATTGCCGAAGCCAAAGCTTCCGACGAGCGAAGCACCAATGCCTACTCCGCCGATGTTTGAGAAGATGGCGAGCTTGTCGAGGCCGGAAGAGCGGAAGGACCAGAGTTGGTAAGAACAGAGGAATGCGAGGAGTCAGCCTGTGGTCTAAGTTGGAAATTTGGAAATAGGTCCTTGACCAGGTCCATAAATGACGAGACCTGCCTAATCGGCTGAGCTGGGCCTTGCATAAATCTTGCTTATTTTCCTGCAAGAGATGAAAAGGGATAAACTGGATCTTAGGCCTCTTTGCTTTATTGGGGAGACTTAACTTTTTAGAATTCAACGTGCATATCCCCAGGTTGGGGCAATGGAACTTCATCCTCCTCCGAACTCGTCTCCTCCTTCCTCTCAGGATCATAGTCTTTTTCTTCCTTCGAAGTCCAGCCATAGTGCTGCACATACCCAAAGACCTTGGAGTTTGCGATATAATCCGCAACACAACTCTCACCCTCTGAGTCTTGGGACGACATAATTTCAGATCTGACAGGAAAATAGAGAGAAAAGAAAATAGGAGATTTTTTGCAGTATGGTGGTCAACAGGTTCAGGAGGTATTTAAAGTTTTTTTTACCTTGGGGAACAAGCAGAACGGAAGAAAAACAGAGTCTAAAAAGTACCCGAGCTGGGCACAACACACCGGGGTGCGCCTGGCATGCCAGGCACGCGCTGGTGTATCGTGCCCACCAGGGTCACTTTCCTGGAACTTTCTTATTTTCCTATTTTTTTGAATATTCCAAAACTGACAAAAAATATTTTTGCGGATTTTTCGGGGTCTGTTTACTTACCGTATCACGTACCTCCCTTTTTTCATGATTCTGGGGTGTTCCGGAAGGTTTCCTTTATGTGTTCTTCCGGTGTCAAAGTTTGGATGATATTGCTTTCAACATTAATGGGCGTACCTGAGATATATTTTTTTATTTGTTGCTCATTGACAACCTTCGGGTTAGTAACTTCGGCATTATTTATTTTAATAGCTCCGATCGATAGACCTCCTCGATGACATAGGGTCCTTCCATTTGGAGAGGAGTTTTCCTTCAAAGAATCTGAAACAAGAGTTGTACAAAAGAACATATTCTCCAACTTTGAACTCACGCTTTTGGATTCTTTTGTCATGCCATCTTTTAACTTTTTCTTTGAATAACTTTGCATTTCCATAAGCCTGCGTTCTCCATTCATCCAATGAGCTAATATCAAATAGCCTCTTTTCACCAGAAAGTTTGAAATCATAATTGAGTTCTTTAATTGCCGAATATGCTTTATGTTCTAACTCAAGAGGCAAATGACAAGCTTTTCCATAAATCATTTTATAAGGAGACATACCCATAGGATTTTTGTATGTTGTTCTATAAGCCCAAAGTGCATCATCTAATTTCTTAGACCAAATCTTCAAGGACCTATTGATAGTCTTTTGTAAGATTAGTTTTATTTCTCTATTGCTAAGTTAAACTTGACGACTAGACTGAGGATGATAAGGTAATGCAATTCTGTGGTTAACATCACACTTAGCAAGCATTTTACGGAAAGCACCATGAATAAAGTGTGAACCACCATCAGTCATTAAATATCTAGGGACTCCAAACCTTGGGAAAATAACTTCCTTTAGCATTTTAATAGATGTGTTGTGATCAGCACTACTGGTTGGAATAGCTTCTACCCACTTCGTAGCATAATCAACAGCAACCAAAATATGTGTATACGCATTAGAGGAAGGAAAAGGTCCCATGAAATCAAATGCCCGAACATCAAATGGTTCAACAACAAGTGAACAATTCATAGGCATTTCTTGATGCTTACAGACATTACCTACTCTTTGACATTCATCACAAGATGAGACAAACTTACGGGCATCCTTGAAGAGAGTAGGCCAATAAAAACCAGATTGCAATACCTTATGAGCGGTTCTGTCTCCCGCGTGATGTCCTCCATAAGATTCGGAGTGATATTTCCATAGGATTTGTTCCTGTTCATGCTTAGGTACACAATGTCTAATAATACCATCTACTCCTCCTTTATAAAGATGTGGGTCATCCCAAAAGTAATGTCTTAAATCATAGAAGAATTTTTTCTTTCGTTGGTATGTGAAGCTAGGTGGTATGTATTTAGCAACAATATAATTAGCATAGTCAGCATACCAAGGTGTACTATTAGAAACATCTATTGCAGCTAATTGTTCATCAGGAAAGCTATCATTAATAGGTTGTGGGTCATCAAGATTATTTTGAAGCCTAGACAATTTATCATCTACGGGGTTCTCTGCTCCTTTCCTATCAGTAATATGCAAATCAAATTCTTGTAGCAGCAGAACCCATCTAATGAGTCTAGGTTTAGCATCTTTATTTTCCATACGATATTTTATACCAGCATGATCAGTGTGAAAAATCACTTTAGAATAAACAATGTAAGATCTGAATTTATCACAAGCAAACACCACTGCTAAGAATTCTTTTTAAGTAGTAGCTGATACGTCTCCAACGTATCTATTTTTTGATAGCTCCATGCTACTTTATCTACTATTTTAGGCGATACTGGGCTTTATTATCCACTTTTATATTATTTTTGGGACTAACCTATTAACCGGAGGCCCAACCCAGATTTGTTGTTTTATGCCTATTTCAGTGTTTCGAGGAAAAGGAATATCAGACGGAGTCAAAACAGGACGAAATCAACTAGAGAAGTTAATTTTGGAAGGAAACCAACCAGATGGGCTTGGAGTGCAAGTCAGGGGAGTCCCGGGCTGCCCACGAGGGTGGGGGGCGCGCCCACCCCCTGGGCGTGCCCACCCCCCTGGGCGCGCCCCCTACCTCGTGAGCACCCCAGAGGTCCACCAACGCACCCCCCTGGACCCATATATACCTACGTACCCTAAAACTTCCAGAACAGAAAATAGATCGGGAGTTCCGCCGCTGCAAGCCTCTGTAGCCACCAAAAACCAATCGGGACCCTGTTCTGGCACCCTACCGGAGTGGGATCCCATCACCGGTGGCCATCTTCATCATCCCGGCGCTATCCATGACGAGGAGGGAGTAGTTCACCCTCCGGGTTGAGGGTATGTACAAGTAGCTATGTGTTTGATCTCACTCTCTCGTGTTCTCTCTCGTGTTCCTCTACGGCACGATCTTGATGTATCCCGAGCTTTGCTATTGTAGTTGGATCTTATGGTGTTTCTCCCCCTCTACTATCTTGTGATGAATTGAGTTCCCCTTTGAAGTTATCTTATCGGATTGAGTCTTTTATGAACACTTGATGTATGTCTTGCGTGGGATAACCGTGGTGACAATGGGTTATTCTATTGATCCACTTGATGTATGTTTTGGTGATCAACTTACGGGTTTCGTGACACTTGGGGACCTATGCATAGGGGTTGGCACACGTTCTTGACTCTCCGGTAGAGGCTTTGGGGCACTCTTTGAAGTACTTTTATGTTGGTTGGATGAATATGAGATTGGGTGATGCATATCGTATAATCATGCCCACGGATACTTGAGGTGACAATGGAGTATCTAGGTGACATTAGGCTTTTGGTTGATTTGTATCTTAAGGTGTTATTCTAGTACAAACTCTTTTATAGATCGATCCGAAAGAATAGCTTTGTGGTGGTTTCGTACCCGAGCATAATATCTACGTTTGTTCTCCGCTATTAGTGGCTTTGGAGTGACTCTTTGTTGCATGTTGAGGGCTTGTTATATTATCTATCTATGTTATTATTGTTGAGAGAACTTGCACTAGTGAAAGTATGAACCCGAGGCCTTGTTTTCTATTATTGCAATACCATTTACACTCACGTTTATTACTTGTTACCTTGCTGTTTTTATTATTTCAGATTACAAATACCTTTATCTACTATCTATTTTGCACTTGTATCACCATCTCTTCGCCGAACTAGTGCACCTATACAATTTACCATTGTATTGGGTGTGCTGGGGACACAAGAGACTTTTTGTTATTTGGTTGCAGGGTTGCTTGAGAGAGACCATCTTCATCCTACGCCTCCTACGGATTGATAAACCTTAGGTCATCCACTTGAGGGAAATTTGCTACTGTCCTACAAACCTGTGGACTTGCAGGCCCAACAACGTCTACAAGAAGAAGGTTGTGTAGTAGACATCAAGCTCTTTTCTGGCACCGTTGCTGGGGAGGCAAAGGTAAAGGGTACTCACACTCCATCAACTAAGCTCTTTTTTGGCGCGGTGAGTGCTTGAAGGTATATCTTTAGATCTTGCAATCGAATCTTTTTGTTTCTTGTTTTAGCACTAGTTTATTTTATAAAAGAAAACTACAAAAAAATGGAGTTGAGTTTGTCTCATATGCTTCACCTTTTTAATATCTTTCGTGAGTATGATGGAAAGGATAATTGTGCTCAAGTGCTAGAAGAAGAAATCTATAGAATGTTTGGAACTAAATATGTGAATGATGAGCATGATTGCAATGTTGTTAGTATGAATTCCTTGAATATCCATGATGCTAATGATATGCAAAGCCACAAGCTTGCGGAAGCTATGTTTGATGAAGATGATATTTTTTGTCCCCCAAGCTTTGATGAGCAAATTTACTATGATGAAAGCATGCCTCCTATCTATGATGATTATTGTGATGATACGTATGCTATAAAGAAGAATTTTGCTTATGTGGAGAGTAGTAACTTTCTATGCTTGTAGATCATGAAAAGAATGCTTTAGGTGCTGGTTATATTGTTGAATTCATTCATGATGCTACTGAAAATTATTATGAGGGAGGAACATATGCTTGTAGGAATTGCAATAATATCAAGTTTCCTCTCTATGTGCTTAAATTCTTGAAGCTATGCTTGCGTTACCTTCCTATGCTTGTTGATTATTGTTCCCATAAGTTGTTTTCTCACAAAATCCCTATGCATAGGAAGTGGGTTAGACTTAAAAGTGCTAGTCATATGCTTCATGATGCTCCCGTTATGTTTCAATTCTTATCTTTTATGTGAGCATCATTGTCATCATCATGCCTAGTTAAAAGGCATTAAAGAAAAGCGCTTGTTGGGAGACAACCCAATATTTATCCTTACTGTGTTTGTGTGTCCACATGATTATGCTACTGTAGTAATCATGTTTTATATCTTTTGTTTCAATAAAGTGCCAAGTAGAACCTTTGGGAAGACTTGGGTGAAGTTTATGTGATCTTGCTGTGAAAAACAGAAACTTTAGCGCTCACAAGAATAGCTGCCATTTTTTACTGGTGAGTGATTTTAGGTTGATTCTTTTTGAAGATGATTAACAGACAAATTTATCAGGTCCTTCATTTTATTTCATAATTTTTGGGGTTCCATAAGTATACGTTTTATACAGGTTACTACAGACTGTTCCGTTTTTGACAGATTCTGTTTTCTATGTGTTGTTTGCTTATTTTGATGAATCTATGAGTAGTATCGGAGGGTATGAACCATAGATAAGTTGGAGTACAGTAGCTATTACACCAATATCAATTTATAATGAGTTCATTACAGTACCTAAGTGGTGGTTTTATTTTCTTATACTAACGGAGCTTACGAGTTTTGTTTTGAGTTTTGTGTGGTTGAAGTTTTCAAGTTTTGGGTAAAGATTCGATGGACTATGGAATAAGGAGGGGCAAGAGCCTAAGCTTGGGGATTCCCAAGGCACCCCAAGGTAATATTCAAGGACAACCAAGAGCCTAAGCTTGGGGATGACCCAGAAGGCATCCCCTCTTTCGTCTTCGTTCATCGGTAACTTTACTTGGAGCTATATTTTTATTCACCACATGATATGTGTTTTGCTTGGAGCGTCATTTTCTCTTGTTAGTATTTACTTGATTTTAATTAGATTAACGTTTTGTATCTTTAGTTTCAATAAAAAAGTCAAGGATAGCCTTTGCCATGCTTATTTTGCTAGTATACATGTTGCTGTTTGAAAACAGAAAGTTTACCGCTGTTGCAAAAATTCCCTAGAAAAGTCAGAGAGTGGTATAATGTTGAATCGTTTTGCATATTGAGCTCTGATAAATTTATTGCAGTGGGAATTTTATTTCATAATTTTTGGAGTTAGGGAAGTATTGATACTCTTGCATTCTTTACGGACGTACTGTTTTGGCAGATTGCTGTTATGTTTGCATTGTTTGCATATGTTTGTTTGTTTAATGATTCTATTTGAGGATAGGAGTATTAAATATGCAGAGGCATTTAGTATTCAATGTTGAATAATAATTTTAGTGATTTGTTACAGTAGAAGATGATAAGGTTTTGCATTGGTTTATACTAACCTATCTCAAGAGTTCTTGTTGAGTTTGTTGTGAATGAAGCTTTTGATAAAAAGAGAAACCATGATATGAGAGGAATTAAGGAGACACAAAAGTTCAAGCTTGGGGATGCCCAAGGCACCCCAAGATAATATTTCAAGAAGTCTCAAGCATCTAAGCTTGGGGATGCCCTGGCAGGCATCCCACCTTTCTTCTTCAACAACTATCGGTTAGTATCGGTTGAGCCTAAGTTTTTGCTTCTTCACATGAGTTGTGCTATCCTTGCAATGTCATTTTATTTCGCTTTGCTTGTTGTCTGAATAAAGTATCAAGATCCGAAATTATTAAATGAGAGAGAGTCTTCGCATAGTTATATAATTATTTAGCTACTCATTGATCTTCACTTATATCTTTCAGAGTAGTTTGTTGTTGCTCTAGTGCTTCACTTAGATCTTTTAGAGCATGGTGGTAGTTTTGTTTTAAAGAAACTATTGATCTCTCATACTTCACTTAGATTATTTTGGGAGTTGTTAATAGCATGGTAATTTTCTTAATATTAATATACTTGGTATTCAAGATATGTGAAACTTTCTTATGAGTAAATTGAATACTAAGATAAGTTTGATGCTTGATAATTGTTTTGAGATATGGAGGTGATAATATCAAAGTCGTGCTAGTTGGGTAATTATGAATTCAAAGAATGCTTGTGTTGAAGTTTGCAAGTCCCGTAGCATGCACGTATAGTTAAAGTTGTGTAACAAATTTGAAACATGAAGTGTACCTGGCTTGTGCATCCTTATGAGTGGCGGTCGGGGACGAGCGATGGTCTTTTCCTACCAATCTATCCCCCTAGGAGCATGTGCATAGTACTTGATTTTTGATGACTTCTAAATTTTTGCGATAAGTATATGAGTTCTTTTGACTAATGTTGAGTCCATGGATTATACGCACTCTCACCTTTCCACCTTTGCTAGCCTCTTCGGTACCATGCATTGCCCTTTCTCACCTTGAGAGTTGGTGCAAACTTCGCCAGTGCATCCAAACCCCGTGATACGATACGCTCCATCACACATAAACCTCCTTATATCTTCCTCAAAACAGCCACCATACCTACCTATCAGGGCATTTCCATAGCCATTCCGAGATATATTGCCATGCAACTT
The DNA here is from genome assembly GCF_018294505.1 of Triticum aestivum. Lineage (NCBI taxonomy): Eukaryota > Viridiplantae > Streptophyta > Magnoliopsida > Poales > Poaceae > Triticum > Triticum aestivum. The sequence goes on along the minus strand of NC_057813.1, from coordinate 407,203,966 downwards.
CCACCATCATCATCGTGACATGCATTACTTTTGTCATATTGCCATTGCATGATCTTGTAGTTGACATCGTATTTGTGGCAAAGCCACCATGCATTATTTTCCATACATGTCAATCTTGATTCATTGCACCATCCTGGTACACCACCGGAGGCATTCATATAGAGTTATATCTTGTTCTAGTTTCGAGTTGTAATTCATATGTTGCAATGAAAGTGTGATGATCATCATTATTAGAGCATTGCCCAAAAAAAAGAGAAAGTCCAAAAAAAGGCCAAAAGAAAAAAAAGAAAGGCCCAAAAAAAAGGACAATGCTACTATCTCTTTTTCTACACTTGTGCTTCAAAGTAGCACCTTGTTCTTCATGTAGTGAGTCTCATATATTGTGCTTCAAAGTAGCACCTTGTTCTTCATGTAGTGAGTCTCATAAGTTGTCTTTTTATACTAGTGGGGATTTTTCATTATAGAACTTGGCTTGCATACTCCTACAATGGGCTTCCTCAAATTCCCTAGGTCTTCGTGAGCAAGCGAGTTGGATGCACACCCACTAGTTTTCTTTTGTTGAGGATTCATAGATCTAGTGCATCCGTTGCATGGAAATCCCTACTCCTCATGTTGACATCAATTGATGGGCATCTCCATAGCCCGTTGATTATCCTTGTCAGTGTGAGACATTCTCCTTTTTTGTCTTCTCCACACAATCCCCTTCATCATATTCTATTCCACCCATAGTGCTATATCCATGGCTCACGCTCATGTATTGCGTGAAGGTTGAAAAAGTTTGAGATTATTTAAGTATGAAACAATTGCTTGGCTTCTCATCGGGGTTATAGAAGTTGGGAACATCTTTGTGTGACGAAAATGAAGCATAGCCTAACTATATGATTTTGTAGGGATGAACTTTCTTTTGCCATGTTATTTTGAGAAGACATAATTGCTTAGTTAGTATGCTTGAAGTATTATTATTTTTGTGTCAATATGAACTTTTGTCTTGAATCTTTTTGATCTGAATATTCATACCATGATTAAGAAGATTTACATTGAAATTATGCCAAAGTATCACTCCGCATCAAAAATTCTTTTTTATCATTTACCTACTCGAGGACGAGCAGGAATTAAGCTTGGGGATGCCTGATACGTCTCCAACGTATCTATAATTTTTGATTGCTCCATGCTACTTTATCTACTGTTTTAGGCAATATTGGGCTTTACTAGCCACTTCTATATTATTTTTTGGACTAACCTATTTACCGGAGGCCCAACCCAGATTTGTTGTTCTATGCCTATTTCAGTGTTTCGAGGAAAAGGAATATCAGACGGAGTCAAAACGGAACGAAATCAACTGGAGAAGTTAATTTTGGAAGGAAACCAACCGGATGGGCTTGGAGTGCACGTCAGGGGAGTCCCAGGCTGCCCACGAGGGTGGGAGCGCGCCCACCCCCCCTGGGCGTGCCCCCCTACCTCGTGAGCACCCCAAAGGTCCACCGACGTACCCCCTGGACCCATATATACCTACGTACCCTAAAACTTCCAGAACAGAAAATAGATCGGGAGTTCCGCCGCCGCAAGGCTCTGTAGCCACCAAAAACCAATCGGGACCCTGTTCCGGCACCCTGCCAGAGAGGGATCCCACCACCGGTGGCCATCTTCATCATCCCGGTGCTATCCATGACGAGGAGGGAGTAGTTCACCCTCGGGGCTGAGGGTATGTACCAGTAGTTATGTGTTTGATCTCTCTCTCTCTCTCGTGTTCTCTCTCATGTTCCTCCATGGCATGATCTTGATGTATCCCGAGCTATGCTATTGTAGTTGGATCTTATGATGTTTCTCCCCCTCTACTCTCTTGTGATGAATTGAGTTTCCCCTTTGAAGTTATCTTATCGGATTGAGTCTTTTATGAACACTTGATGTATGTCTTGCGTGGGATAACCGTGGTGACAATGGGTTATTCTATTGATCCACTTGATGTATGTTTTGGTGATCAACTTGCGGGTTTCATGACACTTGGTAACCTATGCATAGGGGTTGGCACACGTCCTTGACTCTCCGGTAGAGGCTTTGGGGCACTCTTTGAAGTACTTTTATGTTGGTTGGATGAATATGAGATTGTGTGATGCATATCGTATAATCATGCCCACGGATACTTGAGGTGACAATGGAGTATCCAGGTGACATTAGGGTTTTGGTTGATTTGTATCTTAAGGTGCTATTCTAGTACGAACTGTTTTATAGATCGATCCGAAAGAATAGCTTTGTGGTGGTTTCGTACCCGACCATAATCTCTACGTTTGTTCTCCGCTATTAGTGGCTTTGGAGTGACTCTTTGTTGCATGTTGAGGGATTGTTATATTATCTGTCTATGTTATTATTGCTGAGAGAACTTGCACTAGTGAAAGTATGAACCCTAGGCCTTTTTTCCTATCATTGCAATACCGTTTACGCTCACGTTTATTACTTGTTACCTTTCTGTTTTTATTATTTCAGATTACAAATACCTTTATCTACTATCTACTGTCTATTTACCATTGTATTGGGTGTGTTGGGGACACAAGAGACTTTTTGTTATTTGGTTGCAGGGTTGCTTGAGAGAGACCATCTTCATCCTACGCCTCCTACGGATTGATAAACCTTAGGTCATCCACTTGAGGGAAATTTGCAACTGTCCTACAAACCTGTGCACTTGCAGGCCCAACAACGTCTACAAGAAGAAGGTTGTGTAGTAGACATCAGTAGCATAATTTCGTTCAGCACTGTCTACAGTTTTACTAGCATAATGGATAATATTTAGTTTCTTATCAACTCTTTGCCCTAGAACAGCACCAACAACATAATCACTAGCATCACACATAATCTCAAAAGGCAAGTTGCAATCAGGTGGTTGAACAACATGTGCAGTAATTAAGGCTTTCTTTTGTGTTTCAAAGGCTTCCAGGAAATCATCATCAAACACAAAGGGATTATCCTTTTGCAAAAGATTCGTAAGAGGCCTAGAAATTTTAGAAATGTCTTTGATTAACCTCCTATAGAAACCAGCATGACCAAGGAAACTACAAATACCTTTGATATCTTTAGGACATGGCATTTTCTCAATTGCATCAACCTTGGCCTGGTCTACTTCATCGCCTCTTTCAGAAATTTTATGGCCCAAGACAATACCTCCATTGACCATAAAGTGGCACTTCTCGCTATTCAAGACAAGATTTGTTTGTTCACATCTCTGCAAAACTCAATCAAGATTGCTTAAACAATCATCAAAAGACTTCCCATAAAAGGAAAAGTCATCCATGAAAACCTCAACAATCTTTTCACAAAAATCAGAGAATATAGCCGTCATACATCTTTGAAAGGTAGCAGGTGCATTACATAAACCAAAAGGCATATGTCTGTAAGCATATGTTCCAAAAGGACAAGTAAACGTGGTCTTTTCTTGATCTGGTTGTGTAACGGGTATTTGTGAAAAAACAGAATATCCATGAATGAAGCAAAAAATGTGTGTGCTTAGCTAATCTTTCTATCATTTGATCAATGCAAGGCAGAGGGTAATGATCTTTTCTAGTTGCTTTGTTTAATTTTCTATAACCAATTACCATCCTATAGCTTGTGACAATTCTTTGTGGAATAAATTCATTTTTATCACTAGGAACAACAGTTATACCTCCCTTCTTAGGACACAATGAACATGACTTACCCATCTACTATCAGCTATAGGATAGATTATACCTGCTTCCAGAAGTTTCAATATTTCCGCTCTTACTTTTCATCTTCAGATTTAACCGACGTTTTTGATCAACAATAGGTTTAGCATCAGGTTCCATATTAATCTTGTGCTGACATATAGTGGGACTAATGCCCTTAAGATCATCATGAGTATATCCAATAGTAGCTCTGTTCTTCCTTAGAACTTTTAATAATCTTTTTCTTCATGTTCTGAAAGGATAGAACTAATAATAACAGGATATATCTTTTTATCATCAAGACAAGCATATTTCAAAGTGTCAGGCAATTGTTTTAATTCAAACACAGGATCACCTTTAGGTGGAGGAGGACCTCCTAGAGTTTCAATAGGCAAATTGTGCTTAAGCAAAGGCTGTTTTTCGAAAAAGATTCTATCTATTTCATTTCTTTCATGCATATGCAAATCATTTTCATGGTCTAGCAAATATTGTTCCAAAGGACCAGTAGGAGGTACAACAATAGAAGCAAGACCAATAATTTCAACCATACTAGGCAAATCTTTCTTATGAGGTTGTCTACTAAACTTGGAAAAATTAAATTCATGGGACTCATCACCAAAGCTAACACTGACAGTTTGTTTCTTACAATCTATTCTGGCATTGGCAGTGTTCAAATAAGGTCTACCAAAGATAATGGGACAAAAGTCATCTTGTGGGGAGCCATGAACAAGAAAATCAGTAGGGTATTTTATTTTCCCACACAAGACTTCAACATCTCTAAGAATCCCAGTTGGTGATATAGTATCTATATTGGCAACTTTAATAGTGACATCTATGTCTTCTATTTCAGCAGGTGCTATTTCATTCTTAATTTATTCATATAAGGAAAAAGGAATAGCACTCACACTAGCACCTAGGTCACATAACCCATGATAACAGCGATCTCATATCTTAACTGAGACAACATGCATGCCAACAACTGGTCTATGTTTATCCTTTTTATCTGGTTTGGCAATTCTAGAAGCTTCATTATAGAAGTAAATAACATGCCCATCAATATTATCGACTAAGAGATCTTTAATCATAGCAACACTAGGTTCAACTCCAATTTGTTCAGCTGGTTTGGGTGTTCTAACATAACTTTTGTTAACCACGGTTGAAGCTTTATCATGTACCTGTGAACAGAATATATGTGCAAAGAATTTGGAGAGGTCATATGCGTTCTCAGAAGTTTTTGCAAAATGAAACAAGTTCGAGGAAATTGACCAGATATGTCTTGAAGAATTTCACTAAGCGTTCTTTGACTTAGGTTCTAGAGTTGTATGGATTTTGAGATTCACACAATTGAGGAATCTTGAGGAAAAACGTCAGTTAGAGAAATAGATCAAGAACAGATGATTGTGTGAGGTGTTTAGAGTGTGGAAGTTGAAGAATAAACACCTTTTGAAGATTTTATAGAAATCATCAGAATCAACAAAGGCAGTAAAAGTAACATTTAATTACCCTTGATAAAGAACACGACAAACTGAGAGTGTAGATTGGAAGTTCATCAGTCCAGATCTTCCACGCCCTAACTTAGCAGAGGAAGATAGCTACGGTGGCGGTGGAGTGAAGATATCCTCGGCCAGCGCGAGTACGACGGCGACGAGGTCGAGGCAGTGAGGCTCTTCTTGACCGGCGACGATGAAGGTACCGGCGGCGCTAGGGCTTGAGAGCTCGAGCGAGGGGAGTGAGATCGAGCAGGGTAAATGCAGTCTGAGGAGGGTGAGGGGTATTTATAGCCGAGGTGAAAAAACCGCTCGCCCGAGGAAAATGGACGAACGTGACCCTGACCCTTCTCATCCTAGCAACATGTGTCACCCACGTACAATGTGGTGGAGATCGTGGGTGAATATATAACTCTTATCATGGGATGTGTATCGGTTTGAGCGGCAAAAGCCAAAATTTTAGATAAGAATATTTTAATGTTTCATTCACAAATTCTTCAGCTGATAGGGACACAATGAACATTTTGAATGGGTTTCAAATACAATGCACATGAAGAATTTGTGAACAGACTGGGTTGAGTTTATCATAGAGGGGGAGAGGGTCCGATCACATTTACTTAGCAGAAAAAACATCTTGAAGAATTAGCAACAAGTGAATGCTGTAGAGGACATAAAAACTTAAGTGTGTATATATATATATATATATATATATATATATATATATGTATGAACAACGATGGAAAGAGTGAAGACAATGCAAAGTTAAAGAAATTGAACAACTGAGGAATTTCAAAAATGAAGAAAAACTCAAATTGATGATTTTGAACTTTGGTTACTGGCGTAACCCAGCGTATAAGAATGATGATTTCAGACACCGCATACAATTGTAGGGTTCTGAGAATCAAATTCTTCATTAATTTCTTCACACTTAGAGGGTTAGTCTTCATTGATTGAAGAAAAACGTTACTTCGTGTGTTGCACATCTAAGTCATCAATTTTTCATAAGTGTTAGGATGTTTGTCCTTTTCAAAGAACATTCGAAGATTCTAAGATATTTAGCTCACACCGCAACTTGCTAAATCTCTTCTCATCCAAGGGCTTTGTGAAGATATCGTCCAAGTGGTCTTCAGTATTTGAGTGGTCGATGGAGATGTCACCCTTCAACACACGGTCATGAAGAAAATGATGACGAATCTGGATGTGCTTTGTCTTCGAGTGCTAAACTGGGTTGTGAGCAATCTTGATAGCACTCTCATTGTTGCAGTAGAGTGGCACATTCTTCACATTGATGCCATAGTCCTTGAGGGTTTGCTTCATCCATAGCAATTGAGCACAGCAGGATTCAGCAGCAATGTACTCAGCTTCAGCAGTAGAGAGTGATACACATTTCTGCTTCTTCGAGGACCAACATACCAAGGATCGTCCGAGGAAATGACATATGTACCTAACGTTGACTTCGGTCCACCCGATCACCAGCATAGTCGGAGTCAAAATATCGAATGAGATCAAAGGAAGAGCCCTTGGGATACCATAATCCAAGTGTTGGAGTGTGAGCTAGATATCGAAGAATATGCTTCACAGCCTTATGGTCTTCCTTCGGTGTTGCTTGAAATCGGGCACACATGCAAACACTAAGCATAATATCCGGCCTAGATGCACATTGGTAAAATAAAGAGCCAATCATGGAGCGGTATACCTTTTGATCGAAGTCTTTACCATTTTCATTGGTGCATATATGGACATTGTTGCATGCCGAATTTCCTCAACACATCCTTGAGGTATTTCCCCTGAGATATGAATATTCCATTGTGTTGTTGACGAATTTCAAGACCTAAGAAGAATTTCAACTCTCACATCCTAGACATTTGATATTCCTCACTCATCATATAGGCAAATTCGTCACTGTAACTTTGGTTAGTACAGCCAAAGATAATATCATCAACATATATTTGGCACACGAATAATTCATCATCATATGCTTTGGTGAAAAGATTTGGGTCAAGTGAACCGGGTTTGAAGCCTTTCTTCATGAGGAATTCCTTCAGTGTGTCATACCATACCCGAGGTGCTTGCTTGCGGCCATAGAGGGCCTTGTTGAGTCTTTAGACGTGATCTGGAAATTTTGGATCCTCAAAACCCGGTGGTTGAGCAACATATACTTCTTCCTCAAGCTTACCATTGAGGAATGCACTTTTCACATCCATTTGATGTAAGATGATATAATGATGGTTAGCGTAAGCAAGCAATATGCGAATAGCCTCAAGTCTAGCAACAGATGTAAAAGTTTCATCAAAATCAATTCCTTCAACCTGTGTGTAGCCTTGAGCTACAAGACGAGCCTTATTCCTCACCACAAGGCCATTTTCATCTTGTTTGTTGCACTAGATCCATTTGGTGTCGATGATATTGTGCTTGTGTGGGTCTGGTCACTTAACAAGCTCCCACACATTGTTGATCTCGAATTGATGCAATTTATCTTGCATGGCTTGAATCCACTCAGATTCCATGAATGCTTCATCAACTTTAGTGGGCTCTGTGATAGAGACAAACGCAAAATCCCCACACAAGTTAGATAAGTGTGAAGCTTTTGAGCGCGTGAGAGGACCTGGTGCGTTGATGTCATTAATGATTTTCTCGATCTGCACTTTGTTTGCAATGCGAGGATGTGTAGGTTGACGACTTTGGTTAGGTCCAGCAATTTCTTCAGGGTCATTTTCTTTAGTAGCACCAGTGTGATTTTCTTCACAATACAGAATGACTTCTTCAGCATATTCTTCGCTAGGGATGATATCCTCAGTAGCTTTGAGCTTGATGGATTCCTCAGGTGACATTTCATCTAGCACAGGAGGTAGGTTCTCTCTTTTTAAGCCATTAGTTTCATCGAAGCGCACATCTACAGTTTCAACAATCTTGTGATGATTGATGTTGAAGACTCTGTAGGTGTGCGAGTCCTTTCTGTAACCAGGCATAAAACCCTCATGTGCTTTCGGTGCAAATTTAGAGTGAAGGTGACGATCTCTAATCCAGCATTTAGCACCAAATACTTTGAAATAACTTACATTGGGTTTCTTGTCAGTGAGGAGTTCATATGAGGTCTTTTGGAAGAATTTGTGAAGATATACCCTGTTGATAATGTGGCATGCAGTATCAATAGCTTCAGGCCAAAAGCGTTGTGGTGTCTTGTATTCGTCAAGCATGGTGCAAGCCAACTCAACAAGAGTTCTGTTCTTGCGCTCCACGACGCCACTCTGCTGAGGAGTATAGGGAGCAGATAACTCGTGAGTAATACCGAGTATATCAATATATTCATCGAGACCAGTGTTCTTGAACTCAGTTCCATTATCACTCTTGATATGCTTGATCTTCACACCGAAGTTAGTAGAAGCTCTTGAGGAAAATCGTCTGAAGACTTCCTGCACTTCATTTTTGTAAGTGATGATATGCACCCATGTATAACGAGAATAATCATCAACTATGACAAAGCCATATAATGATGTAGAACTAGAGAACATGGCATAACGAGTAGGGCCAAATAAATCCATATGAAGTAATTCAAAGGGACGAGAAGTGGTCTTGATAGTCTTCGAGGGATGCTTGGCTCTGGTGATCTTTCCAGCCTCACAAGCCCCACAAAGATGATCTTTGAGGAATTTGACACCTTCGATGCCAATGACATGCTTCTTCTTCACGAGTGTATGCAAGTTCCTCATCCCAGCATGACCAAGTCGTCGATGCCGTAGCCAGCATTCTGAAGCTTTTGCAAGTAGACATGTGGCAGGCTGTGGTCCTGCAGAGAAATCAACAATATACAAGTCTCCTTTCCTAAAGCCTTCAAAGACTTTGGAATTGTCAGATTCCATTAGCACAATGCAACGATATTTGCCAAAGACGACAACCATATCAAGATCACAAAGCATTGAGACAGACATGAGGTTAAATCCTAACACTACAAAAAAAATACTTCCGTGATGATACGTGTATGTCACAGTAGGTCACGTTTTTTGTCATGCATGTACATCCATGACAATTTTATGACAGAATCAAGATAGTCATACCTGTGCTGTCGTAGAAGTGTTGCATGACATTACCAAAATTATCATCACAGAAGTATCCACTTCCATGACGATAAATCACGCATCACATAAGTGCTTTCGTCAAGGGTGACCGACACGTGGCATCCACCATAACAGAATGCCGTTAAGCTATCGGGTCGGGTTTTGGATCCAATAACCCGTTAACAGCCCCGACCAATGGGAAATTTCCACTTGTAAAATTCTTATTGGCTGGACGAAACACGTGTCAGCTCGTCAGTGGGTCAGATAGGCACCTATGATATGTCAACACGTGCCACGGCCCACCAGTGGACCATTTAGCTTACAAAGTCGGCCCGTTTGACTTGGTCAAAAGTTAACGGGCTAGTCCATGAAAAGCCTGTTAATGGTCTCTTGGCAAATAGCCCATTTTACGGCCCATTAACTCGTGGCCCGTTAGGCCCTAAAGGAAATCGGCCCAACAACGTCATGTGGGCTATCGAATATAACACCAGCCTATTTCACTTTCGGCCCATGTATGGCCCACGACGTCTTTCGGCCCATATGAGGCCTTCGTATCTTTTGGCCCTTTACAGGCCCATGGTGACTCTAGCCCATAATGAACAATAATTTTCTTTGTACCCATTAATGGCCCGTGATTTACATGGGACGTTTCCAGCCCGTGTTAGCTTTCGGCCTATTGACGGCTCATACGTTCTTGGGCTCCTTTATGGCCCTCGATTAAATCCGGCCCGTTACTGGCATGTTCCCCTAATGGGCCAAATTTGGCCCATGGCAAGAGTCGGCCCGTTACTAGCATGTTCCCCAAATGGGCCAAATTCGGCCCATGGCAAGAGTCGGCCCGTTACTGGCCTGTTACCCTAATGGGCCAAATTTGGCCCATGGCAAGAGTCGGCCCGTTTCTGGCCTGTTAACCCGTTGCGCTGTTTCCAGCCCGTCCTATATTCTGGCCCATTAACGACCCGTTATGCCTGTGACAGAATTAAGCCTTTGCAGTCCTACGGCCTGTTAACGACCCGTTACCGTGCTGGGACGATACCAATTACGCCCGATTATGGCCCATGTAGACCCATTTATCCGACGTCCCGAGGCCCACCAATTACAGGCCCATTTTTTGACGGCCCGAGGCCCACCGATTATAGGCCCATTTATCGACGGCCCGTAGGAGACCCATGGATCCAACGGCCTGTATATGGCCCATGGTAGTTGCGGCCACTAGCAAACCAGGGAAAAAGAAGACTAGGAAATAAATATGGTCGAAACTAACGCTAGGCTATTAAGGCGATTGCACAGATTACATCCACTCGGCATCAAAGATCGCCACCAGTGCAAATATAGGGAACATCCTACACTATACAAAAATGGCTTGCTGTTTTCTTCAGCCGGTGGCTGCACGTTAAGAATAAATTTTGTATCGCACCAAAACAAATTACAACTATATAACAAAAGGAAGGTTGGCATAAAACTTAACAGTCTAGCAGATAAATGCACCACCAGAACTTTAGAAGCTCGGTTCATTTGACCTGACTATTACGTTTTCATGCTGTATTGTCCGATGGAGCACCATAACCCTCGCCTTCATTTCCCCTAGGCTCCTGAACAACATAGCAAATGTCTGATAGTCTAGTTTCAAAACCATGCTTATCTTGACAACATTGAGCAATGTTTCTCCTTGTTTCACAAAGGGCCTCTGTTAGGGAACGGACTTGTGTCTGGAGCGCAGATACAACATTGCTTTGAGCTTGCCCATCTTGATCATGAGGTAGTTTGGACGATATTGCCTTAACAACCAACCCAGTATTACACAGGAACATGCTTTTGGCATTGTTAGTGGACAGGTACTGACCCACTGCTGCAAGAGCTGACATTGCGGTTATAGTTGCCTCGCCACCTTCAGAAGGTGTCGGTTCCACCATTTTTCCATAGCTCGCTGAAAAGTTGAGGTTTTACATTAGTAGTACCAGAATAGAAGATATTAAGGAGGCAGCAAAACCAAACAAAATAGCTTTGGTCTATATACAGAACTTATTTTGGTGAACCCATGTAAAATATTAGTTTTATTTTATTGCAAAGTACATAATAGAACCAGGTTCCAAACATATGACCATGTACCATCGCTAATGTATTGTCTATTTCTTCACATTGTATTGAGGGCTAAGGATAAAGAGACAAAGTTTATAATACGGTAAGCATAGTATGACATCATTCATATCACAAAACAACTGAGAACAGACAAACAGGCAATTGTAACATTGTGTGGGCAAGTCTAGCACGGAACTAGATTACGGGTCAAGATCAAAGGAACATCACTCCTATCTTTTAAAACTTGTAAGGTGCAATGATACGCTAAGACAATTGTGTATAAAATTGAAAAGAGTAATAGACATTGGCTGCAAACCATGCAGTTCAAGGCACAAGTCAGAGTAAGTAGTAGTTAAAAGGCATGAGGATTAAGGACTTACAACAGCGGCTTTGACTGGTGTAGTCATGCCCTTCTTCTTGCTGGTGTGACAGTCCTTGAAGATTTCCACAGCATTTGGTTCAGGTACTTTTTGGTCCTTGCGGGCTTTCCTCTGCATTTCGAACAAGTCAATATAGATCTGATAATATGGTACAGCGAAAAGAGTGAAACAACAGCTAATTACAAGAGCCTCGCAGTGTGCAATATAGCTACGAGATCCTGTCGTCTGTTGGAATTTCACTTTCGTATGGTTGGCCTTGTTCTTTGAACAGTTCACCTACAAGAAGATAGATTTGTGTGGCACATGCGTAAATAGGACTTCAACATGTGATCTGATCACATATATATAATGTACCTGATACTTCGGATCAGACCAGTGTTTAACAAGGCCCCTCCAGTCTTCATCCGATATATTTTCCACTGGAGATGTTTGGGAAAGTTCACTGTTAGCCTTGCCTTCAAAGTGAGTTTTCCTCAAGTTATACCGATACTGTCGCAGAGCAGACTTGAAAACATGGGTGCAAGCTTGTCTGGTTGCATCATCTTGGCTATCCAACTTGAACCTCATCTGTTGAAAATTATGGGAGTCTCATTATCAGCAACCTAGAAAGTATGGGACAGAGCAAGACGATATTACTAGTTTCCATACATAACCATACTTACAGATAAATGGTCGAGGAAGGTGTTGAACTGGGTTTCGTCTTTGTCATTCCTGTACTGAATCCATGTTGGGAGGATACGTACATGACACCTAACGGCAACCGCTGCCTCTGATACTAACTTGGCTGACTCTGTAGCATCACATGGCCTTTTTAAACCTGCCTCAAAACGGATCTCCATTCTTCCTCCTCTAGATTTAGTTAACCTATCGAACATTATCCCTGATGTTTGTTTCCTCTTGCACCTAGGTGCTAGTCCAACAACGAACATAGGAAGTGTTAGTGTACATCAAACTGTGAGACTACATATAAAGAAGCATGCAACTGTAACTTGACTCCAGCAACTACCTTCTTGCTGTTGAAGCTCACAAGGTTCATATGATATTGCCAACTCGTCTTGTGTCAAGAGTGCTTGGGAAGTAGTGTCAGGTGGCAAGGGAGCTTGGGAACGTGCTGCTAGCTCAGTTGACGCACGAGTAAGTCGTGTAGCTGGTAGTACTGTGGTAGGTGTTGCAAGAACTAGGGCTGTCTCTGCTTGTTTGGTGGCAGCTATGTTATTCTGTTTGGCTTTTTTTGCAGCCCGTGTAGCATGGGATGCCGTGTTTGTAGAATTTTCCACTAGACTTTGACCTTCTATTGCACCATCAGTACCAGCAGAATCTGCAGGATTCATCCGCTTCTCATTCCCTGCCATTCTGTGTTTCTTCCTCTTTCTCTGTGCCATGTTAAGTCAAGCCGACAAGAAAAACGAATAACAATTTAGTTCTTCAGAACAAATTGATGCGTGATGCAGACGAACTAAACTTTGATGTTAGACAACCACATGATAGGAGGATGTAATATGTATGAAAAACAGGACGGAAGAGATAACCAGAACTATGATGTGTAAACTAAGAAGAAGACATTTCACCAAATTAGAAGCAATGCAATGGAAGGTAGACACCATATGAAAGATGCTACAAATATCGCTCTGCCAAGTTAACAGTGTCTCATCATAAATGGCGTTTAAACAAATGTGAAGCAGTACAAGAAATAAATCATATGCAAGATGCAAACAACATCACACTACCATGTTAGAGGTCTCTCGTCATTAGTGCCATTGCATATTCACAGCATTGCATATTCACAGCTTATGATGTGTAAACTAAGGAGAAGGCATTTCAACAAATTAGAAGCAATGAAAGCTAGACACCATATGAAAGATGCAACGAATATCACTCTACCAAGTTAAAATTGTCTCGTCATAAGTGCCATTTCAACAAATTAGTAGTACAAGCTAGAAAAGAATGTGAGATGTAACCTATATCACACTCCGAAGTCAAACGTGTCTTATGATAAGTGATTGTTGCAGGTTACACAACAGTAGTAATTTGATGTAAGAACATGGTGTGATAGACAGATATTGTATGTTCTAGAAACAGGAACACGTGTCTTATTCAAGTATAATGTGTAAAGTAAGCAGATGGAATTCAACAAAATTAGAAGCAATACAAGCTAGACATCACACATAACATGCAACCACATATAACAGTGCCAAGTTAGAGGGAGCACCAGTGATGCTGCACTAGGGGAGACGTGCTCATCATAAACACAGCTTTGTTGAGTGTCTATGCATGTGTTGTCTTGGAAATCATCTTGGGGGTGTGGAGGAGTAGAAACTGTAGAGGCCCTCCGTTCGGAAGGAGCACCTTTATCCGCTGCCTTGCTAACTTCCTTCCGCTTTATTGATTTTGAATTGTCAAGTAAAACCGACAAGAAAAAGCAATAAAATTCTCTCTTCAGAACTCATTCATGCATGATACTGACAATCACTACTTTGATGTAAGGCAAACACATGATACCAGGATGGAATATGTACGAAAAACAGGACGGCATGGCATGTTCACAACTGTTTGTGTAAACTAAGCAGAAACCATTCCAGCAAATAAGAAGCAATGCAAGCTAGACACCACATGAAAGATGCAACCAATATGACTCTGCCAAGTTAAAAGCGTCCCATCATAAATGGAATTTCAACAAATTAGAAGCAGCGCATGCTATAAATCATATGAAAGATGCAACTAATATCGCACTGCATATACTAAAGGTGTCTCGTCATATTGATTGATGCGGGATACAAAAAAACAATAGTTTTATGTAAGGACATGCTTAATAGACAGATGTACTATGTACTAAATACAGGAAGGCATGTCACATTAACAGGTATAATGTACTCCCTCCGTCCCATAATGTAAGACGTTTTTTGGCACTAATTTAGTGCCAAAAAACGTCTTACATTATGGGACGGAGGGAGTATAAGCTAAGCAGACTAGCACATGCAGTTTAACCAGATTGGAAGAATTACAATCTAGACACCATATGCAACATGCAACCACATATCACGCTGCCAAGTTAGAGCAAGCACCTGCGATGCTAGTGTAGGGGAAATGTTGTAATAAACTACAGAGCTATGTTCACTATCTTCATCTAGCATTTCTGTTTCTTGAGAATCATGTCGGGAGGCTGACGCTGCATTCTTTAAATGAGGAGTAGTCCCCTTGCCTGCCTACCTCGTCATAAGTGATTGATGAGGGATACACAAGAACATTAGTTTGATGTAAGAACATGGTTAATACACAGATGTACTAGTATGTACCAAAAACAGAAAGGCATGTCATATTCAAAGGTATAATGTGTAAGCTAAGCAGATGCAATTTAACCAAATTGGAAGCAATACAAGCTAGACATCCGACTGGAGTGGTGAACATGATCATCTAGGACCTGAGAGCCTGGTGGGAGGCGGGCTGCTTCGCCACCATCGCGGCTTTTTAGTTGGCTTCCAGGTGATGCCTGTCTTTGCTGGGCTTGTCACTGGCTCGGCCAGTGCCCTGACTAGCTATTTGTCTTCTGGTGCTCACGGGATGGTGGTTCATGTAAAAAATATCTTTCCTTATCTTAATAAAGACCGACTTCGGCCTTTCGAATACAAGCTAGACACCATATGGAACATGCAACCACATATGACACCGCGAAGTTAAAGCAAGCACCTGGGATGGTGGTTCATCGCGAGCGAGGTCATCAACTCCAGAGCAACGTTTACCGTCTCCATCTGTTGACACTGCACCCTTTATAGCGTTGTAACGTGTCGTGCCTAGCCGCATAGAAAGCTGGCACGACTTGTCTCTTTTCTTTTTTGCTTCTCTCGAGGCAGACTCTGAAATACCCTTGCATAAAAACACAATAGTGAGAGTATGGGTGAAGTGTGTGCAGAACTAGTGCACTGTAAAAGTAGCAGATAGCAGGTGGCTGAAAAATAAATGACAGGAGACATATGATAGCTCTACAACATTGCATGGCAAACAAAATTAGATTCTACTCCGTATGATTTTGTAATATATGAGCACAGGAAATGCAGGTACTCCTCCAGCACACCACCACATGTGGTCATATCTAAGATAACAGTCGACTGAAAATAAATAGGTCAGTCGATTTTTTAATGAACCGTCCGATCTATAAGGAACGGGCAGATGGCCTTCGTCTACCTCCCGCCAGTCACTGTTGACGATCTTTCTCGAACCGCCAGCGACCACCGGCCCAGACCCCTGCCTCCGCCGCCCCGCCCTCCCATCGACCTCACACCACCGCCGTGCTTGGCAGCGCCCCCAGGCCATCCCTTTAATCCTGGCCGACCTCCAGATCGGGCGCCAGTAGCTCTAGGCCGCACACACCCCTAAGATAAACACCAAGGCGCTGCTTCCCCGGCGTAATAGTCGTACTAGCGCCTGTTACGCCGGGGAATGCTTCCGTTAATTGGGAATCAACTGGACAGAAATTGAAATTCAGGGGGGCGACGGACCTCTAGCTAAGGTGAAATAGTATATGAGGAGAAACCTTGTGCATCGCAAGTTACTAGGAACATCTAGTATCAAGAAGAAGCGGTCAACTAGTGTCTTCTATAAGATGAATACCATGCAAGAAGAGATGTAATATTTGCAAGAATAAAGGAAGAGGAGTACCTTCTTCGGTTGTCGGTGTGGTCACCTCCACATGTCGCGCCGATCTTCTTCTTTTTACCGTGGAAACCGATGTTCTGGAGAGTGCAGGCTTGGACGAACCCATGGCAAAATTGTTGACTGTGTTGCTATGGCCATATGTCGGTGGAGGGGAAGCAGATCCGAGGCGGCGAAGGACGGTGTAGCAGGAACAACTCCGGTGCGGTGGAGGCTGGCGAAGTTGGAGCGGCAGCGGTGAGGCGCAGGATGGCGTGGTTGAACTAGCTTGGGTATGGATGGCTCGGCCTTGGCTTCAACTACTAGCCGTGGAGGGAGTTGCGGTTGAGGTTGCAGTGGACGACGACGTCGGGGTATCGGCTTCGGCGTGACGGAGGAGTGCGGCGGTTGATGGGTGGGATGGGGTGGCAGACGGAGGATGCCGGGGTTTCACGACTGGTGGAGAGGTAGTTTTGGCACCCACGGAGTACGAATGCGGAATCGGACGGGTGGGGGGAACCATGTTTCGGTCTGGGACGCGCTTGTTTTTGGCTTTTTTGAACAGAAGATGGGATGCGGTTGTTTGAAATTTGGGGAAAGTACAAACTTTGCCCCCCTCTTAAATTTCGGACCTACTGCGGGTCGGGGGTAGGATGGTAATCCCAGGTGTCCCAAATAGTGGGCGGGAGCGATTTCGGCCGCGCGCATGTGTGCTTAGGCGGCCATTGTGTATGAATGTTTTTCGGAGGCGGTTGCGTGGCGTCTAGATGAAGCTACAAACCTACCCCGGTTTAGACCTTTGGACGTCGGGCCGGTAGGTTTCACGGGTCGGAGTTATTAGAAAAGTAATTTCCTTGTACTACCAAACATTGGTCTCACGCGGTTTCGGGCGAGTAGAGGCTCTTTTGGCGCTTCGTTCGAAATTTTGAAACACAAGCATTCACGTTTAGAGTACTCTTGAACTATGAGGATTGACCTAAATAGACAACGTTATATTTGACCTTGTATGTTTGAAAACCTCATTAAATTATCCGCTTCTTTTTGAAATTTTGACACTTGAAAATCCTATAACTACGATTATTTTGGAATGGAGGAGCTAAATTTGAATCTATTTTGTACACGACTACATATGCTATTATGTACAAAATCAGAGCAAAGATTGGTGCCCCCATAATTTAGGTATGGTTTACAAATGCCATGATATCAAATTCAAATAATTGAATGGACTTCATGTTGAATTCGATTTTTTTAAACCACCTTAAGTTGAATTCAAATGTATGCTAGTTCATAGGTAGTTGTTAATAATGTTCATTGTGTAACTTTGGTATGTATAATGTGCTTTACACACACAACATGAACTATACTCACATTTATATTCGATTGCTAAAGCGATGCATTGTCTGGAGTTCAAAATACTAACTATGTGGATCAATTATGTTGAATAATAACATAGACATGCTCAAATTCGATAGAATCAAGATGTCTGATGGATCAATGACCGTTCCTTACGCGAATTGCAAATATCATGATCCCATCCTAATATTTGGATACAATTTATATCTTTAATCAATGTGTACATCAGCCTTTTACGTGTAGTTTCACTCTCCATCGGTGGTCTCTTGTACATGCTCACACACTCTCTCCCGAGGGATCTTTCTCGCAGACATGCTCTCGATATAACCCTCCCTCCCTGTCGTAACCATTTACGACTGTTTTCACTAACCTTTATCACAAGCACTCTTCTTCTCACAAGCATACACACGCATAATCCCCATCGACCCTTTCTATAAACATAGACCTACTTACGTGTCTCCTTTACGCACATTATCTTTAGGCATGTCTCTCACGCATTGTCTCACACCTCTCTTCCTAATCGATGAATATGATTCTAGAAGAGCATTCTATAGGATGCCTCTTAAAGTTAGGTTGGATGAATAGTAATATCATAGATAAGGGGTTACCTTAGTCCGAGAACCTAGGGTTACAAATCCTAGCCGGCTTTGTCAGTGGACACAGGGTCCTTCACAATTCTACTATCTTTGTCTTGTACGACTAGTCATCCATGGGTCTCCCTAAATGTGTCACGGGCCAACCAATGTGGCGCAGGACGGAACTGAACCAAGGGCATCACCTCAACCCACCGCACCTCATGCGGTGACACACCCTCTGCCCCAGGTCTCGTTATCTTCTCACACCCACACATACCAACACAGACACCACAAAGAAGAAATTTCTACTGGTGCCTCTATCCCCTCCCCCCTTGCATATACACACTCAAGGGAATCTCTCGCCGTGACATCATATTCGTCTCTCTCTCTCTAGACCACTCTCATTTCTCGTGCTATCTCTCCCCCCCCCCACGCCGGCCCCTCTATCCATGCCTCTCTCGAATACGTAATACACACACATACCTCTCTAGGCCCTGCCAAATACATCAACTACACATTCATACATGTTAAATCACGTACCCCATTGATCTAAAAAGCCCTCTCTTCACGTTTATTTCGCATACAACATTCCTTTTGAATAAAGTGTGGCCAAAAAATTATTTTAGAATTTCTACATATATACAACATTACATAGTTATATGGAGGAGTATGAACGTTAATTTCCATTGCATGGTGCCCACAATGATATTTATTCTGCACTGTGAATTTGTATGTTTTTATACTTTACAAAAAGTTAGTCATAATTAAGAGAAACAAAGAGCATCTTTCTCTCCATCGCATTCACCCCCTCTACACCCCTTTCACGTACGTACACAAACTATCTCCAGGTCCTCCAAAAGTAAGCCCCCAGCACATTCACACATGTTTCATCTTTCTCTCACGATATATACCGTGATGATCATGGTATTTGAAGCGAAAGCACGATACATACATTGGACTTCAGAATCCACTCATTACGGTCACTATTTATGTTTTGTGGTTATTATACAGTCACGGGCTCACCATACAGCTTTGTATTTGCTCATGACACGACTAGTTGACCAGTTAAACGCTCCACGTGGCACCTCTAGTGTTGCATCACATTATCTCACTACCATTGGGCCCACCTGTCGACTTGTATCTACTCTACACTCTTATAAAAAACAGAGTTGGTGATGATGGTGTGTCTGCCATCCTGCAATATAGGCCGTCCGATTTATATCTGACGGATAGGAAGGAAACTATGGCAATTTTGCAAAAAAGTACCCACACACCTCTCCACATTTGCAAATAAGGCCTTCCCTCGTTCATCCTTTTCTCTCACAAGATAAACTAGTCATACAAATGCATCTTGATGTTACGTGCAATGCATGGGCATCTTGCTAGTAAGAATGAAAACAAACAAAAATATTGGATGGTGTTCGAAGTCATGACCGCGGGCACATCAGACAAGGTGGCCTTGTATTGGTATGCTGAGCTGTCTGTTTTAATACACAGGAGCTGGTGTGGTGATTATACACACATGCATGCATGCACACGAACTGCATGCACGCAACACTCACACGAACACATGCACTCGTCCATGCACGCAACACTCACACGTACACATGCAGCCGTGCACGCATGCAACACTCACATGCACACACGCACGCATGCATCCACACACCACACGACCAACACACACTCTCACGCTCAAGTGCTCAACCTACACATGCATGTGCACACATCAGGCCCTGACAGACACATACACAAGCAGGTGATTCCCGCGCATGGGTTGGAGTCTTGTCGCGCTTGCATAAATTTGTGTTTATCTGACCTTTTTACTATGCGAACTGACATGTGGGACCCACAAGGAACATGGTCAATTTAACTAGTCAACATGGTTCCACGCAGACTATTTGGCCGGTCAATAGAGTGAAATCTGATGCTGAACCGTGAGCAAGTGACCATATAATCACCGCAAAACGTATATAGTGACCGTAATCAGCATATTCTGAAGTTCGGTGACCGTATTACGCTTTTCTCTTTGTAGGCCCTCCAAAACTACATCTCTACACGTTCTCGCATGTTACATCTAACAACTATGAAGTACAACACTACTACTACACTAACACAATAAATCATATGTGTTTTTAGTTTTACTAGATATCATATTGTTACTTAATTATTCAGTTTGCATACATTAAAATTGCCTTTGAAATATATGGCCAGTATCATATACCACGTAGGAAAAATCCCGCACTTTCTTGTTTAATTGAATTTGTATCAATGGATCGTGCGAAACAACAAAACTATAGTACTATACAGTACAAGTGACAGTTCCCTGGGCCGCCGTGTCGTGTACTCCTCCGTCGTAAGAATGGAGAGCTCGCTTTCATAAATGTTCAAGTCCCTTTCACTGACATGTGGGACATCAAGCTACCGGGTCCATGTGCCATACCAAAATACAATGCAGAGCAGCAGGGGTGAAGCACCCCAGTCATGGCACCGAAGTAGTAATGAGCAATGAGGCATCAAATCACAAAGCTGCACCTTTCCCGCAGTTAAGTTCGAGGGATGAAGTAATAATGCTAAAAAAGAAGTTGGAGGGATGAAGCAACCATCATTTCACTCGTTGCTGAATCCGCTTCTACCTCATCTTCTTCAAGTTAACCACGTGTTGCTTCTGTCGTTGTTCTACCTCATGTGGGACGCGAATCGACTTGGTAAAGCACGGACACGTGGGACCGCATGTTAGCAAACTGCCAGGCCAACGTCCTCCAAAAATAAGAAACCTCCCCGCCATCCGCGCGGCAAAATCACCTCCTTTTTACTAATCTTGATTCTATAATTTTTTAGATCAATATAATTGAGATTTGTATAGATAGCACACAGGAGCAAAACTAAGTGCTACGGTTAAGGGCATCCACAATGTGTAGCCAAATGTGAAATAGCTTTTGGCATCGATTGGAACCATTGTGGACGGTGCTGCCAAAGCCAAAAAGATGGAACCGAAGCTCCCTGATTGATTGATTGAAGGAATAGAAAAATGCAATGTCTCTCCTCTTTCTCCCATGCTTGGACGCATGTAGTACATATAGAGCACAAAGTCTACTCCCTGTCCCATCTATAACAAATCACAAAGCAGTGAGGCATCAAATCACAAAGCACGGACGAAGCAACCATCATTTCACTCTTTGCTGACACCGCTTCTTCCATCGTCTTCTTCGAGAAACCATCTCACCGCACTAATACTCCTAGTAGTAGTACAGTAAAGGACTTCCTGGATGCAAATAAGGCAGTTGTCTCGGCTTGCAGGCGACACTTGCGAACGACTTACCGTGGTCTCCCTCAATGGGTGTTCTCCGTCGAACACACTTCGCCAAACACAAAAAAATATCATTGACGTCACCGCAATGGGAAGGAAGTCAAATATAGTTACTACCTCCATTTTTTTGTACACAAGGCCAGTATATCAAAATTACAATTTGCAAAGGGCCACTAACACTAATTGAGGCAAAATTGATGGTGGGCTTAGCAACCAAGACATTAATATCCCCTGCATGCATGTACTAGAATAGGGGTTCCCTAGTACCCCGAACTTGTGCACGGGTAGTTGCAGCACCCCGCGGCAAGGCTTGACGGGTGAACGCCAAGATCCTCCAAGGTTCCCTTGGAGCCATCCAAGAACAAAGTATTTAAGCTAAGGAGACAAGGCCCCAGCAAGAGGAGCTTGCCGGGAAGGCCAACCAAGGCGCTCCAAGGAATTTGCCGCGACGCGCCACGCGCTCCGGCAAGGCAACAAGGCCCCGGCAAGAGGAGCTTGCCGGGAAGACTAAACAAGGTACCCCGAGGCCCGGTGAGCGACGAGCTTCTGGACCCGACAAGATAACAACAGCAGCAAGGCGCTTGCCGTGGCAGGCGGCCACTCTGTGCCCACGCTCCAGCGCATCCACCAACGTGTCGCTCTGGGGGCCTCTCCGGGCGCGCGTGGCGGGAGGCTGTGCAGCCAGCGGTGCGCAGTGGCATGCGAAGCTGACAAGATCGCCATCGTGGCGAACGGTGGCGCCCCTAACGGTCCTTTTCTGCACTATTCAGGTGACTCAGACGGGCATTTAATGCCCTTGTCCCCTGCCATCTGGGTTAGGTAGGGTGCACTGTACAAGTAACTGTATCAACTACCTCGCTTTTTATGTTTGTACCCTCCTCTGCGTTGCCACCTGTCGGTGACCCCTTTAGCGTATAAAAGGAGGCCCATGCGCAACGTAGAGGGGGTTCGGACAGAAAAAAAAAGGCTCGAATCACTCCGAAGCCAGAAGACCCTTAGCTCTCACGAGCAAGAACACCAGATAATACAATCAGACAAGCAGCAGTAGGAGTGTTATCTCTCCGGAGAGCTCCGAAGCTGGGTAAACTGCTTGTGTGCCTCGCCTCGATCTGCTCTTCGTGCGATCTCCGCCCCCCGCCGAACCGAAAGGGGCCCGGTCCGCTGGCCCCATAGGTGTTCGTGGATCAGTTTCCCCGACATCTTTGGCGCGCCAGGTAGGGGGCGTCGAGATTGTGTGAACCTGATCCGGTGTTCACACGAGCTAGATCTTCATTCCCTTCATCAACATGCCACCGAAGAAGAAGACTTCGGCGGCAGCCGCTCCGTCCACGTCACTTCCGCCACCGTTGGAGCAAACGGGTGGTGGAATGGACGCCGGCGGAAGAATGGACGTCGACGAGGAAGCTCATGATGCCGCCAGGTCCAAGAACAAGGCTGCACAAACCTCGGCGACTGTACATGTTCCACGCCACTCTCAGGAGGCGCAAGATCAACAGCGTCATGGCACTATGAGTGCCATACGCACGATAGGCCAAGACCAAGCTGGTGGATCTCGGGGCGCTCAAGACCAGCATGCACGCCAGCGTGCTGGCACGAGCGGGGCACGGTCGCCTGGACGGGATACTGCTCCTTCTAACATAGTTAGAAGTTCGAGCACGTCCCGCTCCTCGCGCCGTCCGCCACTGCTACCCACCACTCCAGCAGAAGCTTTGGCACGAGCTCAACTTCTCCTAGATTACCCTCCGACGTCGGACAAGATCGACGAATGGAGGGCCACCATTCAGAGTCTCATCGGCTACGCCAACGGTGACAATCCACGGCGGCCGAGCGCGTCGCCGCCGCGGCAGGTTGCCGGACACGAGCCGGTGGCGACGAAACGGGCGGAGGTGCAACTACCATGCAATCACCGCCCCGAAGGCCAAGATCGCCGACTCGCCGGATCCACCTCGACAGCGACTCCACTGCATCGTCGGATCCATGAGCTCGTCGCGATCAGCGCCAAGTTCTTCATGATCGACAACAAGAAGACGCTCGAACCCGCATCGAGCGCCGAAGAGAAGCGCGACGTCAATCCGACCAGCGCACTGGGCCCTCTGTTGACATGCATGCGCCAGGGGAACCAGGCGATCTGCCGTACGCGGTAGGTTGTCCTGCGTTCACTCGTGAGCTGCGGCAAGTCCAGTGGCCCAGCACAAAGAACTTCAAGCCAGACGTACCGGAGAAGTACGACGGCAAGACGCATCCGTCGGAGTTCCTCAGCATCTACACCATTGCGGTACAGGCTGCCGGGGGACGAGATGACAAGATCCTTGCCAACTACTTCCCGCTGGTGCTCAAGCCCAACGTCAGATCCTGGCTCATGCACTTGCCGGACAACTCCATATCCTCTTGGGCTGATCTGTGCCATCAGTTTGTCGGCGCCTTCACAGGCGGACACAAGCCTCATGGCCAGGAGAGTGATCTTCATCTGCTCGCCCAGAAGGAAGGAGAGCCCCTGCGCAAGTACATTCAGAGATTCAGTAGTGTGCAGCAAAACATCCCAGACATCCACCCTGCGGTGGTGATCAGCGCGTTCCATCAGAACGTGCGAACCGCATGATGCGGGAGGAAATGGCGATGTGCAAGATCAGGGACGTCAGTGAGTTATATGCACTGGCCGACAAGTGTGCACGTGCTGAGGAAGGGAGGAGACTCCCCGGAGAAAATATAGGAGCGGGAGGATCTGACAGTGAAGATGCTGCCCCGACAAGGAAAAACCGGCGGCGGAACAACAGAAGGAGAAAAGGCAAAGAAGTGCTAGTTGTTGAGCAGTCCGGCAACGGTGGCGGCGCCAAGGAAGCCAAAGCTGGTGACTCCGTAAGGAGGTTGCCGTGGAGGTGGCGGTCGTCAACAAGCAGGATGGCACCAACAAGCAGTATTGCAAGATCCACCGCACCAAGGGCCATGATCTCCAGAACTGTAAGAAAGTCGAATAGCTTGTTAAGCAACAGAAAGCTGAATACGAGCGGCGCGACAAGGAGAAGGCCGAGGAAGGTACTGGGGGATCCGGCAAGAAACGTCCCGGCCGAGGAGGACGCCGCGGCAAGGCCAAGCAGCAGCAAGGAGACAGACCTCCCCGCGGCCGCGACAAGGATGAAGATGACGACGAAGATGAGGATATGGATGATGAGGAGACTGATGAGCACGAGTTCCAGAAAGCCACAGAGGTCCTGTGCGTTGACGGTGGTGCTTCTCTGCATACCTCGCACCGTCAGCTCAAGTAGTGGGTGCGGGAAGTTAATGCAGCAAAACCACCCGTCGAGTCATGCAAGCCTCTGAAATGGTCCGGCACGCCTATCATCTTTGATATTGGGGACCACCCGGATCGCATAACTGCGGTCGGGTGCTTGCCGATGTTGGTTTCAGCAACAATCCGCAACCTCAAGGTCACTGAGATGCTAGTTGACGGTGGGGCCGGCTTGAACTTGATCTCCTCCGCGGTGCTCCAGAAACTCCAGATCCCTGACATCGAGCTTGAAGAGACCGACACATTTCAAGGAATCAACCCGGGAAGGAGCAAGCCAAAGGGAAAGATCACGTTGCCGGTAACATTTGGCAGCGAACTGAACTTCAGGACTGAGAGGGTCACATTCGATGTAGCCAACTTTCCATTACCTTACAATGGAATCCTTGGCCGTCCGGCACTCGCCAAGTTCATGGCAGCCTCTCACTATGCGTACAATGTACTGAAAATGCCAGGCCCAATAAGTGTCATCTCTGTCCCTGGCGACAAGAAGGATGCTCTTATCTGTGCCGACAAGATCTACTGGGAAGCAGCAGCCGCAGCAGAACGCAAGACACTTGCCGCTGAAGCTCCCGGGGGGAAGAAGAAGACCAAGTCCGGCAAGAGCTCTGATGCCCACTCCGGCAAGCGCACCTCTTCGGAGTGCTGCGCTACCGTCGAGGACGCACCATCGAGCTCCACCGGCAAGTGTAAGAAGGCAATGGCAGCTCCACCTGAGACCAAGAAGGTGTCCGCCAAGGAGGATGGCACTGGTGGTACCTTCACCATCAGCGCCACTCTTGACCCCAAATAGGAAAGCGCGCTCGTTGCTTTCCTGCGGGCGAATGTCGACGTGTTTGCGTGGCAACCGTCTGATATCCCCGGTGTTCCCAGGAAAGTAATTGAGCACCACCTTGCCGTCTGTCCTCATGCACGGCCCGTCAAGCAGAGAGTCAGGAAGCAGGCAGTAGAGCGCCAAGAATTCATCGCAGAAGAAATCAAGAAGTTGGAAGCAGCAGGCCTTGTCAAAGGAGTGCTTCTCGGGTTCTTCTCTTCGTGTCTCAGCGGGGAATTGAAGCCAATCCCGACAAGATCAAGGCCATTGAGCAGATTAAAGCACCAAAGCGCGTCAAGGATGTACGAAGGCTTGCCGGTTGCGTGGCTGCTCTCAGCAGGTTTATCTCAAGATCTGCTGAGCGCGCCCTGCCATTTTTAAATTTTTGAAAAAGGTAGGTCCAGTAAAATGGACTCCGGAAGTGGAGGCTGCGCTACATGACTTGAAGAGATACCTGTCCTCCACTCTAATGCTTGTCGCACCTAAGCCGCAAGAGAAGTTGCTGCTGTATATAGCGGCAACCAATCAAGTGGTTAGTGCTGCGTTAGTGGCGGAGAGCGAGGCGGATGATGAGCCAGCAACCACGGCAGATCCATCCAGCGACAAGCAGGGGGCTTCACCGACAAGCTCTGGTCCCGACAAACATGGGTTTGCGCAAGAGCATGATAAGATGACGAAGGAGAATGGTGCTACGCCCAGTTTACTTTGTCAGTTCTCTTCTGCAGGGGGCTAGATCAAGGTACTCTGGTGTGCAGAAGTTGCTTTTCGGCCTCCTCATGGCCTCGAGAAAGCTGCGCCATTACTTCCAAGCACATGAGATCACAGTCGTCACTCGCTTTCCGCTGAAGAGGATACTGCAAAATCCAGAAGCAACAGGCAGGATTGTCGAGTGGGCGCTGGAACTGTCAAGCTTTGGCCTCAAGTTTGAGAGCACCTCAACTATCCAAAGCAGAGCATTGGCAGAGTTCATAGCAGAGTGGACGCCAACCCCAGATGAAGAAATTCCAGAAACGAGCATCCCCGTCAAAGAGGCAAGCAAAGAGTGGCTGATGTACTTTGATGGTGCCTTCTCGCTGCAAGGCGCCGGTGCAGGCGTGCTGCTTGTCGCACCCACCGGAGAGCACCTCAAGTACGTAGTCCAGATGCACTTTCCCAAAGAGCAAGCAACCAACAATACTGCAGAGTATGAAGGATTGCTTGCCGGTCTCAGAATCGCAGCAGACCTTGGGATCAAGAAGCTCATTGTCAGGGGTGACTCACAGCTTGTCGTCCGACAAGTGAACAAGAACTACCAGAGTCCGTTGATGGAAGCGTATGTTGATGAAGTGAGGAAGCTAGAAGAGCACTTTGACGGCCTACAAATGGAGCATATCCCAAGAGCTCAGAATGACATTGCTGATGGCCTGTCAAAGTGCGCCGCACTAAAGTTACCTGTGGAACCAGGGATCTTTGTGCTTAAGTTGACTCAACCATCCGTAACACCATCAACTGGACAAAGCAAGAAGAGGAAGTTGGTTTCTGGTGACTACTTTCCGGCAGAGCTCCCCGAAGCCGCCGCCAAGAAAGTCCCCAAGATCAACACCAAGGATGCTGAGGGGCAGTCTGCTCCGGCAAGCCTTATGGTTTGTTCCGTTGAAGCAGACGCTCCCGACAAGTTTTGCTCCGGCAAGCTTGCCGGGGAACATCAAGCTCCGGCAGGGCCGCAAGTCCTTGCCGTAGAAGCAGATGTTCCCGCAGCAGCAGATGTGCCTTTAGTCCTTGTTGTCGAGCCACAAGCTCCAGCATGGGCACAGCAGATTGTCCATTTCCTTCAGACAGGAGAACTTCCCGAAGAGCAAGAAGAAGCGGAAAGAGTAGCCCGGCAGTCAAGTATGTACCAGTTTGTCGATAGCATACTGTACAGAAGAAGACTCAACGGTGTGAAATTGAAGTGTATTCGCCGGGAAGATGGACAAAAGCTGTTGGCAGAGATACATGGAGGCATATGTGGCCACCACATAGGCGCAAGAGCACTTGCCGGCAAAGCTTTCCGGCAAGGTTTCTTTTGGCCGACAGCCCTCCAGGATGCAACTGCACAAGTAACCAAGTGTGAAGCGTGCCAGTTCCACTCCAAACAGATACACCAGCCAGCTCAAGCTCTCCAGACGATCCCTTTATCCTGGCCATTTTCGGTCTGGGGGCTCGATATCCTCGGCCCCTTCCCCCGAGCTGTCGGGGGCTTTGAGTACTTGTACGTCGCAATCGACAAGTTCACAAAGTGGCCGGAAGTGCAGCCAGTGAGGAAGGTGACAGCACAGTCAGCAGTCAAGTTCTTCAGGTCGATTGTTTGCCGTTTCGGGATCCCTAACAGGATCATCACCGACAACGGCACGCAATTCACGAGCCGCACCTTCATGCAGTACGTCCAAGACCTTGGCGCCAAGGTCTGCTTCGCTTCTGTTGCTCATCCGAGAAGCAACGGTCAAGCAGAGAGGGCAAATGCTGAAGTGCTGCGCGGGCTCAAGACCAGAACTTTCGACAGGCTGCACAGGTGCGGAAGGAACTGGATCGAGGAGCTGCCGGTGGTTCTTTGGTCGATCAGAACGACGCCAAATCGAGCCACTGGCCAGACACCTTTCGCTCTAGTCTATGGAGCAGAGGCAGTTCTCCCCACGGAACTCGTATACGGATCACCTCGAGTGCTCGCTTATGATGAGCTTGAGCAAGAACAGCTGCGGCAAGACGACGCGCTGCTCCTTGAGGAAGATCGTCTTCAGGCTGCTGTACGAGCTGCTCGATACCAGCAAGCTTTGCGCCGCTATCATAGCCGCAAAGTTAAAGCCAGAAGCTTCGAGGAAGGCGACCTTGTTCTTCGGCGCGTTCAGTCCGCCAAGAATTCCAACAAGTTGACGCCGAAGTGGGAAGGCCCTTATCGGGTGAGACGAGTCACAAGGCCTGGCGCTGTCCGCCTTGAGACCGAAGATGGCATTCCGGTGAGCAACTCCTGGAACATAGAACATCTTCGTAAGTTTTTCCCATAAGGCGCGGTTGCCGGAACCCGTTCCGGCAACCACCTTTTGTACAAGTCTTGCCGCTGTTGCATGTAATCCTTTGTACAAAGCCGGGCGCAGATCCCGTGCATAAGTAAAACCCCATGTGCTCCGCACAGCTTGTCCATTTCATGCGTTAGTTCCTTTCTTGCATGCGATTATCTGACACTTTGTGCAGCACCTACATCCGGTAAGCAGTAACGAGCCGAAGAGCTCCATATTATTATTTTCTCTTCTTTCTTTTTCTTTTAAAGGAAAAGAAGGTTCTCTCGCACACAAGTTTGCCGGGGGGAAGGAGAAGATTGTGGTATGGGCCAGGCGTCGTTCAAGCAAAGACTTGCCTTACCGGGAAGCAAATGACAGAAAAGCTAAGTTGCCAAAGTTTGAGCAATCACTTTTTAAATTTTTGAGTTATCTTCCTCGAACAACCGTGCTTTGTATGGAAAACCTGTGCGCGGAGGAACCAACTCGTGGCTAGTTGCGCCCTTACTTTGTTTCGAGTCCACTCAAACAGCTTAAGCGTGCTGCATCTAGTCGCGACAAGGTTTCTTGTCGGAAGCAGCGCCGCCAGCAGGCTGCTGAAGTTCCGCACTCAGCGCTCGCGGCTCGGGCGCCTGCGCCGACAAGTTCCCTAGAAGCGTAGGGTAAAACATACAAAGGAAGGAATCTAGTAGAGGAAATAACATTGCAATTGATAACAGAAATAAAGTTATATTCAAGATAACTTGTCGCAGCTCTAATAGACTGTTTTCATAACATGATTAGCAGCGACAAGGGAAAAGAAGAAATGGGCGGCCTAATCTACGCGTCCGCCCTCGACTCTCTTGATCTCGCTCACCTTGTCCACAATGGGTGCGACAAGGGCCTTGAGTGCATCCAGATCGGCGTCAGGCGGCAAGGACCTGAGGACGTTGGTGAAGCTGAGGCCTGGGTTGCGGAAGGCCACCTTCATCAGCACCTTCTGGAGAACCCCGGCGCAGATTTTGCGCGACTCGTCGGCCAGCTGCTTCGGGATCCTCTCCCGGAGCCGCTGGAGTGCCGTCGCCACGCCCTTGAAGAATAGGCTGAGCTTGGCGCTGGGTTGAAGGCTCTCGTCGGAAGGATACCCAAAGTCCTCCATCCCCAGCTGCGCCAGCTCCTCGTTGATGACTGCGGCAGTGTTCACCAGACCCTCGGTCCAGTGCTCCACTGTGTCTCTGAACGAGTTCTGGGTAACTGCAATGCTCTCCAGCAGCGCCGCGTCAGCCTTGACCTTCTCCGCCAAGGTCTTCTCCCGCTCCTTGGCGGCCTCCAGCGTCTGCGTCAGCGTGGCCAGCTTCAGCTCCAGGTCTGCTTTGGAATCCTTGGCGGCGCTGAGCTCCTTGCCCCTCTCAGCGAGAAGGCCTTGCAGCTCACCGTGGGCGGCAGCATCCTTCTCGCGCTCACGCTTGAGCGCGGCAAGCTCCTCGCCGCTCTTCCCAATGTCGGCCTCCAGCTGCGCCACCTTCTCCTCTAGCTCTTTCTTGGCGGCCTCTGCAGTTGCCGCGGCGTCCTTTGCCTCCTTGAGCGCCCCGCCAAGTGCTCGCTCGCGCTCGGCGAGCTCTTCCTCGTAGCTGTCGAGGTGGGCCTTCCGCTGCACTAGTTCACCTTCCCGCGCGGACTGCTTCTCGGCAGCCAGCCTTTGTTCCTCCTCAGCCTCGGCCTTCTCGAGAAGAAAGGCCGTGCGCTCCTCGTCGACTCGCTCCCGCTCCTGCGCCATGGACCGGAGAGCTTCTTGATTTTGGCCCCGGAGCTCCTCCGCACGCTTCTCCATGTCAACTCCCGCCTTCGCGACAAGCGCTTCCCGGGAAGCCAGCTTGGCTTGCCGGGTGCGGTAGAGTGACAGCAGCTTCCGCAGCAGCTGCTCCTCCTCAGGCTCGCCACTGCTGCTGCCGGGCGCGTCAACCAATGACAGTCCAGCAGAGGCGAGCACCTCCCCGTCAAAAGTCTCCCCCTCGACCGGCGCCCTGGAGCTCGACGCCCAGGGTAGCTTGATGAAGATATCGTCACCGGCCTTCAAGTAGGCGCCGGGCTGGGGCTCCTCGGAGCCCGGCTCCGCAGAAGCGGCAGAGGGTTCGGCGGTCGGTGCAGCGCCCGGCGCTCCTGCGGCCTCAGGGTCGTCAGTGCGATCGCCCGACCCCTCGCCGGCTTCCGCAGCAGCAGCCCCGGCGGCCTCCTCGCCGGCGGTCTCATCAGCACCGGCACCTTCCTCGCCGGCGCCCTCTGTCTCCATTGGCTCAGCCGAAGATGGGTCTGAAGAACGAAGAAGGGAGGAAAATCAATCAAAAATCCAAGAAAGGAAAAACAGAAGAAGCAGAACCAAGGGAAAGTTTCTGGGCAAGTGGATTACCTGCGCCAAGATCTTCAGTTGCGGCCTCGGTCGCCGCAGGATCAGCAGTGCCGTCCCTTGCCGGAGAGTCCTCCCTTGCCGGAGAGCGCTCCCTTGCCGGGGACTCCTCCCTTGGCGGCGCAGTCGAAGCAGGTGGCACTTCGGGACCAGCCTCCGGGCGCTCCTGATGAGGCTGCTCTGCTCCTGCACAAGTCAACAAGCAAGATATCAACAAAGGAAAAGCACTCAAGCGCGCCCGACAGCAGAAGGCTAAACTATGAACTTACGCTGGGGGCTGCGCTGGGGGCTGCTTTGAGGAGTGATTGCCGGGTCCGTCAAGGT
Organism: Triticum aestivum; assembly: GCF_018294505.1. Lineage (NCBI taxonomy): Eukaryota > Viridiplantae > Streptophyta > Magnoliopsida > Poales > Poaceae > Triticum > Triticum aestivum. Next base: position 407,172,618 of record NC_057813.1, on the reverse strand, counting down.
GGTCTCGGACCCACCTCCTGCGACAGGTGGGGTCATCCTCGATGACGATCACCGCGGCCTTGGCCCTCTTCGCCGCTCTCTGGGCCAGTGTTCTGAAAAGAAAGGAGTCCAGATTGGAGCAAGTCAGATACAAGATATAAACAGCAAGATTGAAGGATTATAAGAGCACCAAAGAAACTCACTCTTCTTCCTCCTCGTCGGAGCTAAGCGCGGAAAGATCGAAGTCCGGCCCTCCTCCGGTGCGGCGAGGTGGAGGAGTAGGATCCCTTGCCCGCTTGGCGGGGGCAGTGGCGGTGGCCCGGGAAGATCCCGCTCCAGTTGCCGCTGTTGCGTGAGGCGCTCCCGCGGCAACATTGCTTGCCGCGGTAGAGCGCGTCGCGCGGCTCGGTGGCTGTGGAGCCGGCTGCCGCCCCGCTGCGTCCCCGGCCCTGCGAAGGCGCCTCCTTGGCGGGGCCGGGGGCTCCGCCTGCGGCAAGTTCTCTGAAGGCTCAGCCTCCTCCTCGCCGGCCTCGCTCGGCTCGGCTTCGGAACCGGCAGGCTCCTCCTCGCCCATGAACTCCGCGCGCTCGGCAAGGTTTGCCGCCTCTGCAGCCTCCGCCTCCTCCACGGTGAACCCAAACGCGCCCGCGGCAGCTGCGGCCGCAACCTCTTCCGCCCTAGTGGCGATGCGCTGCAGCTCCTCGTCGATGGTGTCACGGGTGAGGCTCTTCTGCTCGTCAGCATGGACCGGCACTTCCTCCAAGTTGTCGAAGAATGCTTGCACAACGTCATCCGCAGGCTCTTGCCAAGTTGGAACGATTCCGTGTGAATCGCACAACGGCATCATGGCGCGGATCCGGTCAAGCGAAGAATTATTGCACAATGGAACAACGGCCCTCGGCAGCGTGAATGGGTGCTGGGGGTCGCGTTTGAATAACTCCAAGAGCATTGCGTCCAGCTCCAAGACGGTGAAGTTGTAGTTGAGGCCCGGCCGCAGCCTCATGATGTCCGCCGAATTCTTGAATTCCCAGGCGGGCCTCCCCCTCTCCTGCAGGGGGGCAATGCGGCGGCGGAGGAAATCTGCCCCGACAGCACCTACGGTGAGCCCGGCAAGCCTGAGGCGAAGAATCCTAGTGATGGCGATCTTCAGCCTCTCGTCTTCCGGGGCCACGTTGCTCCAGTCATTGCCGCGCACTATTGGAGTTTGGCGCACGGCGGTGAAGGGCTGCGGATTCTCCTCGACGATCCAGCACCACTCCGCTCTCCACTCCTCCCACTTGCTGCGGAGCTCACCCTCCAAGTACGCCTCCTTCTTGCCGACTCTCGAGACCCAGGCAATCCCTCCGGCAAGCGGCTCTCCTCTCTCTACCCGAGGAATGAAGTAGTGGCGGAAAAGGGCAACACTAGGGTGGACTCCGACAAAGTTTTCGCACAAGTGTGCGAAAACTGCCATGGTCAGGACAGCATTGGGGGTGAAGTCAAGGAGGCGGAAGCCATATGTGTTCATAATGTCACAGAAGAACTCCGAGAAGGGCGGGCAGAGCCCGCAATAGAAGAATAGCGGGAAGAACGGGTACCCATTTGGAGCCAGCTTCGAAGCAGCGGCCGGGAGTACCCTCGTGCGCGGATGCGCACGCGTCTCCGTCGCCCAAAAGAGGTAGAAGTACTCCCTCAGCTCCTGCACGCCGAGCTGGGGGTGAAGATCGCCCGCTCCTTCCGCAGCGCCGCGAGCCGCTGCGCCTCGGCCGACTTCACACCCTTTCCCTTGTCGGCTTTCGGGCCATGGCGGAGGTGGTGGAGAAGGTCGACGGCGTGGTGATGCTGGTGGCAATGGGGGGGGGCGGAGCGCTGCTCTCTCGGCTTCGAGAAGAAGGGGGGAGCGGCGGAGTTTGTGAAGAAGGAGTAGCAGCAACCAGCGAGGGGGAACGAACTGCCCCTGTTTCCTCTGCTTATAAAGAGGGACGGGGCGGACGTTTCGGCCTTCCTAATAAACAACCACCCACGATCTCTCCCACGATGCCGCATTCAACGCGTGCCGTTATGGGAGAGCGCGGTGGATACGGAGCAAGATTTGGTGTGGCCCAGCCCGCGTGTGCCCGTGCCCTGTCTTGGGCCTGGCCCAACAGCGCTCGGCACCGTGTCTGGCCCAGGCCCGGGGGCTCCTGTCGGTGTACTAGAATAGGGGTACCCTAGTACCCCGAACTTGTGCACGGGCAGTTGCAGCACCCCGCGGCAAGGCTTGCCGGGCGAACGCCAAGATCCTCCAAGGTTCCCTTGGAGCCATCCAAGAACAAAGTATTTAAGCTAAGGAGACAAGACCCCGGCAAGAGGAGCTTGCCGGGAAGGCCAACCAAGGCGCTCCAAGGAACTTGCCGCGACGCGCCACGCGCTCCGGCAAGGCAACAAGGCCCCGGCAAGAGGAGCTTGCCGGGAAGACTAAACAAGGTACCTCGAGGCCCGGTGAGCGACAAGCTTCCGGACCCGACAAGATAACAACAGCGGCAAGGCGCTTGCCGCGGCAGGCGGCCACTCTGTGCCACGCTCCAGCGCATCCACCAACGTGTCGCTCTGGGGGCCTCCTCGGGCGCGCGTGGAAGGAGGCTGTGCAGCCAGCGGTGCGCAGTGGCATGCGAAGCTGACAAGATCGCCATCGTGGCGAACAGTGGCGCCCCTAACGGTCCTTTTCTGCACTGTTCGGGCGACTCAGACGGGCATTTAATGCCCTTGTCCCCTGCCGTCAGGGTTAGGTAGGGTGCACTGTACAAGCAACTGTACCAACTACCTCGCTTTTTATGTTTTTACCCTCCTCTGCGTTGCCACCTGTCACTGACCCCTTTAGCGTATAAAAGGAGGCCCATGCGCAACGTAGGGGGGGTTCGGCTCGTAGGTTCGGACAGTCAGCTTCGATACATTCGAGCCCAGAGAACATCACACTCTCGCTTTGGAGAGCAAGAACACCAGATAATACAACCAGACAAGCAGCAGTAGGAGTGTTATCTCTCCGGAGAGCTCCAAAGCTGGGGAAGCTGCTCGTGTGCTTCGCCTCGATCTGCTCTTCGTGCGACCTCCGCCCCCCGCTGAACCGAAAGGGGCCCGGTCCGCCGGCCCCATAGGTGTTCGTGGATCAGTTTTCCCCGACAGTTGGTTTGCATGGCGCTGCATTAATCAAGAGATGAGGAGTGAGATGGTTAGCTCTTTGGTCTTTCAAGAAAAAAATACGCATTAATTGACATGTGAAACGAGGATTTGTATCGATTAAATCCCGCGAAGGAAAACCACGCCTTTCTTTTTTAACACTAGTACTCCTAGTACATACGTACTTTTCCTGTTTGGGTCTAGGCCTTGCATTACCAAACTTTGCCACACATTTTTGCCAAGCTTGCCTAAAGTTTTCGAAATGAATAAGGAGGTACACTTGCGTAGGTCTGTCGCGGTCGCACCGCACCCTCACACGGTCGCTCCTGCACGCCGCGGTTGCACACCGCACCCTCACACAGTCGGCTCCTGCACGCCGCAACCCAACCAAGGAAACGCACCCTCACTGACATGAGCTACTGCATGTGAATCAAACCAAAACTCAGCCATCCTACCGCTGACACATAATTTTCGTTCATACAATATGTTTATCCAACCGCATGTTGGGGAGGCTCCGTATGGCCCATGCGATGGGTCTATTGGGGAAGAAGAAGATGTGAGGAAGAAGGGTTAGGAATACGTATGATATTCATCTAACCGCTTGAAATGGTATAGACTGACACAAATGATGAATGTCAGGCAACTTGCATAACAATATATGTTTTTACACAACAAAAGATCCCTAAAAACAACAACATAAAGAAAAACTATCACTGCTTCCAAAACAAGACGGCCTCGTCGTCTTTGGCTACAGGCGTGAACCAGCCGTAGCTGCAACGTGTGTCTCCGCACCGTCGGTTCTCCTCGACCTCCAACTACTCATTCACGCGGAGCGTGCGGGCGCTCTGCACGGACGAGAGCAACCGCCCGGTTCAAGTTGAGGACATCCGGTTCCGCCTGCAGGAGGGCCTCCATGGCAACGACATCCGTGCGCTCCACGTCTAGTCGAGCCTCCGCCGCCCGGTTCAAGTCCAGGACGTCTGGTTCTGCCTGCAGGAGGGCGTCGATGAGAGCGGCATCCGCGCGCTCTACATCGAGTCGAGCCTCCGCCTCCCGGTTCATGTCCAGGACATCCGGTTCCGCCTGCAGGAGGGCCTCGATGGCAGCGGCATCCGCGCGCTCCGCCTCAAGTTGAGCCTTCGCCGCCCGGTTCACATCCACGACATCCGGTTCCGCCTGCAGGAGAGCCTCGATGGCAGCGGCATGCACGCGCTCCACGTCGAGTTGAGCCTCTGCCTCCCGGTCCTCCTTTAGTATCGCCATGTTCAACCGCTGGTCCGCCGGCACCATGGGGGACTCAGACGCTGGCACGAAGTCGACGTCCATCGTCTCATAGCCATCGAGGGCCTTCTGCGCCACGACCTCCGCGGTGAACATTGGATCGGCTTCCTCCTCCTCGTAGCTTGGCTCTAGAAAACTCAGGGATTGGCCCGCTGCAAAGCGAGCTTGGGAACGGAGGTCTGTGGCGCCGACCGCCGCCGTGATTTTTTCGCGGCGCTCCGGCGTCAGCATCTTTTAGTAAGTGATCTTGGGGTGCAGCATGGCTCTCCGGCAAACTAGGGGACACTTGATGCGAGCTAGGGGATCAAAAGGTGGGGTAATGGGCTGGAGATTTGGTGTGGTTTTAGGGCAGTGGCTCGCGTAGGCCGAGCAGCGAAGGTTCTGGTGTGAATTGTGGTTCCGGTGACGACCGGTCAATCGGTTTTGACTGTACATCGCTCTTGTCGCATTCGCGTTGTAGCCCGGCACGCTGGACCCTCCACCTCGCTCACCGAATGGAACGCGCTTCGTCTTGCGTTTTTGCTCGCTTGTGGGACCGCAGTTGAGAGCAAACCGATGTCCCTCCCCCTCCCCCGCCCACGTCATTTATTATACCACCACTCCCTCTGTTTTATGCAGAGTAAATAAAAACAGAGGGAGTATACTATTGATGAGGATCCCCTGACGTGGCCGAACTCATTGAGTAACTGACATGCGGGGCCTAGCAAGCATGGGGTCTGCCAGTAAGTGGCCGAAAGGGAGGGTAAGGCAGGGATACCTACGTCAGAGGATCCACTTCCACTATACTACTTTGACCAGATGTTAGAGTAATAATACTTCCTCTGTACCGAAATATGTCGCTGGAGTAGCTAAACTTCAGCTACTCCAACGACATGTATTTCGGTACAGAGGGAGTATATGACATGCAACTTACACAAATGTTAGAGTAATAATATATGACATGCAATTTACACAAAGCATACATGGTCTAATGCGTTTTTCGAGGCTAACTTTGACCAAATGTTAGATTAATAATATATGACATGCAACTTACACAAAGCATACGGTCAATTTCGTATGTGAAAGGAGTTTCCAATGATATAATTTTCACATTTACATCTCATGTACTCCCTCCGTCTAGGTGTGTAAGTCATCTTTCGAAAACCAAATAATCCCAAAACACGTAGGCGCGGTGCATTAACTTCCACCTCGTTTCTTGTTTCTTGACATATCAACCAATAAGAGATGAGGGTGTGCATGCTTTTAATGACCTGAGACTATCAAACATGACATGCAGTGGTTAGTTCATTGCATGCAATACTATTAATTAGCATATAAACATTAATGTCTCTCGTTTTCCCCTCCTCCTTGGTCACGGTGCATAGCCTAAGATGACTTACTCACCTAGATGGAGGGAGTACTATTAATCTTGTCAATAGTCAAATTGGAAACCATCTCAAGTACAAATCTAGGAGTACGTTCGAATCTAACTATATTGATTGGGCGTTGTTGAATGTTGATACCTTTTTTTATCATAGTAGAGATACTTTGACTACACATAAAACTTATATGTAAAGTAGAAAGGATAGGAGGGAGTATATTGTACGTTCAAAAACGAAACGAACATTGAATACCCTTTATATATGATTTGTGGATGCTATGATCACCGGTTCAAAAATTTGAATCCGCCTTAGGTATCACGTGCCCCCACTCGTTCCCTCTCGATTTCATCTCGGGGTCCGGAGATCTATTGAAAGAGGACTAGGGTGGGTACATGCGAATGATACTTGGTGGAATGTTCAAATGAGGCATGCGGGAGGATGGACTCGACTGGAGGGCGACATGATCGATGGAGAAGAGGGTTGGAGAGGAATGAGAAATAAGCAAACGCCACATGATTACACTTGAACGGCTCAAATAAACAATAAGTTGTCTCGCTTGGCCTACATAGTGAAAGGCCTAATGCACAATGCGAAGCACTGACGCTCGAATATGGCCGGGAAAACAGGGAAACCGACATGTGGGGCACACCCGTCGAGACAACGTAGCGCAGACTAGTCCAATGGAGGAGCTGGCCCACGACCTCCTCGCCACCGACAACCGTTCATGTGGGTCGTTGGGGCCAACAACGGGGCACAGCTCCAGCACCGCCTCTAGACACGGCGACCACGGTGAGCGACACGCTCATATTGTCGCTAGACACGGTCGGTTTCAGTGTGCCGAGGGTGGCATTAGTGTTGTGGCACGACCAACGGTATGTTTGGTTTGTGCCCAAGGTTGCCCCATCAAAGCATTGGGTAGCCAAAATTTTGCTTGAGGTATTGGTTTCCCATGATTTGGCCAACATTGGCAAGAAAAATGAACTAGAGTTGGCTAGAGTTCATTGGCATGCCAAAGAAATGGCAACCATCCAAACAAAGACCAATCTTTGGGTCATGACCAAAATTTTGGTTGAGGTATTGGTTGCGCATGATTTGGCCAAGATTGGCAAGAAAAATGAACTAGAGTTGGCTAGAGTTAATTAGCATGCCAAAGAAATGGCAACCATCCAAACAAAGACCAATCTTTGGGTCATGACCAAAATTTTGGTTGAGGTATTGGTTGCCCATGATTTGGCCGACATTGGCAAGAAAAATGAACTAGAGTTGGCTAGAGTTCATTGGCATGCCGAAAAAATGGCAAACATCCAAACAAAGACCAATCTTTGGGTCATGACCAAAATTTTGGTAAGGTGCACTTTGGCCACAATCCAAACACACCCCAACACCTAGCGCGGCCAACTGCATCCTCTGGACCTGAGACCATGCCGGGTTGTCTTGCTTTTTCAATGACATGCGGGGATCACATTTGAGAAAAGGGCATCTCCAACGTTGCCACGACTGCAGTTGACTACCCTGGCACACCAAAGCCCTCGTCCCTCGCGCCGTCACGCGGTGTGTTCCCAGCCGGCGCCAGCTGCCCGCATTCATGCCGTCCGTTCGTATGTCGTCGTTAAGAGGCTCGGTGCCCTAGGAACCAACTCTGGCGACTTAATGACACACCCGGACGCTTGGCCTCACCGGAATGCGCTACTTAAAGCGGCAACGCCCAGCTAACCTCCACACCATAGTGCATCGTCCTCCTACCTGGAACCACATCCGCCATGACCGCAAGTGCAAACGCTCTGCGGGAGAGATTGTCTTCGGGGATGAAGCTCGAGGTCGCCGCCGTCGCTCAAGTTGCCTCTCGCGACGCAATAGCAGCGTAGCCGGACGCGGACACGACCACACAAGCGTTGGCCATGCTAGCGGCCAACGACTGGAGCACCGTCAGCCACGCGTCCTACTTGCCACCGTCCAATGTCCGGCACCGCCGAGGTCGGGGACTCCTTCGAGGATGAGTAGGGCATGGGAGGCGGCAGGGCATGGTGTGCCAACTGGCCAGTCCGTATCCCATGTTCTACTCTTCCTCGCCGGAGACCGCACCTTCACTTCACGGGTCTTGAACCCCGCCCCCGTACATAGAGATCGCAGATGGAGGACGTCGGTCGCCGTTGTAGAATAGGTTTAGGGTCGGGTTTGTTTTATTTTTCTGTCCTATAAAAGTTCGAAATGTAATGAAAATCTGACGTGTTTGCATTAATCTCGGCCGGTGTATATGAACTTTCACAATAATATACATATTTTAGGAGTACTAGCAAGATGCCCGTGCGTTGCACGGAAGATCAGGATCTTGTGGGAGAAAAGGATCAATGAGGGAAAGCCTTATCTACAAATGTGGAGAGGAGTGCGGGTAAATTGTCATAGTTTCCTTCCTATCCGTTTGATATAGATCGGATGACCTATATTGCAGGATGACAGGCACACCATCATCACCAACTCTGCTTTTTATTTAACCGAGACAAATCTAAAAAACCCAACTAAGCCAACCTCCCAGCATATCGCGTGGGAAAAGACCCGGCCGCGCCGTTTTAGTCGGGATTACCAGATTACTTGTAGTAGTATCGATGGATCGTGCGTAGCAACAATTTTTTTTGAGGGGGCGAAGCACCTAGTTTAAAAAGAAAAAAGGCGGTACACTCACAGCACTCCTGTCGCGGTCGAATTGCACCCCACACACGTTCGGTCCTGCACACGGCTCGTGCAAATGGAACGCGCTCCGGCTTGCCTCTTCACTGACATGTGGGACTGCACTTGGAGAAACTGACCATGCGCTAAACTCCCCCCGCCCACAGCGCGAAAATCCTCCCCCCCCCCCCCCCGCACACACACAAAAATTCCCCCCAAATCCGATTCAACCGCCCTTCGGCCAAATATTCCCCAAACCCCCCCCCCTCCTCGTCCTCCTCCACTCCATTTGCTCCGCCAAAGCCGCCCTCCCTGCCGCGCCACTACGTCGGCACCGCAGTTCATCGAGGGGACGCACGGCGATCCTCTCGCTCCCACAGTACACTCTCGTAGACTGTCGTCCTCTAGCCGCGCCGCCACCTTTGTCTACGTTCTTGTGAAGGCGCACGACAGTCAGCGCCGCCACCGTTGGCGACGTTCATGTGGAGACGCGCAGCAGTCAGCTTCTCCCACGGTACGCACATTCTAGACTGAGGCCCCGTTCATGTCGGTGTAGCGCTGAATGTTAGCTGATAGATGCTGTTAATCTCACTGTTTGCCGAAGTAGTTTACTGTCAATATGGTCTGCTTAAGAAGCTTCCTTGCCCTGTTTTGCACTCAATCTGCTTAGCTGAGATGGCATGCCAAGGCTGATTAGTTGCTAAAATATCCTACCATATATTTATTGTGATGTAGATTGCCATGGTCTAGTAGCCAATCTGTTAGGTGAAATAGCTCTACACCGTTTTATACTCGATCTTTGTTTCTGCGATGGCCTTCGATAGTTCGATGGCTATGTGCTCGGCCTCATTGACTGCTGAAACAACCTGCCATAATTTAGCACTCAAATATGTTTGCTGAATTAGCTTTACATATATTTCGTTACTTAGATCTGCTCATCCAAATATCTTGCCATAGCTTTAGACATCGACCTAGGTTTTTTTTCTAGACTTCATAAAAAAGCATATATGTTTTTCTGTAATATCTAGTAGAAGAACTAATTTGTATGTCTAACAGATGGATAGGACTTGGATAACTTCTGCTCGAAGATTCTCCGCTGCATATGTCGAGGGGGTTGAAAACTTCATGAACTTTATCAGAGCTGAGTACGGTGGTCCGAAATCAGATGTGCTCTGCCCGTGTAGCAGTTGTGTGAATTCAGTTACAAGACCCCCGTCAACTGTGCAAAATCATCTACACTTGTATGGGATGTCGGTCACATATACTAGGTGGGTTCATCATGGTGAAGCTGTGAACGTCAATGTTATTGACTACGTGGAAGCAGCAGATCACCATCTTGATCTGCCTGATGCTCAGGTGGAAGAGGAGGAGGACGTGGTGTTGGTTGAGCCAGTGAGTTTGACCAACATCGAAACAATGCTACGAAATTCTCGTGCATTCCTTGAACTTTCACATGCAGAAGAAAAAGGGTGGGACCGCATGTTGGAACAATGCAACGTTGCTGTCACCCCAGGAAATAAGCTGTCGATATTCTCAGCTATGGTCACCTTTCTTCAGGTGAAGACATCTGAGCAGATGACGAACAAATCATTCGATGCGATGTTGGCTGCTTTCCGCAGATCTTTCCCAGATGCGTCTGAGCTGCCACACACCTACAGTAAAATGAAGAATTTCCTTCGTGCAGTTGGAATTGGATATGATATGATCCATGTTTGTAAGAATAATTGTGTTCTGTTCCGGAAGGATTATGCCAACTTAAGTGAATGCCCGAAATACAAATCATCAAGATGGAAAGATGGCGATGCTGTGAAGCAGATTCCTCATAATGTTCTGAAACATTTTCCAATTACACCAAGATTGCAGAGGTTGTTTCATGATGCTGAAACAAGAGAGGATGTACTGTGGCATTCTGGGAACCAGGAGTACAGAGATCAGAATGTAATGAGGCATCCATCTCATGGTAGTGAGTGGAAAAGCTTCAATGATAAACACAAAGAGTTTGCTGCTGACCCGAGAAACATTAGACTTGGCTTAGCTTCAGATGGATTTAACCCATTTGGCCACCAGAGCGCCACATATAGCATGTGGCCAGTGCTTGTTATCCCTTACAACATGCCTCCAAATGTCTGCACCAAAGAATCAAACTACATGATGGCCTTGCTCATCCCAGGTCCAAAAAGTCTTGGAAAGGATTTTGATTTGTTCATGGAGCCTCTTGTGGAGGAACTTCAACAGCTATGGAAGGGTGTTCTCACTCGAGACCTATATAGCATCCCACCAGCTAATTTCTTTCTGCGTGCTTTTGTAATTTGGTGCATCCATGATTATCCGACTTTGGGCACTATGTCAGGGAGAATGACACATGGTTACAATGCGTGTGTTCGCTGTGACAGGAATCCGCTGTCATACGCAATACTTAGCAAGATCAGTTACATTGGACACCATCGTTTCCTTGCCAATGACAAGCCGCATCCTAGAAAATACCGAAGACATGTGTTCAATGCAAAGCATGAAAACCGTGATGCGCCAAAGAGGCTCACCGCCGATGAGTTGCAAGTGGAATTAGAGAAGGTCAGGCATATTACACCAGGAAACCATCCTGGTAATGGTAGCGGGAAAAGGAAGCGTGGCACGGTAGAAGAGAGATTATTGTTTACCCGTAGGTCCACTTTGTGGGACTTGGAGTATTGGAAAGATTTGGATCTGCGGCATAATCATGATGTGATGCACATCGAGAAAAATATACGTGACATCATTATTGGCACACTTCTTAACATTGAAGGCAAGACGAAAGATACCTTAAAAGCTAGGATTGATTTGACACACCTGGGTATCAGAAAGGATTTGTAGGTGCAAGATGAAGGTAAACCGCAGGATATGGCACCAGTTGTGTACGCATTGGACAAAGTAAAAAGAAAAGAATTCTGCGAGGTCCTTTCACGTGTGAGATTCCCACATGGATTTGCTTCCAACCCTGAAAGGAGAGTCAGTGCAGATGGAAACAAGGTACAAGGGTTGAAAACTCATGACTGCCACGTCCTACTTCAAAGGGTTTTACCTGTTATCCTTAGAGGATTGGGCCGCCCTGACTTATACAGAGCAGTTGCAGAGTTGGGACAATTCTTCAGGGAACTCTGCAGTAGAAATATCAGGATAGATGCTTTGGAGCGTCTTAGAGACAAGATACCAACTATCATATGCGACCTTGAGAAGATATATCCTCCAGCCTTCTTTGATGTGATGGTGCATTTGGCTATTCATCTACCTGATGAGGCACTACTTAGAGGTCCAGTACAGTATGGCTAGATGTACCCTATTGAAAGGCAGTTAGGCACTTTCAAGGGCTATGTTAGGAACAGAGCTAGACCCGAGGGTTCCATTGCAGAGGCCTACATTGCAACAGAAGCGTTGACATTCTGCTCAAAATACATTGAAACAGCTGATCGGCTTAGAAAATAGGTGGGTGAAGACAATCCCGGGCTCAATGTTTTCGATTATTCTGTTCAAGTTACAGGGAAGAGTCGACAAGAGGACAAACCTAAAGATTTGGATTTGGACAAAATGGTTTGGTATGTGTTGAATAACTGTCCTGAGATACTACCTTATATCAAGTAAGTGCAGTACTGCAGCTTATACATCATAATCTACTAAACTTGCAGCACATTCTTATATATTTAGATGTTTGACGCGATCACTATGTTGTGCAGCATCTACAAAGAGGAGTTACTGCTGCAAAATCCAAGAAACATTGACAAACTGGTTATGACAGGATTTGCGAAATGGTTCAAGAACCATGTAAGCTTTTGAAGTGCACTTTCAGTTTTTTTAATATATTGAGTACATAAGATGATCAACTTGTCTATTTTCTAACCATAGGTTAAGAAGATGCGGGAGGATGGGCAGGCAGTTGATGATGCCCTTTACTCACAATGGGTCCTGATACTCGGGTAAGACATTATGAATCTTGCATTGTTGGAGATGTGCGCTACAACACCCTTGCACGAGACGAAGGCAGGAAGACACAAAACCGTGCCATCATGAGAACGGATACGTATGACAAAGAGACAACTGAAATGTATGCTAACATAACAGACATTGTTCAGTCGCAGTATATCTCCAGTTTCAAGGATCATCGGTTTGTGGTTCTGTTGTGCTGTCGTAGGTATAACCTGTTTTCCAGGATCACAAAACACAAAGCTGATGATTATTTCAAATCCATCAATGTCAAGGCGGCGTACCAGACCAACGAGCCTTTTATTTTGGCAAATCAAGCAACACAGATATTTTTCTTGGAAGACACATTTGCACGTAGCGATGACTGGAGAGTATTGCAAAGGTTTGAGCAGAGGAATTCATTTAATGAAGTTGCACAACAAGATGATGCTTACACTGCTGCTGATGTACAAGATAACACAGATGTTCCTAATATCTTTGAGAACCATCACGTCAATGATGCCAGCGAAAAGATTGCCTGTCGTGCTGTGGACATACAAGAGTTGATCAAGAATAAGCCAAGGTTCGGGGACGTTGAGGACGAAGAAGAAGATGACACCGTGGGGAATTACGATTCAGACTGATACACATGGCGAAGATGTTGACGCTGCTGCTGCGGATGATGATTACATTGCTTTTGTCATATTTGTCTGTCAGAAGATGTTTTTTTATCTACTATGTGAAATTGTGTTTGCTATGACAACTGAAACCTGATGAACATGTTGTTTAGTATTTTGCTCTGAGAACATCACTTGTTATGTATGCTGATTTGTGTTTGGTGATTGTATGACAACTAAAACATGATGACATTGTTGTTTACTTGTACTCATATTTGGCTGTGAAACTTGAATTGATGACATAGTTTGCTGTTGGACTGCAATTTGCTCGACGTCTTCGAATGAGAACAAAGCTGACCCAACAGGGCCTCTGCTATTTATTTATTTATATGAGCGAAAGGGGATACCCCCTGATTTCCGATAATAGAAATCATTAGGTGTTCACAACACTACGCCCAGCCTGCTACACAGGTTTCATTCATTACTAGTTTCAGCAAAGTGCTCATGTCGTAGCTACTGAATACATCACGAGTTCTACATACACTGCAAATAAAGAGACAATCATCCTACAGAGCACATCAATTTTGCCCATTATCTTCACAAGCTCTTTCATCTCCTCATTGCTGTCAAGGCCGTTCAGCAGCTGTTGCTTGGCCATGATCAGAGGAACTGCATCTTTAACCTTCTGCTCTACATCTTCCTCTTCTTCCATTCCTTCAGTTACTTGTCCAACACCCCAACCTGCTGGTATTGGGATTCCTCGGCTAACCAAATAATCAGCATAATTGCAAGCCCCCACATCAGCAACTTCCTAGAAATACAAATCACATGAATCTTCCCTTTTCTGCACGAATCAAATTGGAAGATCATCAACCAAACTATTAAAAAAATCAGCAACTGAAAGCAGTAGAACAACACTTAAACATATTATTACCCCATGATTCGGGCATTTGTAGAAGACTCGGTCAGGGTTGCGGATTGTGGTTGAGACGCGACGGATGACTCTGCGTGATTTGCAGCAGTGGCACCACACAAACGACAGCGGGTTGCGATGACATCCTTCGCCGTGAGGTTGAGTAGAGTGTACTTGCAAATATCATCAGCCTCCACCATCTTGCATAGATCGGTAAGACCAATCTTAGTGACAGTCCACAGTTTGCTATTCATCGCCATGAGTTGCTTCTTCATCATGGCCTTCCACTTGGGATACTCATGACCGTCAAAGATGGGACATGTCACTTTCTTCATTCCTACAATGGACATAACTAGAACTCCAGGTGGTTAAACCAAAAGCACACAGAACAAGGGAGTACCTTGCTCTGATACGAACTGAAAGTGCGTTAAGTCGACTAGAGGGGGGGTGAATAGGCGATTTTTACAAATTCGTCACTGAGGAATTTCAGGGTGAGGAAATTCCTAAGTAACGAACAACTAGCAGTGGAATAAGTACTGAGGTATAAGCATAACAGAGCAATAGCAAAGTCATCATGATGAAATGAAAAACAAACACAGAGTACAAAAAGTGTAAACACGGGATAAGCAGGCTGAAGACAATGTGGCTGAAGAAATAAGATTGAGGAAATAGAGAAAGTATTCAGTCAAAGTCTTCAAACAGTAATGATCAGGTTCATCAACACATGAATGAGGAAATGAAAGGGTTTTGGAAATAGAACCAGTAGGCTTGGTGAAGACAATGATTTGGTAGACCAGTTCCAACTACTGTGACAGTTGTACGTCTGGTTGGAGCGGGTGAGTACTTAAACTCGAGGACACACAGTCTCAGACACACAGTCCTCACCGTATTCTCCTTGATCTAAGATCACAAAGACCTCGCCCAACACTTGTGGTAAGTCTTCACAGGTGACTTCCAAACCTTCACACATTTGGTCACTCGGCAATCCACAATTCCTCTTGGATGCTCAGACCATGATGGCTAACCGTCTGGAGGATACACAGTTCTCAAAGGTAACAAGCATCGGTTCCACAGAGGAAGAATCTCTTCAGTGATGCTCAATCCCTTTGGGTTTGTAGGTGTTTGGGTTTGGGATTTGGGTTTTCCTCACTTGATGATTTTCGCCCAAAGTCCTCGGAGGATGGGATGCTCTCAATTGACAAGTGTCAGTTTCTCTTGGAGCAGCCAACCATCTAGTGGTTGTAGGGGGGCGGCTATTTATAGCCTAGGGAGCAGCCTGACATGATAAGACATAAATGCCCTTCAATGATATGACCGTTAGGTGGTTGGATATTTTGGACAGCTGGCGCGTAGCACAACAACGGTCGGATTTGAGGTTTGAATTCCTCAGGGCAATCATGTTCATCCTTGTGTAGGTAATACGCACTGGCGAATTCCTAACTCCTTAGGTAGAACAAATTCCTCAGAGACCAGAAGAACTTCATCTTTGTCACTAAAGAAATGTACTGAACTAATATGAGGTTTCCAATGGCTTCACTCAAAAGGATTGGGTAGGTGTAGGATTTTGAGATGAGCATCACTTGTAAATCAGTTTCCTTAGTATTACCTCGACCCCCTTTAACAGTACGGTGTTTCATATGACTCAAGAAAGAGAAAATGAAACTACGAAAACAAAATTCTTCACGCTTCATAATCCTCGCATGAATATCCAAGTCTTCAAGGTCACACCAGTTTCTTCACTTTCAAAGTCTTCAGGAGAACCATAGTCTTCATCTGAAGACATTCATTTTTAGGGGTCGACTTTCACTGTAAATATCAAACTCCTCATCGACTTATAGAGCGTTCGTACACTCACACTCATATTAGTCCCTTAACCTATAAGTCTTCAATACACCAAAATCACTGAGGGGCACTAGATGCACTTACAATCTCTTCCTCCGTTGATGGCCTAAAGTGGTCAGCATCGCTGTTTGCTCTAGGCCCTGGCGCCGAGTGAGATACCCGACTCTTGTCGACTGACTCTTGAGAAGTCATCTTGCTCTAGATCTGCTGCAAAAACAACTCAAAAAAATAGAGGATTTCATCGTGGTACGGTGGTCAAAACCGTCGGGAGATTATATAATGAATTTTTACCGACTAAAAGAAGTATCGTGCAAGAAAATGGAGTCCGGAGGGCACACGAGGTGTTCATGAGGCAGGGGGCACGCCCAGGGGGGTAGGGCGCGCCCTCCACCCTCGTGGACGGCTCGTGTCCCTTTTGGACTACTTCTTATTTTCCTATTTTTTTTAAATATTCCAAAATGGAGGAAAATTGCTATTTAAGAAGTTTTGGAGTCAGTTTACTTACCGTACCACATACATATTCCTTTACAGAGTATGAAACATTCTGGAAAGTGTCCCTTATGTACTCCTCTAGGGTTACGGTGTCAATAACATTGGTTTCAACATTTATGGGATTACCTGAGATATAATGTTTGATTCTTTGACTGGTCACCACCATCGGATTTGTGCCTTTGGAGTTGTTGATTTTTATGGCACTGGAATGATAGACCTCCTTGATAACGTAAGGACCTTCCCATTTAGAGAGACGTTTTCCTGCAAAAAATCTTAAACGAGAGTTGTCTAGAAGAACATAATCACCTACATTAAACTCATGCTTTTGTATCCTTTTGTCATGCCATCTTTTTACTTTTTCTTTAAACTGTTTGGCGTTCTCATAGGCCTGGGTTTTCCATTCATCAAGTGAGCTAATGTCAAATAGTACCTTCTCACCGGCAAGTTTGAAATCATGATTGAGCTCTTTAATATCCCAATGTGCCTTGTGTTCTAGTTCGAGAGGTAAGTGACATGCTTTTCCATAAACCATTTTATACAGAGACATGCCCATAGGATTTTTATATGCAGTTCTATAGGCCCATAATGCATCATCAAGTTTCTTAGACCAATTCTTTCTAGATCTATTAACAGTCTTTTGCAAAATTAATTTAATCTCTCTATTACTCAATTCTATGTGACAACTAGACCGTGGATGGTATGGAGATGCAATTCTATGATTAACATCATACTTAGCAAGCATTTTACGAAAAGCACCATGAATAAAATGTCAACCACCATCAGGCATTAAGTATCTAGGGACTCCAAATCTCGAAAAAATAACTTCTTTAACCATCTTAGTAGTGGTGTTATGATCAGCACTACTATTTGGAATAGCTTCTACCCACTTAGTAACGTAATCAACAACAACTAAAATATGTGTATACCCATTAGAGGAAGGAAAATGTCCCATATAATCAAAGCCCCAAACATCGAATGGTTCAATAACAAGTGAATAGTTCATAGGCATTTCTTGATGTCTACTAAATTACCAATTCTTTGACATTCATCGCAAGACAAGACAAACTTATGGGAATCTTTGAAGAGAGTAGGCCAATAAAAACCGGATTGCAATACCTTATGTGCAGTTCTATCTCCCGCGTGGTGTCCTCCATATGCCTCGGAGTGACACTTGAATAGGATATGTTCCTGTTCATGCTCAGGTACACAATGTCTAATAACACCATCTACTCCTTCTTTATAAAGGTGTGGGTCATCCCAAAAGTAATGTCTTAAATCATAGAAAAACTTTTTCTTTTGCTGGTATGTGAAATTAGGTGGTATAAATTTAGCAACGATGTAATTAGCATAATCAGCATACCATGGAGCACTATGAGAAACATTTATGACAACTAATTGTTCATTAGGAAAGCTATCATCAATAGGTAGTGGGTCATCACGAACATTTTCTAACCTAGACAAGTTGTCTGCAACGGGGTTCTCAGCTCCCTTTGTATCAATAATATGCAAGTCAAATTCTTGTAGCAAGAGAACCCCTCTAATAAGTCTAGGTTTAGCATCTTTCTTTTCCATAATGTATTTAATAGCTGCATGATCAGTGTGAACAGTTACTTTGGAATCAACAATATAAGGTCTGAACTTATCACAAGCAAATACAACTACTAAAAATTCTTTTTCAGTGGTAGCATAATTTCTTTGGGCACTGTCTAGAGTTTTAGTAGCATATTGGATAACATTTAATTTCTGATCAACTCTTTGTCCTAGAACAACACCTACATCATAATCACCAGCATCACACATAATTTTAAAGGGTAAATTCCAATCAGGTGGCTGAACAATATGTGCAGAAATCAAGGCTTTCTTAAGTATTTCAAATGCTTCTACACAATAATCATCAGAAACAAAAGGAACATCTTTTTGTAAGAGATTAGTCAGAGGCCTAGAAATTTTTGTGAAGTCTTTAATGAACCTCCTGTAAAAACCGGCATGATCAAGGAAACTTCTTATACCTTTGATGTCATTAGAACACGACATCTTCTCAATAGCGTCAACTTTAGCTTTATCAACTTTATTACCTCTTTTAGAAATTTTATGCCCCAAGACAATACCTTCATTAACCAGAAAGTGGAACTTCTCCCAATTCAAGACAAGATTAGTTTCTTCACATCTCTGCAAGACTCGGTCAAGGTTGCTTAAGCAATCATCAAAATAAGTTCCATACACGGAGAAATCATCGATGAAAACCTCAACAATCTTTTCACAAAAGTCAGAGAATATAGTAGTCATACATCTTTGAAAGGTAGGAGGTGCCTAACACAAACCAAAAGGCATATGTCTATAAGGAAAGGTACTGAAAAGGCAAGTAAAAGTGGTTTTATCCTAATCCTGTTTTGACACATCTTTTTGAGAGAAACCAGAATAACCATCTAGAAAGCAAAAATGTATATGTTTTGATAATCTTTCTAGCATTTGATCAATAAAAGGTAGAGGGTAATGATCTTTCTAGTAGCTTTATTTAATTTGCGGAAATCAATTACTGTTCTATAACCTGTAACAATTCTTTGTGGGATCAATTCATCTTTATCATTAGGAACAACAGTAATACCTCCCTTCTTAGGGACACAATGGACAAGACTTACCCACTAACTATCAGCAACAGGATAAATTATACCCGCCTCCAGAAGCTTTAGTATTTCATTTGTTACCACTTCTTTCATCTTAGGATTTAGCCGTCGTTGGTGATCAACAACTGGTTTAGCATCTTTCTCTAGTTTTATTTTGGGCTGGCATAGAGTGGGGCTAATGCCCTTAAGATCATCAAGAGTATATCCAATAGCAGCACGGTGCTTCTTCAGAGTTTTCAATAATTTCTCTTCTTCATGCTCTGAGAGGTTAGCACCAATAATAAGAGGATATATCTTCTTTTCATCAAGATAATCATATTTAAGAGTATCAGGTAATTGCTTAAGCTCAAACACGGGATCTCCCTTAGGTGGAGGAGGATCCCCTAAGATTTCAACAGGCAAGTTGTGTTTCAAAATAGGTCACTGTTTAAAGAATACTTCATATATTTCCCTTCTTTCATTCATACACATATCATTTTCATGGTCTAGAAAATATTGTTCTAAAGGATCATTAGGAGGAACGGCAATAGAAGCAAGACCAATAATTTCATCTTTATTAGGTAATTCTTTATTATGGGGTTGTCTACAAAATTTAGCAAAATTAAAATCATGAGACATATCTCCTAAACCAATGGTAAAAATATCTGTTTCGCATCTATCTTAGCATTAACAGTATTCAAGAAGGGTCTACCAAATATAATGGGACAAAAGTCATCTTGTGGGGATCCAAGAACAAGAAAATCAGTAGGGTATTTAATTTTCCCACACAAGAATTCAACATCTCTAACAATCCCAATTGGTTAAATAGTATCTCTATTAGCAAGCTTAATAGTAACATTAATACCTTCTATTTCAGCACGTGCGATATCATGCATAATTTCTTTGTATAAGGAATGAGGTATTGCACTCGCACTAGCACCCATATCACATAAGCCATGATAACAATGATCTTCTATTTTAACAGAAACAACAGGCATGCTGAAAACACGTCTATGTTTACTTTTAGTATCGGGTCTAGCAATTCTAGCAGCTTCATCGCAGAAGTAAATAACAAGCCCATCAATATTATCGAACAAGAGATCTTTAACAATAGCAATACTAGGTTCAACTTTAATTTTCTCAGGGGGTGTAGGTGTTCTAGCATTACTCTTATGAACCAAAGTTGAAGCTTTAGCATGATCCTTTATTCTAACAAGGAAAGGTGGTCTCTCAATATAAGCGGTAGGAACAATAGGATCAACATTATAAGTAATAGTCTTTTCTTCAACTTTAATAGATTCTACTACTTTTACTTCAATGGGAGGATGATATTTAAACCACTTCTCCTTAGGGAGATCAACATGAGTAGCAAATGATTCACAGAAAGAAGCTACTATCTCAGAGTCAACTCCATATTTAGTGCTAAATTCATGAAAAGCATCGGTATCCATAAAATATTTAACACAATCAAATTTAGGTGCTATACCTGACACCTTACCTTCCTCGAGTTCCCAATCTTCAGAGTTGCGTTTAATTCTTTCCAGTAAATCCCATATGAATTCAATAGTCTTCATCATAAAAGAACAAGTACAAGAAGTATCGAGCATAGAGCGATTATTGAGAGAGAGCCGAGCATTAAATTTTGAATACTAATTTCTCTTGAGAGCTCATGACTGGGGCACGAATATAACATTGACTTAAGCCTCCCCCAAGCATGAGTGATACTTTCTCCTTTGCAAGGCTAAAAATTATATATAATTACGATCACGATGAACCAGATGCATTGGATAAAACTTCTGATGAAATTCCAATTTCAATAGGTTGTAGTTCCACGATCCAATGTCATCACATAGCCTAAACCATGTCAATGCCTTTCCCTTAAAAGATAAAGGGAAGACCTTCTTCTTGATAACATCCTCAGGCATACCTGCAAGCTTAAATAATCCACAAACTTCATCCACATAGATTAGGTGCACATCGGGATATAATGTTCCATCTCCTGTAAAAGGATTAGCTAGCAGTTTCTCTATAATACCCGAAGGAATTTCAAAGTAAACATTTTCAGTAGGTTTAGTAGGTTGAGGAGCAACTCTTTGCTCTTCTGGTCGGGGTGAAGATACCCCTAACAGGCCCGCCAAAGGATTATTTTCCATAGTAACAAGTGACAGTAAATTTCAGCACTCTATATAAATGCTTCCTTACCTATTTCCACGTACCAATGGCGCTTCACTCCCCGGCAACGGCGCCAGAAAAGAGTCTTGATGACCCACAAGTATGGGGGATCTATTGTATTCCTTTCGATAAGTAAGAGTGTCAAACCCAATGAGGAGCAAAAGGAAATGACAAGCAGTTTTCAGTAAGGTATTCTCTACAAGCACTGAAATTATCGGTAACAGATAGTTTTGTGATAAGATCATTCGTAACGAGTAACAAGTAACAAAGTCACTAAAGTGCAGCAAGGTGGCTTAATCCTTTTTATAGCAAAGGACAAGCCTGGACAAACTCTTATATAAAGCAAAGCGCTCGCAAGGACACATGGGAATTATCGTGAAGCTAGTTTTCATCATGCTCATATGATTCGCGTTCGTTACTTTGATAATTTAATATGTGGGTGGACCGGTGCTTGGGTACTGCCCTTCCTTGTACAAGCATCTCACTTATGATTAACCCCTCTCGCAAGCATCCTCAACTACGAAAGAAGAATTAAGGTAAATCTAACCATAGCATGAAACATATGGATCCAAATCAGCCCCTTACAAAGCAACGCATAAACTAGGGTTTAAGCTTCTGTCACTCTAGCAACCCATCATCTACATATTACTTCCAAATGCCTTCCCCTAGGCCCAAACAATGGTGAAGTGTCATGTTGTCGACGTTCACATAACACCACTAGAGGAGAGACAACATACGTCTCATCAAAATATCGAACGAATACCAAATTCACATGATTACTTATAACAAGACTTCTCCCATGTCCTTAGGAACAAACGTAACTACTCAAAAATCATATTCATGTTCATAATCAGAGGGGTATTAATATGCATAAAGGATCTGAACATATGATCTCCCACCGGATAAACCAACTAGCATCAACTACAAGGAGTAATCAACACTACTACCAACCCACAGGTACCAATCTGAGGTTTTGAGACAAAGATCAGATACAAGAGATGAACTAGGGTTTGAGAGGAGATGTTGCTGGTGAAGATGTTGATGGAGATTGACCCCCTATCAATGAGAGGATCGATGGTGATGACGATGGCGGTGATTTCCCCCTCCCGAAGGGATGTTTTCCCGGCAGAACAGCTCCGCCCAAGCCCTAGATTGGTTCTGCCTTGAGATGGCGGTGCTTCATCCCGGAAGCTTCCTTATTATTTGTTTTCCATGGCAAAAGACACTGTATAGCAGAATATGTGCAGCGGTAGGCTGCCAAGTGGCCCACAAGGTTGGGGGCGCGCCCAGGGGATAGGGCGCGCACTCCACCCTCATGGACAGTGGGTGGCCCCCCTCTGGTGCTTTCTTCACCCAATTTTTTAATATTCCAAAACTGACTTTCATGGAGTTTCAGGACTTTTAGAGTTGTGTAGAATAGGTCTCTAACATTTGCTCCTTTTCTAGCCTAGAATTTTCCAGCTGCCGGCATTCTCCCTCTTCATGTAAACCTTGTAAAATAAGAGAGAAAAGGCATAAGTATTGTGACATAATGTGTAATAACAGCCCATAATGCCATAAATGTTGATATAAAAGCATGATGCAAAATGGGCATATCAGCGCTCAGCATGAGCTTGGTGTGCATCAGCCATGGAAGCAGTGGAGCAATGGCGAGTTGATCAATGGAAGGGAAGCTCCAATGCACCCCTACCTGGCGCGCCAAATGTCAGATTACAGGTTCCGCAAACCCTTGAGAGGTTCAAACTCTGGGGTGTGTGCGAAGATCTCACTCTCCCCAGTCTGCTAACTCGTTAATCTCACAGCCTAACACGTTGAGCTCGAAGGAAATGGGACACAACAATTTACCCAGGTTCAAGCCACCTTGCGGTGTAAAACCCTACTCCTACTTTGTGGTGGATTTGCCTCGAAGGGTTGAGGAAGAACTAGTACAGTAGAGAACAACCTCAGGAGGTGTGTTCTTGGGCTCAAGTGAGCTGTTGAGCTGGTAAGGGTGGAATGGATACGATCCCTTCGCCCCCTTTCTGTTGTGGTGGCTAGGTCCTATTTATAGTGGCCTTGGTCCTCTTCCCGAATGGAGGCGGGGAGGGATCACACAATGGCTTTGAAGGGAGACAGCAAGTACATCCTATCCTTACTAAAGTGGTCTTCGCTTGCAAAAGCCTCTAGTCGTGACGCTGCGGTGGGCTCGGTGATGAGCTCTGTCCTGCCGTCCTGGCGGTCTTGGTCTTGTTGCACGAGAATGGAAACCTTTGGTTGCTTCCTCGGGACTCTGTGCCTGCTTCTTGCCTCCTTTGCACCGAAGAGGGAACTAGTAGACTACACCCGCTGGCGCTCGCCTGACCTCGATCGTCATGGCTCACGTCACCCGAACCTCACGAGGTGAGCCTTGCTGTCATAGCCCTAGCTTAGTCTTGCCTGTGATTGCATAATCTCCATGCATCATGTTTAAATTCTCTGTAAATTTGAAATGGGGAATGACCAAATGCTAGCATCAAATTAAATCACTAGGTTCAACTTAAAAATATTATCAATGAAACCAAAATGCCCTTCACAAAATGTTCATCATTTCTGGATTGGTCTAAAACCCCTGCCAAAAACGGTGCACACTTTTCTAGGACACCATGGATTCTTGAATCAATTCATAAGTATTTGAATTTGGACAATTAAATAGTATAAATATTTTTACATGTCCAAATAATTCTGAAAGTACTTGAGGGCTGTTGGGAAAAGTTTCACAAGTGCCCACAATTGTTTCCAGGGTTTATTTAAATGAATTAGCATTTTTGATAAATCAAAAACAAAGATAGAAATTAGAAAAATAAAAACAAAAGAAAATGGAAGAGAGAGAGAGAAGAGGCCCTAGGCCACTTACCTAGACTGGGCTGGCCCACCTAGCTCATGCCAGTCACCACCTACCTTTTCCAGTAGGCAGAGGAGGGGGACATCACACCGCCTCCGAGCACGCACGAGGCCACCTCCTGCTTCGCGCTGTGGAGGCCTCCTGCGCCTCATCTTGCGCCATGGATCTGCTCGGGACGCCCCGAACCTTCTCCCTCTTTCTCTGCTCTCTCCCTCGGCCTCTAGCCCCTCTCTCAAACGCGCCCGAGTGCAACCGTTGCCGTCGTTTGCTGCCACCGCG
The DNA here is from genome assembly GCF_018294505.1 of Triticum aestivum. NCBI lineage: Eukaryota > Viridiplantae > Streptophyta > Magnoliopsida > Poales > Poaceae > Triticum > Triticum aestivum. The sequence goes on along the minus strand of NC_057813.1, from coordinate 407,148,487 downwards.
CTCACCGGCCACCCCTTGCACCACCATCGAGTCCAGGAGCTCCGCTGTAGTCTCCTCTTCGTCTTCGACGAGCCACGCTCTGCCGGATGCCCTGCTGCCTCGCCATCACCGTCGTCCTCGTCCTCGGAAGCCGACCACCGCCATCGGCAATTCGCAGCAACCCGCTCGTCCCCACCCTCGCCCTCGCACTCGTTGTACTCGCCGTGAGCTCCTCTTTCTCCTCCCCCTAATCTCGTCGCTATGCTCGTCCCCTAGCTAGCGCTGCTGCCACGGCCAAAGCTTCACCGCCGCCGGCCATGTCGCTGCCGTGGCTGCAAATGTCATAGCTTGTGCCTGGGCATGTCATGGTGCTCGGTTTGCTCCCAGGAGACGACCCCGACCACCAGTTGATCCTATCGTGCACCAGAAGACCGAAAGCGTGCGTGTCCGAACACCGGCCGCTGCCTCCGTCGTTGCTGCCATCGCTGCGGGCCTCCCCTCGCCTAGCCACCTACCCTATTGGACGTGGCACACTCCCAGCGTTCCAACGAGCCATACCCCGCCTCAAACCATGGGTTGTAGCCAAATCCCAATGACCTCTGCCGCGTTTTTGGTCATTGCCGACCAAACTCCGGTGAGGTTGACGTGGCACATTTAATTAGAGGCTAATCACCATGCTAACCAACCCCCTAAGCCAATGACACATGGACCCCACTCCCTAATTAACTCCAGCTTTATTTCTTGTTTAGATTAATGCTAATCTTGCGGAGCCCATGTGTCAGTTTTGACTTTGGCCAAGTCAGTGTTGACTGGTCCCACCTGTCATCCACCCAAACCAGCCCTGAGACACTGACGTGTGGGTCCCTGTCGTCATGTTTTACCTGGACCCGGTCTATTATAGTGATGCAGTGCTGACACAATAACTCATTTTCTGGATTAAATTTAATTCAGAAAATTGCAGAAAATGTCCAAAACTTCTAAAATTCATAGAAAATAATCTATAACTCCAAATGGAATAAGTTATATATGAAAAATGATCAGAAAATTCAAATATATTCGTCTGTACTGGTTTCATGCATGTAAAAACAACGTAATCTTGCTGTTTAGTTCAAAACATGATAAGGCACTATTTAAATTCATAATTTGAATCTGGGGTTGAACCTTTGGTTCAAAATAACCCAAACCCATCTGATTGTAGTTGCATTAGCCCAACACACCCATTTTGCCATCTCATGATCATGCATCATATTGTGCATCACATTGATTGTGTTTCCTTCTATGTTGCCGGTATTTGTCCCCTCTTGATAGACGTGGTTTCGACGATGAGTTCGATGATACCGATGAAGAGCTATACTATCTTCAGAAGTGCCAAGCAAGCAAAACCCGCTTGTTCATTCCAATACAATCCCACTCTCTCGCTCTTGCTCTCTTTACTGCATTAGGACAACAACGATTCAACTGTTACATGCTGCGGTAGTTGAAACCCTTCCTGTGCATGACCTGTCATTGCCACAGTAAATAGATGTAACCCACTAGCATGATTAGGAGTTGTTTGAGCCATGATGTTCCTACTCATTCATGCTTGTTTGTCATGCCTGCTACTGCTTAGAGTTGAGTCAGGTCTGATCCATCGGGGATGAATCAGAATGGTGATGAACACGTCCAACTGTGTGTGAGCTAAATGTGTGAACACGATTTGGTAAAGGTAGCGGTGAGAGGCCATGCACGAGTACATGGTGGGTTGTCTCATTGAAGCCGTCCTCAGGAACTGAGTTTTGTGTTTGTGATCCATGAACGGCTACTACCACATGATGGTCCCTGAAATATGACCCCGTCGATTTATTAACCACCCCTGTCCTCTGTCTAGGAGTTGCAAGAAGTTTCTGGTCTTTGTAGTTTGCTGGAGGCCGTGCGCAGAGCTAACCCGAGGGGTGGGCTCTGATGCGGTAGGCAGGTGGCATGGTGTACTGGGCGCCCGTTTGGTGTCTCGGGAACCCTGCACACATCGTTCGGGGCCGTATGTGGAAACTTCGACCGGACACCCTGCGGCTGGAACCTGAATAGGTGATAAACCTGGACTAGAGACTTGTGTGGTTAGTCAGGTCGTGTTCTACACCCACGTCAGCTTACGCTTGAAGTTTTTCGGGCACATGTCTTGTGCAGACGCTAAGTGGTGGAAACATGTGTGAAGAAGTACACCCCTACAGGGTTATAAATAATCTATTCAAATAGCCGCGTCCGCGGTGAAGGACCTCTGGGTTGCCTATACAGTTCATAGACAAGTGAAGGTAGATACTCTAAAATGCGCAAGATAAGCGTGAGTGCTATGGATGGCCTTCTCGTAGGGAGACGGGAACGGATCCATAGTGGTGTACTGATATGGTGAATATGTGGACTCGTGTACGCCGCCTCAAAAGAGTTACTTGCAGTCATAGTTCAGGATAGCCACCGAGTCAAAGCTGGCTTGCTGCAATTAAACCCCACCATCCCCTTTGTTTATGATGATGCATATGTAGTTAGTTCTGATGTAAGTCTTGTTTGGTACATTTGTACTCATGTTTGCTTAATTTATGTTTTTTGCAGAGAGACTTCAGTCTCGCTAGTAGTTCCACGTGGAATTCGATGTTTAGATTGTTACCTCAGCTACGATCTTGTGCCCTCGGCAGGATCTTATAGATAGTTAGGCTTCTCGGCCCTTTTCTTTTGTAGTGGTCTGTACTCAGACATGTTAAGCTTCCGCATGTGTATTTGACTTGTATACTCTGAATGTTGGGTCATGATACCCATTTTGTGCGGAGCCTAATGAATAAATACTTGAGTTGTAGAGTTATGTTGTGATGCCATGTTGTATTTGCACATATAGAGCATATTGTGTGTATGATTTGAAATGCTTGGTATGTGTGGGATCTGACAACCTAGTTGTTCATCCTTGGTAGCCTCTCTTACCGGGAAATATCTCCTAGTGCTCCCACTGAGCCATGGTAGCTTGCTACTGCTCCGGAACACTTAGGCTGGCCGGCATGTGTCCTTCTTCGTTCCTGTGTCTGTCCCTTCGAGGAAATGTCACACGTTGTTCCTTTAAGTCCATGTAGCTTGCTATGACTTGGGTTCATACGTTGTTGATCGACACATTCGTTGTTGGATCATGTATGCCTGCCCCTGTAAGTTAGAGCCACTTTGGGTCCATGACTAGTCATGCCAGCCCGGGTTCTTTGTCATATGGATGCTAGCAGCACTATCATATATGTGAGCCAAAAGGCGCAAACGGTCCCGGGCCAGGTAAGGTGGCACCCGTGGGAATACCGTGCGTGAGGCTGCAAAGTGATATGATGTGTTACATGCTAGATCGGTGTGACTTGGGATCGTGGTCCTGACAACTTTGGTATCAGAGCCTCCTGCCTGTAGGATTACCGAGCCAAACTGGTCAAAGTTGAGTCTAGAAATTCTTTAGTTATATAAGGGAATTGATTGTGGGATGGAACGTAAGGCTCTTTTTTACTCCTTATACCTTATGCCTTCTGATCCAAGTCATCTTGTCCTTCCTACGGGGTTAAGAAACTAGGCTTTCACTTCTTTCTATCAGGATCATGTTTTACTAATCTGTAGACTTATAAGATTGTTGGATTCAAGCCTCAGTTCAGTCTCTACTATTTCCATATGTTAATTGTTGATCTTGAAACCTTGATATTGTACTTCTAAGTGGTTATGCCACCATTTTTGTAGCATGTCTCAAATTCTTTTGAGCATTTACAGCCGTTATGCTGTTCGAGTCATCCCAGGTTTCTAAATAGTCTGAGTCATTTGCAAATCCCTTCCTCCCATTCCCGATGATCATTTGGGCTAGATTAACCACACTAATCGGTTGGTTTAGGTACTTTATTGCCTCGACATATATGTTGGAGCTAGTATTATGACCCTAGGTGTCTTAGAGTACCACCTAGTAACCTAGCCATGACTTGTGTTCCCAATGTGATGATTCTGGCCATCATTCTCGAAAGCATCTCGTGATGCCATTTAGTTAGTAGGTATTCTACTACTGGGTTCTTGAACCCAAGATTCACTCCACTTACTTCGTGTTGATAGTGTTTGCTCGTTCCTTTAGGTTATTAGTAACCTTTGCAATAGTCCTCGAGGTTCGTCGTATATCCTTCTTCCAAATACCATGAACCGCTCATGGCAGAAGTCCTCACTGAACCGAAAGATCACAACCAGAGTGTTCTTGACGAGTTCTCGATTCTATGCTGTGACTCTGCCAGATCCAACCTTCAGCATGGATTATCTGGAAGAAATATCTTGAACTCATTCAACATGCTAATCTATGCATCCACAACTCACAAAATAATATGTTCTTTTGAGTTGTCCCTCCTTAGTGGTATTCTGATCTTCGTCTATCAATTGATAGTCACGAGTAGTTATGCATTCGTGTTCATCGATGCCCACTACTCTTGTGGTCCGTCAAGACATTCTATTATGGAATGATTAGGAGAAACAAACTCCAGAACCTCATCCATATCCAGGATTGGGTCAAAGCAATTGTGTTCCATAGATCAAAATGCCAATCCAGCTTTTGTTCTGTTCTACCCTGGAGTATTACCATCTTTATATCAAGAATGTCATGGGAATTGCACACCATCCTATGAACTCTTGATACAATGATACTTCTCGCCCTTATTATTCATTTCTTGGTTCCCGTGTTGTTGCAACTAGAATGCCGATAGGTGAACTATGATGTGTGAAAACAATACTCCTAGCAACCTTGTTGCTTGGTAGTTAAAGGACAAAAATTTCATTCCTAGCGTGTTGGTTCTTAAATCATCATTCTAAGACTGACTATGCTACCTAGTCCTTATTTTCGGTGCACTGTTCGATCAATGAGTTAGGATTGTGTCAATTCCTCGCTCTTTTGATCATATCGCCTTGCCCTGAAAAGCAAGATTATTCTCGAGCTTAGTAGCATATTGGTGGTTCGTGATTTTCCGAATATCTTCTCAGAAGTATTAACAGGTTGTCCCCTGACCCTTATGTTGAGTTCATGATCAAGTTGGTTTCTTGTAAACCACCCTTTCTCCAAGAATCTGTGTCGGATACCCTGAGCTAGTTGGATAAGCTAAACAAAAACTTGGAGAGTTGGAAGATAAAAGCTTACCTGACTTAGTTCATCCCTAAGGGATATCTTTTGTGTGTGTGTGTGTGTGTGTGTGTGTGTGTGTTGAAGAAAGATGATATCCTCATCAATTGGTCCTCGTGATCAGTGGTTGGATCTTTTGTCTTGTCAAAACCTTGATTTGATTATGGGCTATTGTCAAATCAAATCAGAACCAACGATGTTCATAATGTTGTCTTACTCGTGGTTGACCCCTCAAGCATACACCATTATATCCTTGGGTCTGACCAATGCTATCACCTTGTTCCCATAATTGTGGAATTCCATTTATATAGAAATCTTGATGAATTGTTGTTGAGCCCATCAACAACATCCTCATCTCCTCCATGAATTTGTTGAGCAATAAGCTAGTGTTGGGAATTTTATACACAATGTTTCATGTTCCATTCATGAAGCATATGCTTGGATGGAAGAAGTGACTTCCTCTAATTCATGTGCATTTGATGAAAGTTGCCACCGTGAATTCGAGAAGGCTTGTTTTGCTTCCTCTAGAATCGTCCCAAGTTAGTCACGCATATGCGAAGTACTCTATGGTTTGATAGGTTAGCCGCCTCCATCATATATGTGTTCCTAGCATAACAAGCCACTGATTGACTTGTTCAAGGAGAATAAGTTCCTTCATAATAACTAATCAGGACTTATGTAAGGACTTCGTTATCCGCAATGATGGTTCCCCACCTGAACTCGGTAGCATTTTATTATAAGACTACTGTGTGGTCATGCTTGTCTGGGACAGCGTGTTCATATGTTTGTAGAAGAACCAGCTCATGTTTTGGAGCTTACTACCGTAGTTCATTCATTGATTTGTGTTGCAAACTTTCATTTTTCTTGCTAGACTTGATGAGTCTGGAATATCCTGACACCATCCAGATCTAAATCTCAGGCAGATGTGATGGTTGGAATGCTTCCCAAGAACAATAATATTGGTCTCTCTGTAACCCGGTAAAGTGGATGTCGTGGCCAACAAACCCAGCTAGAAGACCTATTATTGTAGTATCTCGATTGAAGAAAGTTGGCCACCTCCCCATAAGGATTCCGTAGGATTTACCAGTAGTTATTCCTTATGGATTTTTGTGTTCCCGAAGTCCGACCTCTACTTGATGTTCTAAATATCAAACCATATATATGAATGGGATACGCTAGTACATCAAGGACAACATTAGAAGTGGAGTGCCAAATGTCTCTTGGTCGATTATCCAGATTTTGTCCCCCTTAGCCTCGCTAAGGTGAAATCTGAGAAGGTGTTATCTTCCTTCGTATCTGCATCCTCCACCGGTATTAATCATGGTATTATGTTGTGTTGCCAGGACCCTTGACACGGATGTTGGCAAAACCTTGATGAATATGGAAATGCTCAAGTTCTTGAGAGCATGCACAAGCACTAGGTGTTATCATCGACACTAACTGGGATTGCTCCCAGTTTCCTTGGTTATGCTATAACTTTTCAACAGTGGAAACACTCTCGTCTGTTGAGTTATTCCCCAGTTACTAGAAGCATTCCCATCATTTGCATTTTGTTCCCAGCTTGCACCGCCATCGTGCCACCCTACTGTGGATTACCCTTCTTAGTAATTACTGATCAAGATCATTTTCAAACATGGTCCTACCATGGGTTCCATCCATCTCCGATGATAAGCAAAATCATCCATTACGTTGTCTTCAACAAGGTAATCCACATCATCCATACTAGTACGAGTATGCCATTCTACCGAACTCCTTCAAACGGTCGCTCGAGATTTGCCTTAGGCTGGTATAGAGAGTCTTAGTGATCTCTATATCAAAAGCAATTCTTTTGCCACTTAAGGTATTAATTCTACGAGCCACCTCCTATAAGATGTGTCATTATGGTGTCATGGGAACTCAATGTCAGGACCCCGACTCGATGTCACATCGATCTAGCCTGTAACACCTCATATCACTTTGCGGCCTCACGCACGGTATCCCCACGGGTGTCGCCTTACCTTTGCCCGGGACCGTTTGTGCCTTTTGGCTCACGTATATGATAGTGTCGCTAGCATCCGTATGATAAGGAGCCCGGGCTGACATGACTAGTCGTAAACCCAAAGTGGCACAGACTTACAGGGACAGGCATCCATGACCCAGCTTCGAACGTGTCGGTCATCAGCAAGTGGGTCCGGGCTGTAGCACTGGGCTAGCAGGACTCCGGTAAACCGGGCTGTAGTGGGCTAACAGGACTCCGGTACTCAATGCGTGACATTTCCCCGAAGGGACAGACACAGGAATGAAGAAGGACACATGCCGGCCAGCCTAAGTGTTCCAGAGCAGTAGCAAGCTACCATGGCTCAGTGGTAACACTAGGAGACATTTCCCGGTAAGAGAGGCTACTAAAGATAAACAACTAGATAGTCAGATCACACACATACTAAGCATTTCAATCATACACACAATATGCTCGATATGTGCAAATACAACAAGGCATCACAACATGACTCTATGACACAAGTACTTTATTTAAGGCTCAGAGAGCCATACATAACATACACATAGGTACGGGTCACATGACCCAGCATACAAGTCATACAGTCATACAAACCAGCAGCGGAAGTAACTTGTCTGAGTACAGACAACTAGTAAAATAAAAGAGGCTTGGAAAGCCTAGCTATACTACGTGGTCCTTCACAAGCTCAGGATCACCACCTGGGCCTTAGCCTACTCATTGATGTCAACGTCTACGAAGAACCCATCAGAAGGGGTTGCAGCGTCTTCTGTAAAAATGTAAATTGTAGCAACATGAGTACAAAGGTACTCAGCAAGACTTACATCAGATCCTACATACATGCACATTATCAAGAAGGGTTGGTGGAGTTATTGCAGCAAGCCAGCTTTGACTCTTGGCTAGGCTATCCTACGAGACTCCAACTTGAAATGGTTTTGCGCACACGAGTCCACTACTCACCACTTCAATACACTACCGAGGATCCACCTCCGTCTTCCTACGGAAGAGCCATCCTCGGCACTCACACTTATATTGAGGCTTTTAGCAGTTTCCATTTACTTGTCTATGAACTGTATAGGCAACCAAGTAGTCCTTTACCGCGGACGCGGCTATTCGAATAGATCATGATAACCCTGCAGGGGTGTACTTCTTCATACACGCTCTCACCACTTACCGTCGTTTACACGACATGTACTCGGCAACCTTCAAGCGGAAGCCCAACGTGGGTGTCGGCCATGACCTACCTAATCACCTAAGTCTCCAATCCAGGTTTATCGCCTATCTAGGTTCCATCCGCAGGGAGTCCGGCCGAGGTTTCCCATACGGCCCCGAACGATGTGTACAGGGGTCCGTGACACCTAACGGGTGCCCGGTATTCCCAGCCACGTACCTACCGCATCACAGCCCACCCCTACGGTCGGCGCTGTCCACGGCCTCCAGTAGACTACAAATACCAGAAACTACTTGCAACTCCTGGACGGAGAACTAGGGTGAATAAGAAGCCGAGAGGGTCCATTGGTTTCGGGCCCAATGCATGGTAGTAGATGATTCTTAAATCACACATACATATCTCAGTGCTTAAGGTCGGCTTCAATGAAACAACCCACCATGTACTCCTACATGGCCTCTCATCGATACCTTTACCAAATCGTGTTCACCACACCACTCTCATTACCGACATGATCATTTCACTCTAGTCCATCACCCAGATGAACCAGACCTGACACGACTCTAAGCATAGCAGGCATAGCAAGGTAGGAACAACACATACATATGGCTCAAACAACTCCTACACATGCTAGTGGGTTTCATCTAGTTACTGTGGCAATGACAGGTCATGCAGAGGAAGTGGGTTCAACTACCGTAGCACACAGCAGTTTGAAACGCGTTGTCTTAATGCAGTAAAAGAGAGCAGGGGCGAGAACAAGGGATTGTATCGATATGATCAAATGGTTGGTTGCTTGCCTGATGGTTCGATGCACTGATACGGTTCTTCGTTAGGGTAATCACGGTACTCCTCGGAGGCAGAACCTGCCGCAAAGAACACCGATACACAACCATCACCAAACAATGTGCGACAATATGATGCATGCATGAAACATGGCAATATGAGTGTGTTGGGCTAATGCAACTAAGACCAGAAGGGTTTGAACCAATTTGAACCAAAGATTCAAATTTCAAACTCATACATGGCCTTTTAAAGTGTTTTACCTTGTTCTGCATTAAACATCAAGTTAACTTGTTTAAACATGCATGAGAATAGTACAGATGGATAGATTGGATTTTTCTGATCATTTTTCATATATAACTTGTCTGATTTGGAGTTATAGATTAAAAGTTATGAATTTTTGAAGTTTAAACTATATTCTGGAATTTCCTATATTAGATTAAATCCAGAAAATCAATTACTGCGTCAGCCTGACGTCAGTGTGACATCAGCAGGTCAACGGGACACGGTCCGGGTCAAACCTGACAGTGGGTCCCGCGTGTCAGTGTGATTAGTTAAACTATAATTAATTTAAACTAATCCTAAATAGTTAACAGGGCTGGGCCCCACCTATCATTGACTCAGGAGAGTCAACCAGGGCCCACCCATGGTCAAACCCAGGTCGGCTGCACCGGCGTTTAGCCGCCGGCGAGCCCGACGCGGCGGCGGAAGTGGTTTTGGCCGTTCTGGCCACCAAATGGGTCGCGGAGGCCATCGGAGTGGAGCTGAGGACGAGCCGCAGCTCTTGGTGGAGTCCGTTGGGGTCGGGGTGGCCGGAGTTGGCGCCGGCGACGACTTTGGCGGCCACCGGAGTTCGGGTGAAGGCGAACTCGGGGCTAAGGTGTGCGGTGAGGTGCGGGGAGTGCACGGGTGGACCCAACGCAGTGTGGGGAGTGCGTTGGACACCGTGGAGTGGCCGGAGGATGGCCGGGAGCACGTCGGCGACGAGATTCGCGGCGGTGCGTGCGGGTGGTCTTCGTGCGGTGGATACACGGCTCGGGAATGAGAGAGGGAGGGTAGGAGGGGTAGCTAGGCTCACAGCGCACCCGTAGAGGCCACCGGCGGGGTCGGGGACGAGCTGAGGCGGCGACGGCGTTGAAGGGGATCTCCGGCGACGGCGGACTCGGGCGAGGTCGGTGCGGTGGACTCGGGCCGCATGAGCACACGGGGCTCGGCTAGCTCGATGAAGTGGACGGCGGTGGAGCTCCTGGACACGACGAGAAGACGCACGGGCGGCGGGGAGCGTGGCTACGACGTAGGCACGGCGGCGGTGGCGTCGGCCATGGCTGGGGAGCGCGAGGGGGAGGAGCTGGAGAGGAGAGGGGGTGTCTGGGGGGTTCGAGGGAGAGAGGGGGAGTGATCCACGACGTTAGCCGGGCGAGTGGAGCGGCGAGGCGGCGAGCAGGTGCGTGGCACCCATGCGGTGCTCGCCATCGAGCACCTGCCTGCCTGCCTGGCGGGCAAGCAGCTCGCTGGCGCGGTGCTGGGCTGGGCCGGCAGGTGGGCCGGGTGCTGGGCGCCAGGTAAGGTTTTGTTATTTCTCCTGTTTTCTATTTTTTTAGTACTTCTGCAACTTTGTTGAATTATTAAAAATACTTAGGCAACTCCTAAAATCACCAAACTACTCCTGGTCCATAGTTGGATTATTTCCAACATGAAACATTTTAGTTTGGAGATATTTGAGCATTTAAATATTTTATATAATTTTAAATGCCCAAATTCAAATATTTATGATTTAATTCAAAAACCCTAAGATGGCCTAGGAAAATGTGCATCACTTCTGGCAGAGGTTCTGAACCAAGACAAAAATGATGGGCATTTTAGAAGGGCATTTCAGGTTCATTGAAAAAGTTTTTAGTAAACCCTAGTTGGTTTCAGAGGGGGCTGGGGGTTCTGTCATCCCCATTTCAGGTTTCTGATGAAAGAATAAACATGATGCAACACTCTAATGCATGAACTAGCTAGGGTGTGACACTCAACTCCTCGCTACGTTGACAACCGTTCATCACCTTCTTAAGCGTGAAATTGTTGCCTACCTAGTGAACCTTCGTCATCTGTTTCACCCCATCCCTTTTGATGTGAGTTTCGTGTCTCAGCTCGAGAGATGTGCTATGTCTGACTCCATGAGTTGATCCTAAGTTGTTCGATCTCCGAGAAGACCGATCCTTCTAGAATTTTCCCTTTCCTTTCGTTGCCATGTTGGTTAGAGTTCTCAGAGCAAGACATCGATGACAATGCTGGTGATTGAATCAACGTTCTTATGAAGTGCAACCTGGATTGTGAAGATTGTGTTAGTTTGCGTTCCCCCTTCATCTTACCCTACGCTGAATCTCAGGACGAGATTCTTGTTTAGCGGGGGTGAGTTGTCACAGCCCTAGCTTAGTCTTGCCTGTCATTAGATAATCTCCATGCATCATGTTTAAATTCTCTGGAAATTTGAAATGGGGAATGACCAAACCGTAGCATCAAATTAAATCACTAGGTTCAACTTAAAAATATTATCAGTGAAACCAAAATGCCCTTCACAAAATGTTCATCATTTCTGGATTGGGCTAAAACCCTGCCAAAAATGGTGCACACTTTTCTAGGACACAATGGATTCTTGAATCAATTCATAAGTATTTGAATTTGGACAATTAAATAGTACAAATATTTTTACATGTCCAAATAATTCTGAAAGCACTTGAGGGCTTTTGGGAATAGTTTCACAAGTGCCCACAATTATTTCTAGGGTTTATTTAAATGGATTAGCATTTTTGATAAATCAAAAACAAAGATACAATATTAGAAAAATAGAAAACAGAAGAAAATGGAAGAGAGAGAGAGAGAGAGAAGAGGCCCCAGGCCACTTTCCTGGACTGGGACGGCCCACCTGGCCCGTGCCAGTCACCACCTACCTTTGCCAGTAGGCAGAGGAGGGGGACAACACATCGCCGCCGAGCACGCGCGAGGTCACCTCCTGCTTCACGTTGTCGAGGCCTCCTGCGCCTCATCTTGCGTCGTGGAGCTGCTCGGGATGCCCCGAACCTTCTCCCTCTTTCTATTCTCTCTCCCTCGGCCTCTATCCCCTCTCTCGAATGCGCCCGAGCGCAGTTGTTCCCGCCTTTTGCTACCAACACGCTCACCAGCCACCCCTCGCTCCACCGTCGAGTCCAGGAGCTCTGTTGCGGTCTTCTCTTTGTCTTCGACGAGCCACACTCCGCTGGATGTCCTGCTGGCTTGCCATCACCGTCGTCCTCATCCTTGGAAGCCAACCACCGCTGTCATTGATTTGCAGCAACCTATTCGTCCCCGACCTCGCCCTCGTGCTCATTGTACTCGCCGTGAGCTCCTCTTTCTCCTTCCCCTAATCTTGTTGCTCTGCTTGTCCTCTAGCTAGCGCTGCCGCCATGGCCAAAGCTTCACCGCCACTGGCCATGTCGCCGTCGTGGCTGCAGATGCTATATCTTGTGCCTAGGCGCATCATGGTGCTCGGTTTACTCCTAGGAGATGACCCCAACAACCAGCTGATCCTGTCGTGCAACAGAAGACCGAAACCGCGTGTGTCCGAACTCCGGCCGCCGCCTCTGTCGTTGTTGCTGTCGCAGCGGGCCTCCCCTCGTCTAGCCACCTACCATGTTGGACGCGGCGCACTCCCAGCATTCCAACGAGCCAAACCATGCCTCAAACCATGGGCTGTAGCGAAATCCCGATGACCTCCGCCGCGTTTTTGGTCATCGCCGGCCAAACTCCGGCGAGGTTGATGTGGCACATTTAATTAGAGGCTAATCACCCCGCTAACCAACCCCCTAAGCCAATGACACAGGGACCCCATTCCCTAATTAATTCCATCTTTATTTCCTGTTTAGATTAGTGATAATCTTGAGGACCTCACGTGTCAGTTTTGATATTGGCCAAACCAGCGTTGACTGGTCCTACCTGTCATCCACCCAAACCAGCACTGAGACATTGACGTTTGGGTCCCTGCCATCATGTTTGACCTGGACCCGGTCTGTTGACCTGCTGATGTCACAATGACGCAGTGCTGACGCAATAACTCATTTTGTGGATTAAATTTAATTCAGGAAATTGCAGAAAATGTCCAAAACTTCTAAAATTCATAGAAAATAATCTATAACTCCAAATGAAATAAGTTATATATGAAAAATGATTCGAAAAATCCAATCTATCCATCTGTATTGATTTCATGCATGTTTAAACAACATAACCTCGCTGTTTAGTTCAAAACATGATAAGGCACTATTTAAATTCATAATTTGAATCTGGGGTTGAACCTTTGGTTCGAAATGACCCAAACCCATATGATTATAGTTGCATTATCCCAACACACTCATTTTGCCATGTCATGATCATGCATCATATTGTGCATCACATTGATTGTGTTTCCTTATGTGTTGCCGGTATTTGTCCCCTCTCAATAGACGTGGTTTCGACGATGAGTTTGATGACACCGATGAAGAGCTATACTATCTTCAGAAGTGCCAGGCAAGCAAAACCCCCTTGGTCATTCCGATACAATCCCACTCTCTCACTCCTGCTCTCTTTTACTGCATTACGACACCAACGATTCAATTGTTACATGCTGCGGTAGTTGAACCCCTTCCTCTGCATGACCTGTCATTGTCACAGTAAATAGATCTAACCCACTAGCATGAGTAGGAGTTGTTTGAGCCCTGATGTGCCTACTGATTCATGCTTGTTTGTCATGCCTGCTACTGCTTAGAGTTGAGTCAGTTCTGATTCATCGGGGATGAATTGGAATGGTGATGAACACATCCTACTGAGTGAGCTAAGTGTGTGACCACGATTTGGTAAAGGTAGCGGTGAGGGGCCATGTAGGAGTACATGACAGGTTGTCTCATTGAAGCCGTCCTCAGGAACTGAGTTCTGCGTTTGTGATCCATGAATGGCTACTACCACACGTTGGGCCCTGAAATATGACCCCGCTCGACTTATTAACCGCCCCTGTCCTGTGTCCAGGAGTTGCAAGAAGTTTCTGGTGTTTGTAGTTTGCTGGAGGCCGTGCGCAGAGCTGACCCGAGGGGTGGGCTCTGATGCAGTAGGCATGTGGCACGGTGTACCGATCGCCCGTTTGGTGTCTCGAGAACCCTGCACACATCGTTCGGGGCCGTATGTGGAAACTTCAATCGGACTTCCTGCGGATGGAACCTGAATAGGTGATAAACCTGGACTAGAGACTTGTGTGGTTAGTCAGGTCGTGGTCTACACCCACGTGGCTTACGCTTGAAGTCTACCGAGCACATGTCGTGTGCAGACGCTAAGTGGTGGAAACATGTGTGAACAAGTACACTCCTACAGGGTTATAAATAATCTATTCGAATAGCCGCGTCCGCGGTAAAGGACCTCTGGGTTGCCTATACAGTTCATAGACAAGTGAAAGTCGATACTCTAAAATGCGCAACATAGGCGTGAGTGCTATGGATGGCCTTCTCGTAGGAAGACGTGAACAGATCCATAGTGGTGTATTGATATGGTGAATATGTGGACTCGTGTGCGCCACCTCAAAAGAGTTACTTGTAGTTATAGTTCAGGATAGCCAGCGAGTCAAAGCTGGCTTGCTACAATTAAACCCCACCATCCCCTTTGTTGATGATGATGTATATGTAGTTAGTTCTGATGTAAGTCTTGCTGGGTACATTTGTACTCATGTTTGCTTAATTTATGTTTCTGCAGAGAGACTTCAAGCTCTCTAGTAGTTTTGCATGGACTTCGACATTTCGCTTGTTACCTCAGCTACAATCTTGTGCCCTCGGCAAGATCTTATAGATAGTCACGCTTCTCAGCCCTTTTCTTTTGTAGTTGTCTGTAATTAGACATGTTAAGCTTCCACATGTGTTTTTGACTTGTATGCTCTGAATGTTGGGTCATGAGACCCATGTTTGTAATACTTGGCTCCTCGGAGCCTAATGAATAAATACTTGAGTTGTAGAGTTATGTTGTGATGCCGTGTTGTATTTGCACACATATCGAGCATATTGTGTGCATGGTATGAAATGCTTGGTATGTGTGGGATCTAACAACCTAGTTGTTCATCCTTGGTAGCCTCTCTTACCGGGAAATGTCTCCTAGTGCTTCCACTAAGCCATGGTACCTTGCTACTGCTCCGAAACACTTAGGCTAGCCGGCATGTGTCCTTCCTCGTTCCTGTGTCAGTACCTTTGGGGGAATGTCACACATTGTTCCTTTAAGTCCATGTAGCTTGCTACGACTTGGGTTCATACGTTGTTGATCGACACGTTCGTTGTTGGGTCATGTATGCCTGTCCTTGTAATTTACGCCACTTTGGGTCCACGACTAGTCATGTCAGCCTGGATTCTTTGTCATATGGATGCTAGCGGCACTATCATATACGTGAGACAAAAGGAGCAAACGGTCCTAGGCCAGTTAAGGTGGCACCCATGGGAATACCGTGCGTGAGGCCGCAAAGTGATATGATATGTTACATGCTAGATTAGTGTGACTTGGGATCGGGGTCCTGACACTTGCATAGAAATCTCCGCTCCTCGAGAGCCAGCCTTAGGAGGCTAATCCCCTTGGAGGTCTTGGCGTTGTCGGCCTCGCGAGCCTTGGCATCTCGGGAGGGTCTTGAGTTGTTGATGTTGAAACTGGGTCGTACTAGGCCACTGGTGGAGCCACGCCTCAGGCCGCAGGTAGGCAAGTCTGGGTACCCCCGTATCCAGAACATTGACAAGGATAAAAAAATGGGTTTTATGTCATATTTCTTGAGTTTATCCCTTTACATCATGTCATCTTACTTAAAGTGTAACTCTGTTCTTATGAACTTAACACTCTAGATGCAGGCAAGAGTCGGTCGATGTGTGGAGTAATAGTAGTAGATGAAGAATCGTTTCGATGTACTTGTGAAGGACGTGATGCCTATATTCATGATCATTGCATTAGATATGGCATAATTATGTGCTTTTCTATCAATTTCTCAACAGTAATTTGTTTATCCACCATATGTTTTCTTCAAGAGAGAAACCTCTAGTGAAACATATGCCCCCCGGGTCTATTTTCCATCATGTATTTTCAGATCTATAAACCAAAAAACACAAAAATACCTTGCTGCAATTTATTTATATTTACTTTAGTTTTCTCTATTATTTATCTTTTATACCTATTTCTATTTGATCTCACTCTTGTTCGTGATCGTGAAGGGATTGACATCCCCTTTTCACGTTGTGTGCAAGTGTTTGTTAGTTTGTGCAGGTGCATATATTGGAGACTTGCTTGTGCCTCCTACTAGATTGATACCTTGGTTGTTAACTGAGGGAAATACTTATCTCTACTTTGTTGCATCACCATTTCCTCTTAAAAATCGACACAAGCTCAAGAAGTAGCAGCTGCTTGGCTCGTCAGGCCACCCAGCCGGATTTTAGTCCGGGGAACTCGTATTCCTGCTCACTGAATGCTATGGAGAGTGTGGATCAAATGGTGCAAGGAGGATATGGGGAGCGACGGTGTGGTGCAGTTCTTGCCAGGCATCTGGCCTCGTTTAAATAGCGGGCAAATGAGAGGAGCCAACCGGCGTTGTGTTCTAAAATGTCGGCCAGCTAGCGGAAGGACATGTTGCCGGCACACACAGGGATTCAATGGAGGTAGGTGGGGCAGTCAGAAGCTGGTTGAATGCGGCGAGGAGGCGTGTTGAACCTGGCATGCAGCGAGTGGGGCCCTCTTCACTGGCGCGCCGGTTCAATGCCTGTGCTAGTGAGAGGTCACGTCTGCGTGAGAGCAATCACTCCCTCCGGTCTTTTTTTGTTTGGGTATAAGAAAATCTCACTTTCCATTAAATTTTACAAGTAAAATTTGTGGACAAACTTTGACCCAATATACGATGGGGACTAGTTAACCAGGACGGAGGTAGTAGTGATGAATTCCATTTTTGCTACATACCAATCATTCTAAAAACTAGTATAACGCGTCATTGAAAATCGGAACTCTTACCCCGCTAAAAAATTGATATTTTAAATGTGGCAACTCGATCGGTGCTGACTAGCAAGCCACCACGTCCCTGTCATTCACATGTGGTCCGCAACCATCAACTGCTATGGATCAAATTATCACGCAAGCTGACTATTCCTAGAAAGGTGCGCTCCACCACGTACCCGGTACCCGCGCATGTAGCAATCATGCATCTATGGGTTTATTTGTTTACCATGCCTTATGTAACTCTCATGTGTGCGAGACAATGAGAGACCGACTATGTGCGTGCGCCTCTTGTCTTCGTATATGTACTCCAGTGTTTGTCTAGTGTCCAAAAAATTATACGGTAATAGCTAGCAATGTGCCAATGTGTTGCAACACATCTAGAGTAGACTAATACATATGTACCAATTTGATAGAAATTTATCTAGCTTTGATATACATATATCACTAAAAATATCTTATATTTCATTCAAAATATATTCCTTTAGCTGTTTTGATGAGATGAGGAATGTGGTTGGTTTCAAGATTCGAGAAGTGGGATATTGTTGCAAAAAGCCCATGTGTGTGTGTGTGAGAGAGAGAGGGAGAAAGGAGGAGGGCAGACTGCATGTGTGACTCAGACACAAAGAGTGTGTGTGCAAGAGGTATTACCATAAAATGAGGTGATAGTGTGCGTGTCCATGATCGAGAGGGCGTGTCTCAAGAAGGGACGAAAAATCTACATAGATACAAGGAGCAAAAGTGTGCGATGGATGGTATACCTATCTCGAGGCTGGTCGATCAATGTTTGTCAGAGAGATATGAGTTAGGGGTGAGAAAGCGAAAGTTTTGTGTGTGTGAGAGAGAGAGACAGTAGTCAGTAGGGGATCCAAAGCGGGAGTTGTGTGTGTCTGTGTGAGTGAGAGAGAGGGGGGGAGAGAGTTTGTCTAATCGGTAATAAACAAATGAATAATGTCAGTTTTGGAACGGAGATGAAGATGGAAAGGAGACCCCAACAAATAATGTGTGTGCGGGGGAGAGTAATTTTAGTGGTAGGATTCATATCTAGAAAGATATAGGGTGCGTTAGAGAACCCTGGAGAGAAAGGGAAAGTGAAAGACGAGCGAGTGTGTGTGTGTGTGTGTGGTGGTGAAAAAGAAAGCTAAGGTAGCTATAGTGATACTAGAGAACGATAGAGATGCGAGAGATAATGAAAACCGTGTAACCTATGAAGACAGAGTGAGTGTGACACTTCTTGAGGGAGATAACGAGAGATCGTGCTTGCAAAAAATGGAGAAGCATGTAGTCAGCGTGCGGGTGAGATGGAGAAAATAGAGTGATAGCTACATGAAGGAGCACACGAGAGCGACCTAGAGAGAGATGGGCCTGAAATGAGATTCAAAAATTTAATTGTGTGCATAGAATATGTCAAGATGAAAGGGATTCAAATATTTGAATTCTACATGATGATACATGTAATTCATACTCGAACCAAAATTGATCTATCAAACATGCATACTAATTTTAATTTGCGCATGTGTATGTTATTTAATATATTGATACTACCAATCCATACATTTGAGCTGAACATAATTTGGTTTCAAAAATTTAAATTCAAAGTCAAACATAATTTGGTTTCAAAAATTGAATTCAACCTTATGATTATGAGATCATTGCATTTGTAAATCATATTTTATATATAAAGGAGCAGAATTATTTGTTGTGCTTTTAAAAGTATATATAAAAAATGATGTATACAGATTTTTATTTGAATACAAAATGGATCCTGTCTGAAGAAAAAAAAGAATACAAAAGGGATTCGAATTGAGTTGGCACGGTAAACATGCAATTTTTTTCTGCAAAAATTTGTATGAAGTGGGCAAACTTGCACTAACCACCCGAAATCAAAATCTGCAAGATGGAAATTGCTACTGCCTATCCCTAACACGCAAAGCCTATCGGCTCGATTTCAATAGGTTTTGATAGGGGTAGGTTTGTAATTGCACTCAAACATGACATAACCACCTCCGCCTCTTACCCCCCTGGATTCATACACGGTGGGCGCAAAAACATAGTTTCTCCTCGGTCCAAATCGCCTCTTACCCCGATTCATACACGATGGGCGCCAAAACACAGTTTCTCCTCGGCCGAAATCTCCGTCGGCAAATATTTTGTGTATGCGAGATTACCATCCTATCCCAACCGACCAATATTGCTGTGATGTAGGAAATTGTAAACAAGGGCTAAGTTTGTAAATTTCCTTGCATTTGAGACAACCTCGTCCTGAAGACATGGTTCCCCCAACCTCTCTCCCTCCATTTCCCCATTCGTACTCCGTGGGCGCCAAAACACCCTCTCCACCCCAGTCTCATCCGTCTGCCACCCGTCCTCCTCCACCATGTCGAAGCTGATACCCCGACGTCGTCATCCATTACAAGAGATCGACCTCTCTCATCCATGGCTTTGGACTAGGAGACTTGCATCGCGTCCTCTCGCTTCATCCGCGCGGTCGTCCACCTTGTCGAGGCCGCTCATACCACTGTCTCGTCCACCGTGCCGGGATATTCCCCTCTCCACCACCGTGTGCGCTCCTAGATCTGCTTCCATACCGCCGACAACAAACACTACTACAACACCCTCAACGCCGCAGTAGATGCTTACACAAAACCACACCAGAGGTGGTACTCTTTTGTATCTACTCAAGTTATTTACCTCAGCAAGAAAATAGATTGCCACTACTTTACTGTGATTTCTTGTCCATCACTTAGAAACTTACTCCCTCTGCCCGAAAAAGCTTGCCCCAAACTTGTCTCTCAAATGGATGTATCTAGCACTAACTTTGTACTAGATACATCCATTTGAGGGACAAGCTTTTTTGGACGAAGGGAGTACTTGTTAGTTGAAAGCAAACATTGGTTGTGAAGTTGCCTTTATCCAGATTGCACCTTAAGATCCGCCATGGGACATTCACCACTATACTCACAATGCTTATGGTTTTCCCCTTTTATATTCCACATTGAATTAAATGACATTCGACTGAATTTCAATTTGGGGTCAGTCCATTTTTGAGAGTTCACTGGAGGGAAGGAAGGGGCTCGCCAGAGGGCTGCCCCATTATCTATCTTAGGGTTTCGGGTGGGGAAGTGATTGTTGGGGGTTGTCGTTGGCCTATGGTGGGGCCTCGTCGGAGGCAAAACTCGATGGGAGTGGGGGTGGGGGTGGGGTTGGCTAGAGGGATGGCCGGGGGCAGTGGAAGATCAATGGTGGCAGGTGGTTCAGTGGAGGGCGGGGGCCGGTGGTTTGGCCGGCGGCCTGTGCGGTGGTTTGTAGGGGAAGAAAAAGTGGCAAGGAAGAAGAAGGGTTAGGAGACGTAGGATCTTCATCCAACCGCCTAAAATGGTTGACTGACCCAAATGACGATAGTGAGGTGACTTGCATGTAGACATTCCATTTATAGTCAGTGTACCATCAACCTAGGTGCTTCAAGACGTGCTAGCATTGCTTGTCAACCCATCAAGCTAAACAAAATGCCACTCATAATTCCAAAAATTCTTGCTCAAATACGAATCGGATATGATGTTTATATTAATAAAATAGAGAACATTTAATTTGTCAGCTAATGTTCGTACTTTACTTTCGAAAAGCACGTGTGCCACATATAGAGGGATAGCAGGGAGCTACATTCTTTATGCTCTCTGGTTCATCATGTGTGGGCAACGAACATTTTATTATCCAAAATTTGCTTGCTCTTCTTTAGCATGTTCCTCTTTTTTTCTTCTTTAATAAGTACTCTCTTTGTTCCTAAATATAATTATTTGTAGAGATTCCTCCATGGACTACATACAGAGCAAAATGAGTGAATGTACACTCTAAAATGTATCCTAAATATAAGTATGCCTGTATGTGATCCATAGTGGAATCCCTACAAAGACTTAAATTTAAGAACAGAGGGAGTATAATAGTTGTATAGTATATGTTCCTTGTAGTGAAGAGGAGCAGGGACATTTGCAGCGTACAGGTCTATTCGGTCGCCTGTCATGGACGCTTTCATACCTTCGTGTTGGTCTGTCCTAATATCTAGGAAATGTTGGGTGTTGTGTCGCCTTTGGTAGTTAGACTGATAGTAACACTACTGCGCCTTCAGTTTTAGAGAGTTGGTATTTGAAGCCTTTCAAGGCGTACCGGCAATACTAGCACATATTTTCCAGCAAGTTCCACTTTCCTGACTTTACTCGTGATGCTTAGGATTTTCCCATTATATCTACACTATGATGTGCGTACGTTCTTTGTGGCCTACTAGCAGCAGTTCACCCTTTAAAGCTAAACAACACACCAATCATAATTCCAAAGCTTAGTTGTTCCTATACGAATGTGACATGATATTCATATTAGTTAAAAGACATACATTTAATTGGTCAGCTAATGCTCCCACTTGAATTTCCAAATGCTTGTGGCTACATAGAGAGAGATAGCATGGAATTACATTCCTTTGGATGCTCTGGTTCATCATGGGTGGGAAACCAACATTGCATAGAAAGAAACGGAATCTCCATAGTATCCTTCCTCTTCTATTCTTTAAAATGTCCCTCTCTTGTTCTTCTTTAATAAGTAAAGTATGTCCCTCGTCAAGAATCCAAGCAGGGACATCTGTAGTCGACAGGTCTATTTGGCTGCTTCTACAAGTTGCTTTCAACAATTCGAGTTGGTCTGCCATAATATCCAGGAAATGTTGGGAGTTGTGCGGCCTTTGAGAGACTAGACTGATACTTACAGGAGCACACCTTCACGTGAATAGAGTTGGCCTGTAGGTGATCGATAGGCTTTTGATTATTAGCGGCAATACAACCCCATATTTTCCAGCCTGTTCCACTTCCCCGATTTATTTATGATGCTTATGGTGTCCCCCTTTTATCGACACTACAATCTGCATAGTGGCTTTGCGTCATATTAGCAGCACTCCATCCTTCAAGCAAAACTACATGCCACTCACATTTCCAAAGCTTACATTTAATTGGTCAGCTAATGTTACTATGTGAGTTTAGAAATGCATGTGTGCCACATATAGAGACATGTTGGAATACTATTTCTCTGTGCACTCTTGTTGTCATGGTTTCGCAATAAAGTTTGAATACAACATATTATAAACCTATCATCTGCCAACTATCCTTACTTCTTGAGCTCCCAATAGGGAGCCTATTTTTTGTGTAGTTGTGCCAGATTATATTATTGTACGCACCAAATTACGGCACACAAGGGCTCTCTCATCAAAATTCAGTAATAGCACACAAGGGTTTACAAGGACCACCTGTTATATTAGAATATCCTCTACATTACGAAGATAATCTCACTAGTATTTATGTTGTCATGCTTCTCATATATTGAACAAAATCACAATGAATATGAGAATGCGCATCAGAATAGTATTGCGAAATAGTGCAACAACTAACAAACATGGCATCGAGGCATTGAGCTCCATTCTGGATGGAATGAAGCCCACACACTTTGCACCTACAGATTTGTGTTCAGAATATGACCCTAATGACTATTCTTAGCTCAAGGAGTCAAAGGTAGATTTCCTATCATATTCACCCTACAAGGTGTTTGTTCTAACTTGGCATGGTTTTATTGGCTGCACATAATTTGCGTAAGCTGTCTTGTGTTTCTTCTGCTTCTTTGCACTGCCATGTGCTTAGTTTATTCATCATATATGTGAAGTTTCCATGCCCACCCATTATCAATATGCATTCCAATTGTCATCATACCATGTTATTCCATTCAAATGCTGCTCTTGTGTATCAGACATCCAAAAGGAAGAGAGTGATTGCAGAACTTGAAGGAGTAGTAGCAAAGTACTTGAAAAAGGTGGTGGTACCACAGAAATCAGACAGCACCCCACTTATATTGGCAATAGAACTAGCGCCACAAAACCTAGGATATCGCAACTATGTTGCTCGCTGCTTTGCTCTTGTTAGTACATGTTGTCTTGTATCGTTGTACATACATTCATACTTGGTTGATTATGTGACATCAATGTGCATGATAACCTGCATATCCACTGTTCTCTCCTAATTATCGGATCTATATTAATGCTTACATTAACATAGAATAAACCGAATTCTTATGAAGAAATTTAGATCTAAATTGTTCTTGTAAGTATGTGTTGTCCTTTATCATTGTACTTATACTATCAGCTAGTTGTTCATGTACCATCACTTTGCAACTTATTTTCCCTTGGCATCCATTTTGTACACATATGATCTATGTTTACTCTTACCGAAATGTTGAATAAAACCAATGCTACTGAATATGCTTAGCTCTGCATTACTCTTGTTAGTACCTTTTGGCTGTATGTTGTACCTACGTTTATAGCTAGTTGATTATGTAGCATCACTATGCATCTTAGCTTAAATAATATCCATTTGTTCCTACATTATCACTTCTATATTTACTCTTAACAAAAAGTAGAATAAAGGCAATGCTTATGAAGAAGACTCTACGGTAAACTTCTTGAATTGCCCTCCCATCAACATGGAGAAGGGCTATATAGAGCCTGTCTTCACTACTAACGTATGTTTGTCCTTATCTAGCCTTCGAACTTTGTTGTCTATATTAGGATAGCAATGACTGCAACTGCTGTTTATTTTTGTCGTTTTCATCAAATTGCATGTTTAAAGTTTATTATGAAGTTCATAAACATAAGTTTCTCCTTCTCAATTTCAATTTTTAGTTGTACAACCTAGTTCCTTGTTCATGCCATGTAAATTAAACTAAACATAGCAAGTGATCTTCCTTAGCACAGGATGTATGCTTGTTGATCTGTAATCCAGTGGTGAGGTCAAACTACCAACTCCAGGACAATGTCATATCCTACTCTCTCTTAACTATGAGCAATGCATATTATGTTCATGTTATTTAAATCGTTTCTCTTATGTACTAATCTAAAATGGGATAAATTGATAGTACACTCACCATCGATGCTTATACATTCTTTAGTGCTGCATGCATGCTTGTGTTCTTGATCTGTAATCCAATGGTGTGGTGAAGCTGCCACTCCTGCACAATGCCATTTCCTGCCATGTCTTTAAGTGTGAACATTTTTTTATTCTATTGTAATCCAGGTCTCTTTATTTGCCACTAAGAAATGGGAGGAATCCACATCATTGTTGCTTATATGTGCAAGGCATGTTATCTGTCTGCATTTTTCTCTTTCAGGGTGATATCACTAACGCCAAGAACTACCATTGATGATATGGAGCTAGAGTTGGATATAAACATCAAACAAGTGCAGTCATCAGCTTGCTCAGCTGCTTACGCTGCAGCTCCCAAGCAGGGCTAACCTTTCTTGAACTGTGTTGAAGTGCTGTCAGTTCTGTATATTATTTTAGGCGGCATTTTTATTTGCACTGGTGGCATCCTTTGATGTCTAGTGTATGTAATCTACTGTCTGGTTGCGCTGTATTATCGCTAGCGGCAAACTTTTATGCCTATTGCACGTAATATGCAGTAATTTCTTTGTTGTATAGTCTAGGTATATTCTTCATCATGATGCTATAATTTTATTTCTGTATATGCTGTCACTGCTCCCTGAAAAGGCCGTAAGCTTTGACGGAGCACAATGGGCCTAAACGTTCGGCTTATTTTTATTAAAAAAAATTATGGTACTAAAACTGGCTGGCCCGCCAATCATTGTAAATGGGCCAAAACGTGGACCTACAATCATGTCCGGCCAATAGCAGGCTTAGACGTAAACTCACGAACTATTAGTTTTGGTCCTTTAACAGGCCAAGTAAACTAGTTGCCTAAGTTGGGCCAGAAAAAAGAATGGGCTTTTAACAGTTCGAAAAGTAGATTGCGCCTGAACAGTGTTGGAGGCCATGATTGTCTCAACAGAAAGCCATGCCGTGAACATGCCAAAATATTTGTCGGGCCATAGTTGGCCGAATAACATAATGGGTCGTAAGTAGGCTAGATGCAAAGCGGGCCATCATTAGGCCCAATTATCTCACAGGCCTTTAATGGGCCAATTGTCAGGTTGGGCTAAAATATCTCCACGAAGACTACGGGCCTTTAAGAGGCCGAAAGTCACTTCGGCCCAGAAATAGGCCCACATGCAGGATAGGTCATAAAATGGCCAAAAGTGAAATCGGGCTGACAACGGCCCAGATGTACCAATGGCCATTAACAGGACCAAAGTAATATCGGGTTAAACTATTACATGCGCCTTTAAGAGGCCGTACTTCAAATGGGCCCCCAATGGGGCCGAAAGAACAGTGGTTGTTATCGGGCCAGATCATATATGGCCGCCAAAAGTTCCAGAACCACGAGATCTAATCTAGAGGCCTTTTCCGCCACTCTACTAGAGAGGGCAGCGATCATGGAGGGGTTGGTTGGCATAGATCACCGACCACGTAAACGCCACCTCTCCTCTCCTCTCCTAGGCTCCTCCTAGGCGCCCACCGCTGGTGGCCACTCCGGCCACAGCGGCCATCCCTCCCGCCGGTGGCCACTCCAGCCCCAGCGGCCACCACCTCTCCTGCCACTGTCACTCCGGCGGTGGCAGCCACCGGCTTTTTTTGTTCCTTTGCAAGAGGTAGAGATTTTCAACGTTCTATGAGGGAAAAGTTCGGTCATCCAGTGGTGTTCTCTCCTGGTTTTCGTCAATGGGAGTTCACTTTGGTGGTTTCTTTTTGTCATGCTCGGTTTCGGTTGGATTGCCACACGGGTAGCATCACTCTTCAATCTTGTTTTGGTGGTTATCCCCAAGGGTTTCGTGTGCATCATCTCAAGGACAGATCATACAAGTTTTCGGTTGCGTCAAAAGCAGTGGGTTTTGAAATCTATAATCATGGCCGTGTGGTTGAAAATGACTTTGAATTGGTGTTCAATCTTTGGGGTTTTGGGGGCCCCAACTTGATGCGTGAAGAGCAACTTTTTTATAATGAAGAAGATGCATCTTGGACTTTGGTTACTAGTGGTTTGCGTGCATGATCTATTGCCGCCGTCAATGCCTCCGGTGATCAACTTCGGCCATCGGTTTTTTCTCGTCTTGCGAATATTTCGAGCTCTAGCAATAATGTGGTCTTGGACAATAATGAGTCCTTAATGCAGAATCTTAATACCTCAGGAGAGGCTCACACTAAGGCTTCACAGGGCGGCAATTAGGGTTTTTCAAATGGTTCACTACAGTGCTATGCGTGTGGTCAACTGGGCCACTTTGCCAGGGAGTGTCATGCGCAACGACTACCTGGGCTTTTCCTTTTCTCCGGTTTGCTTCATTTTCCAGCCCACCCAACAAGGTCTGGAACCTGGATGCGGTCCAGGATTGGTTTAAGTCAGTTGGCCCGGCCCGCGCCACTCCCATGGTTTCCTCTTTTAGCGAGCTTTCTGTGGGATCTTTTCCTAATTTCCAGCCTCGATTTGCACTTGCCTCCTCAACTTCTCCACAGTCAGCCTCTACTTCACCACAGTGCCCAAACTCTGCTCCTGTCACCTCAAGCTTGACTGTGACGGTGTGCACCTCTGCGGCTTCTCTGATGGCCAACATTCCAATTGACCCACACCCCTTTGTGACCCACGGGTTCGCCATCTTGCAGATTTAGGGCCGCAATGGGGTGGCTCGGGTCGTGCTCCCGCATCGTCCTCGTCGCCATGAAGATTGGGCTATTGCTACTATCCATCCACTCCCTGCCGATGCCCCATTTCCCAATGTAAGAGATATTCTTGAAGATTTTATTGTTGAGCATAGGCAGTTGGGCTGAGAGACATCTAGCGATGTCCGTTTGGAGAGGCATATGTGCGTCTGACGAGGGTTAGAGATAGGGACAAGATGGTGCTTGATAGTCCGCATGAATTTGGCGACATTTTCATCTCATTCGGGAAGCATGATGAGGGCAGGAATCATAGGAGGGTGCATTTCAATAGGACAGTTTGGTTACTGCTAACAGGAGTCCCTTTCGATTTTCGCAATACTGAAGATTTGGCTTGTGTTG
Source organism: Triticum aestivum (assembly GCF_018294505.1). Lineage (NCBI taxonomy): Eukaryota > Viridiplantae > Streptophyta > Magnoliopsida > Poales > Poaceae > Triticum > Triticum aestivum. Next base: position 407,121,485 of record NC_057813.1, on the reverse strand, counting down.
TCAGCAAGTTTGGTCGCATGATATCCTGTGTCGGCGTCCTGGGAACGGGGGTCCCTAGACTTGCATGCCTGCGGCCTACGGCGTGGCTCAAAGGAGGCCCAGCACAGCCCATCTTCATCAGCACAAGCTCAAGACCCTCGCGAGGGGCCAGGCCTTGCGTGGCGGACGACAAGGAGCTTCCTCAGGCACGGCCTCGTCAGGCTGGCTCATGAGGACGCGGAGAGTTCAAGGCGAGGTACCTCGCGAGGTGCCCATGACGCAAGCCGTGACGACCAAGGGCGCCAGTCGGGTGCCAGCTCGCGCAGTGTCCTCCTTTCCTCTTTGGTGCAAAGGGGGCAAGCGCAGGCGAGAGCATCAAGCAAAGGCGTCCATTTCGGTGCAACAACACCAAGACCAGCCCAACGGCCGGAAGGAAGTCATTGTGGAGCCCAAGCCGGCGTCACCACCAGAGCCTTTGACAGGCGAGGACCAACTTTAGTCAGGATAAGTGTACCCGATGTTCCCCTTCAAAATGGACAATTGTTGGCGCCCTTCCTGCTCAATATTTGGGAAGAGGCCCAGGGCCTTTGCCTATAAATAGACTAGCCACCACAAGGAAGGGAAGCGGAACCCTCACTAGAAAACCAGTAGAGAGAGCTATCGAACTCCTCCCAGCAGTTCGTCGCACCAGCCAAGAACAGACCCTCGTGAGGCTGTTCTGCCCTGTATTGTTCATCATCAAGCCCAAGAGGCAATCCACCACACCACACACTGGAGTAGGGTACTACACCACAATGGTGGCCTGAACCAGTATAAATCTTGTGTCTCTTGTGCTATTCAGTTTTGTAGTTTAGGTCCTAGCGATTCGGCGAGGGGCGAGCCGGTAGAGGGTTGAATCTCCGCATGCACCCCAGTGTTCGAACCTCAAGGGTCTGCCGAAACCCAAAATCTGACATTTGGCGCGCCAGGTAGGGGTGCGCCGGAATTTGCCTTCCGTCATCTCGTTCTTCCCCGACCACCGCATCCATGTTTGACGCTCGTCGGGCTTGCGCCGAGTGCCCAGCCGCCCTCGCTTCCCATGGCGCCCAGACGGCTCCCATCGGCAGGCGCCCTCATCGTTCCCCGTCACCTGCCATCAACAGCGCCACCGGCCCAGCGGGGAACGGGCGGTAAGCATCGTCCCAACATTCCCCGGTGACCTCTAGGGAGGAGCCGCGCAGCTCCTTACTCTCCCACCCCGTCGCGCTGGCTCACTCGGTCGTCGCGGCCCTCCTGGGCAGCTCGCTGGCGCCGCCCTCCAGCCGCCACGTCAAGCCATTCGTCCACCGGGTCAGCGCCGCCGCCACGAGGCAGGGGGCTCCCTCGGGCCGGACGGAGCCGTTGGCCGGGCTGACCTTCGACTCTAAGGACCACCCCACCAACTCGGCCTGCTCGGGCACGCTCCCCATGCTCTGCACACCCACCATCTGCCAGGTGGCCGTCACCAGAACCCTCATCGACGGTGGCGCGGGCCTCAACATGCTCTCGGTTGAGGCCTTCAACCTCCTCTGCATACCCCGGGAGCGGCTGTGGCCCATCCGGCCTTTCTCGGGCGTCGGAGGCGGATCGTCCAGTTCCTTGGGGCAGATCCGACTTCCGGTAACTTTCGACACCTACGACAATTTCCGCATGGAGCTAGTCGATTTCGACATGGCCCCAATTGGCCTCCCCTACAATGCCATCCTCAACTATCCAGCATTGGCCAAATTCATGGTCGCGACTCACCCGGGGTACAACCTCATGAAGATGCCCGGGAGCAACGGTGTCCTCACCGTGCCCGGGGACACCGAAGGTGCACTACGAGTACTCAAGCTCGCCCTCAAGACGGCGGCGGCGGCGCGGCCCGCCGACGCAGAAACCCCCAAGCCCAAGGGGGCTGCGCCGACCAAGAAGATGCAGTTGTTCACCGAAGACAAGGCAGAAACCAAGCAGGTACCTGTCGACGAGGACGGGTCCACTAACGCCACTTTCACCATAGGCGCCAACCTTGAGCCTGAGCAGGAGGAAGCCCTGGTCAAGTTCCTGCGTGCAAACAAGAAGGTGTTCGCCTGGGAGCCCGATCAGCTGGCAGGGATCCCACGAGGCGTAATCGAGCACCACCTCAACGTGTGTCCCAACGTGCGTCCCGTGAAGCAGAAGGCGAGGAGGCAGTCCACTAAAAAGCAGGCCTTCATCATCCAAGAATCCCGCAAGCTAGAAGCCGCGGGGGTTATTCGCGAGGTCTGATACCCGGATTGGTTGGCCAACCCTGTGGTTGTGCCAAAGAAGGGAGGAAAGGAACGCATGTGTGTCGACTTCACCGACCTCAACAAAGCATGCCCGCAAGATCCGTTCCCGCTCCCTCGCATCGACCAGATCATCGATTCCACCGCTGAGTGTGACCTATTATGCTTCTTGGATGCCTTCTCCGGGTATCACCAGATCAAGATGGCGGTGGAAGATGTGGAGAAGACGGCCTTCCTAACCCCGTGTGGGGTGAACTGCAACACATGGATGCCATTCGGACTGCGCAACGTGGGGGCAATCTTTCAGCGGCTCATGCACATCACCTTGGGCCTGCAGCTCGGGAAGAATGTGGAGGCTTACGTCAATGATATCGTAGTGAAGTCTCGCGAGGCCAAGACCCTGATACAAGACCTGGAGGAAACCTTCGCGAGTCTCAACGCAGTGAGCCTGCGACTCAACCCGGAGAAGTGTGTGTTTGGAGTCCCCTCGGGCAAGCTCTTGGGCATCCGGACACGGGATGAAGTCCCACCGAGGCATCGAGGCCAACCCAGAAAAGGTCAAGGCAGTTGAGGACATGAGCCCACCAAAGACCCTTAGGGACATGAGCCTATCAGTGACGACACAGAGGAACTCTCAATGAAAGCACCAATGTCGGTGTCAAAACTGGCGGATCTCGGGTAGGGGGTCCCGAACTGTGCGTCTAGGAGGATGGTAACAGGAGACAAGGGACACGATGTTTTACCCAGGTTCGGGCCCTCTTGATGGAGGTAAAACCCTACGTCCTGCTTGATTGATATTGATGATGTGGATGTTACAAGAGTAGATCTACCACGAGATCAAGGAGGCTAAAACCCTAGAAGCTAGCCTATGGTATGATTGTTGTTATTGTTGGTCCTACGGACTAAAACCATCCGGTTTATATAGACACCGGAGAGGGCTAGGGTTACACAGAGTCGGTTACAGTGGTAGGAGATCTACATATCCGTATCGCCAAGCTTGCCTTCCACGCCAAGGAAAGTCCCATCCGGACACGGGATGAAGTCTTCAATCTTCTATCTTCATAGTCTTGGAGTCCGGCTGATGATGATAGTTCGGCTATCCGGACACCCCCTAGTCCAGGACTCCCTTAGTAGCCCCTGAACTAGGCTTCAATGACGACGAGTCCGGCGCGCATATTGTCTTCGACATTGCAAGGCGGGTTCCTTCTCCGAATAATTTGTAGAAGATTATGAACACCAGGATAGTGTCCGGCTCTGCAAAATAAATTCCACACTCCACCGTAGATAGAATAATATTTACACAAGTTCAATCTGCTGACGTATTTCGTGGCGTGACGTCACACCAGAACCAAACCTTTACTTGAATCGTTTTTATTATACCGCCTCGGCGCATTTAGTGAAGCGGTTTCCTTGGCACGTCTTGTCGAAGCAGAGATCGTGTTCCCCTTATCTCGGGATTCTCATTAATACGGACGTGGGTAACCCAACCGCGCCCGTTGCCACGCCCCCTCCATTGAAGGCGAGTTCTAAACGGTCACGGAGACGGCTCTTGGTATTCTCCCCCTTTATAATGAGACCAAGGCCCGTTCTTTTCTTCAATCCTCAATTGAATCCGCCCCTCGCCCCGAGTTCCAACACCCAGGGCTCCAGATTCGGGTACTTCGGACCTTCGACAATGTCCGGCTCCGACCTTCAGGGCCGGTGGATGCCCTCCTCCGTCACGGAAGAGGACGTGCTAAAGCTTAGGGACGCCAGGTACTTAACCTACGAGATATCGCATAGGTTGCCTACCCAAGGGCAAGTCATTCCTACCCCTGAGCCTGGCGAGAGCGTCGTGTTCGTACCTCACCTCCGTCGGGGTTTAGGCTTCCCGATGGATCCCTTCGTGAGGGGGCTCCTGTTTTACTATGGGCTGGAATTCCACGACCTGGCTCCGGAGTCTATCCTCCATATCTCATCATTTATTGTCGTCTGCGAAGCCTTCCTCCGCACTACCCCTCACTTTGGTTTGTGGCTCAAAACCTTCAATGTGGAGCCGAAGATGATTGAGGGGCATCAGGCAGAGTGCGGCGGGGCGGTCATAAGCAAGAGGGCCAATGCTCCATGGCCCGAGGGCTCTTTCCAGGAGGAGCTCGGTTTGTGGCAACAAGAGTGGTTCTATATCACCGCTCCCAGGGGCAGCAGGCAGAGGCCGCCGCCCGCCTTTCGCCCGGGCCCTCCACCACGGCTGACATCGTGGGTCAATAAAGGGTTCGACTGGGGGCCGTCCAAGGACGTATCCCTATTGCAGGGCCGGATTCGAGATCTCCAAGAGAGGGAGATCAATATGGTCGTAGTGACGCAGGTTATGCTGATTCGGCGTCTTCTACCCTGCAAACTTCGCCCCCTCCGCCTGTGGGAATTCAATCCGGAGGGACCACGAGCTCTCCAACACTTTATGGGTACAAAACCCATGGAGATGTACAAACTGTTCTTCGGATCATAAGAAGTGTGTCCGGACTTGACCGACGACGCTAGCCTAAGCTGCAATCGCCCGGATACTCAAGTAAGTAGCCCTGTTACCGGACATATCATCCATTTATTTATCATGGATTTGCCTTTTAACCAGCTATCCCTTGAACAGGAGTGGATAGCGCAAGCGAAACTGATACGGTGTCCGGCCCTCCTCCTTGAGACCACACCGGGTCCCGTGTTAATGAAAATGTTGGAGGTTGCGCCTTCGGAGGAAGGCGAAGGGGGGAATATGGAAGCTACCACCTCTGTTAAGGAGGCTCTTAGTAAGGGGGGAATCAAGAATCCCTCCCTCCAGGGGGAGAAGAGGACCACTTCCGAAAACCCGGAGGCCAAAGCCTCGAAGCGGGGAAAGAAATCTGCACCAGAAGGTCCTGCGCCGGGAGGAGTTCCGGCCGTACAGTCTCCCCAAAGGAATCAGCCCTCTAGCGAGCCGTAAGTAGAAAAAAAGGGAAGTTTTACAATAAAAGGAATCTCTATTTTATTTCTATGGATAACCGAAGTTTTTACCTTGTAGTTCGGATCTCAGCCCTTCCCAGCGGAGCTCATCCTCGGGGGACCTTCGTCCGGAGATGATGGAGAGCGAAACGCCTCCATTTGCTGACCCATCAGGTGGGGTGGACAACCCTGAGGTGTCGTCACGGAGGGTCTCCCCGAGTCTGGCGGGGCCTGGGAGTTCGGCACCCACTGGAGTGCGGCCGGTGGAGCTGCTGGGTTTGCTCGAGAGGGTATGTCTCTCAGAAGATCACCGTGCATTAATGAGTGCGGTGATTGAAAGGATCTCATCCGCCGAAAGCTAGTTACATGAGGCCGTCGGAAGTTTACTGAAGGGGTTTGAGGTACGCAAAAAAATGACATACCTTGTGACAGTGTTGCACATAGGGTGCGCCCTGTATAGATAGTAGCCCCTGAGACTCGGTATGTTGTCGAAAGCGACAGCGTGCCGAGGATCATAATCTTAGTTACGAAATGTCGCCTTTCCTATGCAGGTGGCGGAGCGTTCGGTGGCCAGCCGGACTGATAGAGTTGCCGAACTGAAGCGGCAACTCGACGTTGCGGATGCGGACATCACGCTGGTCAATAAACGACTTGACGAGTCGGAAGGTAAATGGTGTTTCCGCGGTCACCTGGTAAGGGAGCTGACGCCCACTCCTTACAACATGTATGCTTGATGCAGATGGTGCCGTTGCTGTGGAAGACCTTCGGGCGGAGCTTGCTCGAGCCAAGGACCAAGCCAGAAAAGTGATGCGGCTGCCTTGAAGGCAGCGGAGGAGCTAAAAGCCGAGAAGGCTGCTCACTGCCAAAGCAGGGAGGAAATGGCTGCAATGGCCGTGAAATTTAAAGATGCTACCAACCGCTATGAGGTTCTTGAAAGAGAACGCAAAGCGGAGCAAGAGGACCTGAAGAAGGCCACCGCCGAAGCCAAGGATGCACGTTCTACAATGCGGGCTATAAAGGAGGAATTGCGTCAGGCCAGAGACATGGTGGCTAGAAAGCCCTTCCTGTTGCGTAGGAAATTCACGGATCCATGGTATGCTCAGTTGGGCCAGCTGTGGAGTGCGGAGGATCCTTATCTAGATTTGGCGGTGAGTGCGGCGGACGCAGTTCGGCATTTCCGAAGTCAGAAGGATCATCAAATGGAAGAGTTGTTTTGGTCTCAATTCCATAGTCCGGAGTGTCCACTACCATTGACCGATCAGTTAGCTGAGTGGGCTGAGCTGAATAGATTGTCTGGACTAGCCATGACGGATGTGGTGGCTCATTTGTGGCCGGAAAGGCCCAAGCCGAAGAGTTATTTTGGTTTATTGCAGCAATTCCTTGGGGCGGTGCCGCATATCAAGGCGATGAAGCAGTCGGCCTGCATAGAGGGTGCACGGATGGCTCTTGCCCGTGTTAAGACATACTGGGCGGAGATGAATGCCACCGATGTTGCGTCCCGGGGTTCGGACGAGAGCTGATTACCCACCGAGCACTATTTTGAGGAAGTCCTGCAGGGCGCTTGTTTAATAGAGGCGCAGTGCTCGAAAAATGTCATGTTCAAATGACGTGTATGATTTGTGAGATTATATTTATAATATAACGACTTTTTTATACTTGTGTGTTCAAGTATTGAAATATCTCATGTGCGGCCATTAATGTATATGTATGTATAACCTGAAAGATGGCAGTTGTCACATCCTAGCTAGCCATGCATTAGAGTGTTGCATCATGTTTCCTCTTTCATCAGAAACTTGAAATGGGGATCTGTGAAACCCTCAGAATCATTTTGAAAATGATCCAAATAAAAATTTCTCCAAAAAGGTCCAAGAAAATGCTCATGTTGCTCTCTGAAAATATTGGACAGAGATAAAAATCAAACCAATATTTTTAAGAGCTCATAGGTATTTATTTTGGACATTTGGAATTAATGCATAAATATTTGCATTGGAAATATATTAATTATATATATTGATATAGGTCCAAATATTATGCCATTTATAAAGGAGCTCTGAAATAATATATCTAGCTCCTGCAAAAATTGGCATAAGGAAATAAAATGATTTAATATTTTATTTAAATCAAAACAAATGTCAGAAATTAGAAAACAGAAAAAAAATAAAAGGGAGAAGCTTACCTGGGCTCCTCCACTGTGCGGCCCAGCCAGCTGGCTGGCCCAGCCAGCAGCCGACACAGCCCACCTCCCTCCTCTGTCGTCTTCGTCCCGACAGAGGGAGGGGAGTGTGGCCGGCGCGCGCGCGCGCCACCGCGCCACGCCACCTCTCTCCCTGCCTGCCTGCCGTCCCCTCCTCGCCTCGATGCCCCTGGACGACGCCACGCCTCCCCCCTGCTCTCTCTCACTCTCCCCCGGCTCTCCCCTCCTCTCCCTCGCTCTCTCTCTCACACGGCCGAACACCACCGTCGCCGCCGTTCGCCATAGCAGCCATCTCCGGCCACCCCTCGCTTCCCCGACTAGCTCAGAAGCTCCGCCACGACCCCCTCTTCCTCCCCACCGCTCCACAGCTCCCCGGAAGCCCTGCATCGCCGCCACGTCGCCGTTCCCCTCTTCGGGCTCCGACCATCATCGCCGTCGAATTCGTCGTCTCCAGCGCGTCTCCGAGCCCGCTTCGACGCCCACTGCAACCGCGGTGAGCCCCCGGATCGTTTCCCCCTTCTCCCCTGGTCTCTCCCGACCTCTAGGCCCTAGCCCCACCTTGGCCGAGAGCTCCACGCCGCCGGCGATGTCGCCGTCGTGGCCACGGTCCACCGTAGCACCCAACCGAGCACACTATCGTGCTCCACACCTCACTAGGATCACGCAGCACACACTAACGCCTCCCCAAACCCTCTGCAACATCGATCCCGACCGCACCCGAACTCCGGCGGCCGCAGCCGAGCTTGCCGCCGTCAACTCCGGCCACCCCAGGCCCAGCCACGGCCACCGTTCGACGCGCGGGAGCAAGAGCTTTCCAACGAGCCCAAGCACGGCCTCGCCCGTGCCCTGTAGCGCGATCCCGCGTCGCGCCGCCGTCTCGGACCTCGCCGGCGTCACGTCGCCGGTGGGTTTGACCCACTTTGACCACGGCAGGACACCCCCTAAGTCCCTGACAGGTGGGCCCAGCCCTGTAGCTAATTAGGATTAGTGCTAACCACTGTTAGTTAACCCCTGACACTGACCAGTGGGCCCCAGTGCCACTAATCCCTAATTAGGATTAATTTAAACCTGTTAAACCCCCCCTGTCACTGACGTGTGGCCCCCACACGTCAGGTTTGACTCCAGCCAGCCGCAGTTGACCACTGACGTCATGCTGACGTCATGCTGGCGCAATAATTATAAATTCTGGATTTAATTTAAATCAGGAAATTCCAGAATATTATTTAAACTTCAAAAATTCATAACTTTTATTCTGTAACTCCAAATTGGACAAATTATATATGAAAAATGATCAGAAAAATCCAATCTATCCATCTGTACTATTTTCATGCATGATCAAACAAGTTAAATTGATGTTTTAAGCAGAACAAGAAAAGGCACTTAAAGAGGCCATGTTTGAGTTTGAAATTTGAATCTTTGATTCAAATTTGTTCAAACCCTTCTGGTTTTAGTTGCATTAGCCCAACACACTCATCTTGCCATGTCTCATGCATGCATCATATTGTTGCACATTGTTTGGTGATGTTTGCGTATCGATGTCCTTTGCGACAGGTTCTGCCCCCGAGGAGTACCATGATTACCCTAACGAAGAATCATATCCGTGCATCAAATCATCAGGCAAGCAACCAACCATTTGATCATATCGATACAATCCCATGTTCTCGCTCCTGCTCTCTTTTACTGCATTAAGACAACGCGTTTCAAACTGCTGTGTGCTACGGTAGTTGAACCCATTTCCTCTGCATGACCTGTCATTGCCACAGTAACTAGATGAAACCCACTAGCATGTGTAGGAGTTGATTGAGCCATATGTATGTGTTGTTCCTACCTTGCTATGCCTGCTATGCTTAGAGTCGTGTCAGGTCTGGTTCATCTGGGTGATGGGCTAGAGTGAAATGATTATGCCGGTAATGAGAGTGGTGTGGTGAACACGATTTGGATCACGAGTTACTAATCAGTAGTACCTTATAAGTTTGATGGTTACAAGCCTAGTTCAGTTCTACTACCACATTATGTTGCTAGAATGGTTTCAGAACTTTGATATGATGATGTTGAGTGTGTACGAAATCCTTTGTCAAATGTCTCAAAATCCTTTTTGAGCATTTACAGCTATTATGCTGCCGAAATTTTGCTAGAAATTCTAATGCCCTTGCATTATGATTGTGCTTTCAGATGGCCACTCGCGACCTCAATCAAGTGGTTCGCCTGACTCGATGCCTAGATGTACCCGGCCATACTGCCAAGTTGGTCAGGGTAATGACTGAGGCTGGATACCGTTGGTATCCTGAGTACACGGTCGAAGAGAAATTCCGAGACTTTAATCAAAGCCAGTATCTCTGCACTGTCAGGATATTTCCATCGTATCCTGGATCCACCGAGCCTCTTCACTGCTCCTATGGACTCGGGGTTACTATTGAGATGGCTGTGCAGGACGCCGCCTACTCTATGATGACCATTATGCGGGTCAGATCTGGCCTATTTCGGGACTCTGATTTCCGGTATATGCCAGGATCACTTTCGGGAGCACAAGGGTATCTCCAGGCTATGTATGCTGACCCCACTCAGGAGGATTCACGGACTCGCACCACTGCTGAGATGCTCGAGGATAAGGACCGTGAAAATCGGGCCTTAAGGTTAGAGCTCTTCAATACCCGTGCTGACCACTGGGCTACTTTGACTCGGTTCGCACCGGCGGTGCAAGCTGGATATTCAGATATGCGCGATCTCTATCCTGTGAGATCTGCTCTGCCAGACGTGATGGTTTGGCGTGATAGGAGGCATCACCCCACCTCGCGGTCCCCGCAGGCCACCGTCTGTTGGTCCAAGGCCTCATCCTAGCCCCTATGGTCCACAGGCTCCGCGAGATCGTCTGTTTCCGGATGATCATGTTGAGCTTCCAGGCTATGGAGGTGACTTCTACGAGGACTACTACGGATCGGTCTGAGTAGCGGTAGTATCACTAGTTCGCACTAGCTGTGTCGTCTATCGTCCCGTGTGACTCGTGGGATATGACCTAGTTTGTACTCTTTCCGGAGGTGTAGAAAAATAATGTATAGGAGCTTGGAATGCCTCCGATGAGATGTAATCCTCTTTTCACCGTAATAGTACTTTGTTTGGTCTTGTACTAAACCCTGTATGGTGTGTATGACGATGGAATAAAGAAGCAGTTTCTGTATCTACCATGTCATACGGATGATCATCTTGCATTCCGAGTTATTCCTTACATTATGTATCCTATGTCGGAAATTTATCATCCTGACTAAATCATTGTCTTGTTTACCTAGGATGGTCAACACGCGCACTAACCCTGCTCCTCAAGAGCAGGCCGAAGGCAGTGAAGTCAGGGATGCAAATCTGCCTCATCCTCCTTCACTAGCCGAGGTTATGATGGAAGCTGAGAGAAACAAGCGGGAGACCAACCGTTTGTTGGAGCGTATTGAACAGAACACAGCACACCATCAGAGGACTAACGTGGTGTCACTCAGTGATTTTATCAAATTACATCCACCCACGTTCCACCACTCCGTCGAGCCTCTCGACGCTGATGACTGGCTTCGCAGTATCTCTCACAAACTGCGTTCCGCGCTGGTAGCGGAGGCTGACAAGGTCACCTTTGCTGCATATCATCTTGAAGGCCCCGCCAGTCTATGGTGGGAGAATTATGGAGCTATGCGCCCAGCGGGCCATGTCACTACTTGGGCTGAGTTCAGCGAGGCTTTCCGTGAACATCACATTCCGGAGGGTCTCATGGACCGTAAACGTGAAGAATTTTGCAGTTTCACCCAAGGCCGACTTTCTGTGGATGCTTACAGCAGGGAGTTTGGTAATCTCGCACGATATGCAACCGAGGAAGTTTCTACTGACGCCAAGAAGCAAGCAAGGTTCCGTAAGGGACTTAGTCCTGAGCTTCGCCGCGACCTCCGTCTGCATGAGTGCACATCTTTTCAGAAACTTGTCAATAAAGCCATCAGTGCTGAAACTGGTCAGACTGACTATGACGCAACACGCAAGCATGGCCGTGATATGGGTTCCTCATCCGGTGCTGGTCCTCAGAAGCGCCGCGTGTGGGTACCCAACACCGCCCTGCCACCCAGGTTCACACCGAGGCCATCTTTCCAGGCGCCTCGCCCTGTTCAACAGTCTGCTCCAGCCAAGCCCTATGGGGGTCCATCTAACAATGCTCCTCCACGTACCAGTTCCGTGACTTGTTTCAAGTGTGGGGAATCTGGTCACTATATGCGTGAGTGTCCCCAGACCAACCCCAATCAATCTGCTAAAGCTGTTGGCCGTGGCAAGCCGACAGGGAAAGTGTTTCACGCCAAACCGGTCACCGCTTCACGTGGCCATGTCAACTGTATCTCTGCCGAAGAAGCTCAAGAGGATCCCAACGTCGTTCTCGGTACGCTTCTTGTAAATTGCCACCCGGCATCTGTTCTTTTCGATACAGGAGCCTCTCATTCTTTTATATCCGAAAATTATGCTCGTTTGCATAACGTTGCATTCTGTGACATGCCATCCACTATGGAAATTTCTACCCCTGGTTCTAGATGGCAGACCTCTAGGGTAAGTTATGGAAATGAAATCCAAGTCGACAGACTTGTTTTTCTCGCGTCTTTGATAGCCCTTAAATCTTCAGATATTAATATCATTTTGGGTATGGACTGGATGTCAGCTCATCAAGCCAAAATTGATTGCTTCTCTAGGACTGTTCAACTCACCCATCCTTCGGGGAAGATAGTCAATGTCTTGACCCGAATAGCCAAGCGACAATTATATTCTCTTAACGCCAGCCCTTTGCCAGACCTTGAGGACATTCCGGTAGTCCGTGACTTCCCGGATGTCTTTCCAGAGGAATTGCCAGGTGTTCCACCTGACAGGGATGTTGAGTTCGTAATCGACCTCATCCCCGGAACCGTTCCGATTGCTAGAAGACCTTATAAGATGGCACCACTAGAACTAGCCGAGCTTAAGAAACAACTCGATGAATCCTTGAAAAAGGGTTTCATCCGCCCTAGTTCATCTCCGTGGGCTTGCCCCGTCCTATTCGTCAAGAAGAAGGATGGTACGGACCGGATGGTTGTAGATTACCGACCTGTCAATTTGGTCACAATCAAGAACAAATATCCACTTCCCAGGATCAACGATCTGTATGATCAGCTCGCTGGATCCTCAGTCTTCTCCAAGATGGATTTGAGGTTGGGCTACCATCAAATCAAAATCAGAAACGGGGACATTCCTAAAACGGCCTTTGTTACTCGTTATGGCCAATACGAGTACACCGTCATGTCCTTCGGTTTAACCAACGCTCCAGCCACTTTTCTCGGTTAATGAACTCAATCTTCATGGAGTATTTGGATAAATTCGTCGTTGTTTACCTCGATGATATACTCATCTACTCCAAGAACGAGGAAGAACATGCCGAACATCTAAGGCTAGTGTTGAAGAAACTTCGAGAGCATCGCCTTTATGCCAAATTTTCTAAATGTGAATTCTGGTTGTCAGAAGTGACCTATCTGGGTCATGTAATATCTGGTAAAGGTATTGCTGTTAACCCTGAGCGAGTTCAAGCCGTCCTTAATTGGACTCCACCCGAATCGGTCAAGCAAGTTCGGAGTTTTCTAGGCTTAGCGAGCTATTGTCGTCGCTTTGTCGAGAACTTCTCCAAAGTTGCTAAACCTCTAACCGAACTCCTCAAGAAAGATAAGAAGTTCGAATGGACTCCACAATGTGAGCACAGCTTTCAGGAACTGAAAAGACGCCTGACCTCTGCTCCCGTACTGGTACCGCCAGACTTTTCCAAGGACTTTGTTATCTACTGCGACGCCTCGCGACAAGGACTAGGTTGCATTCTTATGCAAGACCGACACGTAATTGCTTACGCTTCACGGCAATTGCACCCACATGAGGAGAATTATCCTACTCATGATCTAGAGCTTGCAGCCGTAGTCTATGCACTTAAGACCTGGCGACATTACCTCCTCGGTAATCGTTGCGAAATATTCACTGATCACCAAAGTCTGAAGTACATTTTCACCCAACCGGATTTGAATCTCAGGCAGAGACGTTGGGTTGAATTGATCACAGACTTCGACTTAGGAATAACTTACACCCCAGGGAAAGCCAACGTCATGGCTGATGCGCTAAGTCGTAAATCTTATTGTAACAACCTGATGTTACAACAAAGTCAACCGCTTCTCCATGAGGAATTTCGGAAGCTTAACCTTCACATTGTACCTCAAGGTTTTCTTTCCACCTTGGTAGCAAAACCTACTCTTACGGATCAAATCATCGCTGCCCAAAGGCGAGATAAGGGAATATCTAAAATCAAAGAGAACATTGCTAGCGGAGGTGCTAGTTGTTTCTCCACAAATGATCATGGTGTTGTGTACTTTGAGAACCGTCTAGTGGTTCCCAAGAACCAGCATCTACGGCAATTGATCCTTAAGGAAGCTCATCAATCTCCTCTCACCATTCATCCCGGTAGTACTAAGATGTATCAGGACCTACGCCAGAGGTTCTGGTGGACTAGGATGAAGAGAGAAATTGCTCAGTATATTGCAAATTGCGACGTCTGTCGTCGTGTAAAAGCAGAGCATCAACGGCCTGCTGGCACCCTTCAACCCTTAGCTATTCCTGAATGGAAATGGGATAAAATTGGTATGGATTTCATTACCGGTTTTCCCAGGACCAAGAGAGGGAATAATGCTATTTTCGTCGTGGTCGATCGTCTTTCCAAAGTAGCCCATTTCTTACCTGTTCGTGAGAGTATAACCGCTAGTCAGCTGGCAGATTTGTACATCTCCCGAATAGTGTCTCTCCATGGTGTTCCTTTGGAAATTAACTCGGATCGAGGAAGTCTTTTCACCTCTCGATTTTGGGAAAGTTTCCAAAATGCTATGGGGACTCGTCTCTCCTTTAGCACCGCCTTCCACCCTCAGTCGAGTGGTCAAGTGGAACGCGTCAACCAAATTCTAGAAGACATGCTTCGAGCCTCTGTTATCTCATTCGGAATGGACTGGGAGAAGTGCCTTCCATTTGCCGAATTCGCTTACAACAACAGCTATCAATCTAGCTTGGGTAAAGCCCCTTTTGAAGTTCTCTATGGACGACGGTGTCGAACACCCCTTAACTGGTCAGAGACCGGGGAAAGACAATTCTTTGGCCCGGATATGATTCAGGAAGCAGAAGAACAAGTTCGCATCGTTCGTGAAAAGTTGAAAACAGCCCAATCTCGTCAAAAGAGTCAATATGACCGAAAACATAAGGCTATGACTTTCGAGGTTGACGAGAAGGCTTATCTTCGGGTCACCCCTCTGAAGGGAACCCATCGTTTCGGTATCAAAGGCAAATTGGCTCCTCGTTACATTGGACCTTTTCGCATTCTCGCCAAACGAGGAGAAGTTGCCTACCAGTTGGAACTACCTCCGCACCTTTCCAGAGTCCACGATGTCTTCCACGTTTCTCAACTCAGGCGTTGCTTCTCGGATCCTATCCGTGAAGTGGACCACGAAACGCTTGATCTCCAAGATAATCTTACATATCGAGAGTACCCCATTCGTATCCTCGATCAGGCTGAACGTACCACCCGACGCCAGAATATCAAGTTTCTCAAAGTTCAATGGTCGCACCATTCTGAGATGAAGCAACTTGGGAAAGGGAGGATCGTCTTCGACTCGAGTATCCCGCCTTCTTCCCGGAGGAACCCAAATCTCGGGACGAGATTCTTTTGAGTGGGGGTGAGTTGTCACATCCTAGCTAGCCATGCATTAGAGTGTTGCATCATGTTTCCTCTTTCATCAGAAACTTGAAATGGGGATCTGTGAAACCCTCAGAATCATTTTTGAAAATGATCCAAATAAAAATTTCTCCAAAAGGGTCCAAGAAAATGCTCATGTTGCTCTCTGAAAATATTGGACAGAGATAAAAATCAAACCAATATTTTTAAGAGCTCATAGGTATTTATTTTGGGCATTTGGAATTAATGCATAAATATTTGCATTGGAAATATATTAATTATATATATTAATATATGTCCAAATATTATGCCATTTATAAAGGAGCTCTGAAATAATATATCTAGCTCCTGCAAAAATTGGCATAAGGAAATAAAATGATTTAATATTTTATTTAAATCAAAACAAATGTCAGAAATTAGAAAACAGAAAAAAATAAAAGGGAGAAGCTTACCTGGGCTCCTCCACTGTGCGGCCCAGCCAGCTGGCTGGCCCAGCCAGCAGCCGGCCCAGCCCACCTCCCTCCTCTGTCGTCTTCGTCCCGACAGAGGGAGGGGAGTGTGGCCGGCGCGCGCGCGCGCCACCGCGCCACGCCACCTCTCTCCCTGCCTGCCTGCCCTCCCCTCCTCGCCTCGATGCCCCTGGACGACGCCACGCCTCCCCCCTGCTCTCTCTCACTCTCCCCCGGCTCTCCCCTCCTCTCCCTCGCTCTCTCTCTCACACGGCCGAACACCACCGTCGCCGCCGTTCGCCATAGCAGCCATCTCCGGCCACCCCTCGCTTCCCCGACTAGCTCAGAAGCTCCGCCACGACCCCCTCTTCCTCCCCACCGCTCCACAGCTCCCCGGAAGCCCTGCATCGCCGCCACGTCGCCGTTCCCCTCTTCGGGCTCCGACCATCGTCGCCGTCGAATTCGTCGTCTCCAGCGCGTCTCCGAGCCCGCTTCGACGCCCACTGCAACCGCGGTGAGCCCCCGGATCGTTTCCCCCTTCTCCCCTGGTCTCTCCCGACCTCTAGGCCCTAGCCCCACCTTGGCCGAGAGCTCCACGCCGCCGGCGATGTCGCCGTCGTGGCCACGGTCACCGTAGCACCCAACCGAGCACACTATCGTGCTCCACACCTCACTAGGATCACGCAGCACACACAACGCCTCCCCAAACCCTCTGCAACATCGATCCCGACCGCACCCGAACTCCGGCGGCCGCAGCCGAGCTCGCCGCCGTCAACTCCGGCCACCCCAGGCCCAGCCACGGCCACCGTTCGACGCGCGGGAGCAAGAGCTTTCCAACGAGCCCAAGCACGGCCTCGCCCGTGCCCTGTAGCGCGATCCCGCGTCGCGCCGCTGTCTCGGACCTCGCCGGCGTCACGTCGCCGGTGGGTTTGACCCACTTTGACCACGGCAGGACACCGCCTGAGTCCCTGACAGGTGGGCCCAGCCCTGTAGCTAATTAGGATTAGTGCTAACCACTGTTAGTTAACCCCTGACACTGACCAGTGGGCCCCAGTGCCACTAATCCCTAATTAGGATTAATTTAAACCTGTTAAACCCCCCCTGTCACTGACATGTGGCCCCCACACGTCAGGTTTGACTCCTGCCAGCCGCAGTTGACCACTGACGTCATGCTGACGTCATGCTGGCGCAATAATTATAAATTCTGGATTTAATTTAAATCAGGAAATTCCAGAATATTATTTAAACTTCAAAAATTCATAACTTTTATTCTGTAACTCCAAATTGGACAAATTATATATGAAAAATGATCAGAAAAATCCAATCTATCCATCTGTACTATTTTCATGCATGATCAAACAAGTTAAATTGATGTTTTAAGCAGAACAAGAAAAGGCACTTAAAGAGGCCATGTTTGAGTTTGAAATTTGAATCTTTGATTCAAATTTGTTCAAACCCTTCTGGTTTTAGTTGCATTAGCCCAACACACTCATCTTGCCATGTCTCATGCATGCATCATATTGTTGCACATTGTTTGGTGATGTTTGCGTATCGATGTCCTTTGCGACAGGTTCTGCCCCCGAGGAGTACCGTGATTACCCTAACGAAGAATCATATCCGTGCATCGAACCATCAGGCAAGCAACCAACCATTTGATCATATCGATACAATCCCATGTTCTCGCTCCTGCTCTCTTTTACTGCATTAAGACAACGCGTTTCAAACTGCTGTGTGCTACGGTAGTTGAACCCATTTCCTCTGCATGACCTGTCATTGCCACAGTAACTAGATGAAACCCACTAGCATGTGTAGGAGTTGATTGAGCCATATGTATGTGTTGTTCCTACCTTGCTATGCCTGCTATGCTTAGAGTCGTGTCAGGTCTGGTTCATCTGGGTGATGGGCTAGAGTGAAATGATTATGTCGGTAATGAGAGTGGTGTGGTGAACACGATTTGGTAAAGGTATCGATGAGAGGCCATGTAGGAGTACATGGTGGGTTGTTTCATTGAAGCCGACCTTAAGCACTGAGATCTGTATATGTGATTTAAGATACAGCTACTACCATGCATTGGGCCCTGAAATATGACCCCGCTCGACTTCTTATTCACCCTAGCTCTCTGTCCAGGAGTTGCAAGTAGTTTCTGGTGTTTGTAGCCTACTGGAGGCCGTGGACAGCGCTGACCGTAGGGGTGGGCTGTGATGCGGTAGGTACGTGGCCGGGTGTACCGAATACCCGTTAGGTATCTCGGGAACCCTTGTTCACATCGTTCGGGGCCGTATGGGAAACCTCGGCCGGACTCCCTGCGGATGGAACCTGAATAGGCGATAAACCTGGACTAGAGGCTTAAGTGTTTAGGTAGGTCGTGGTCTACACCCACGTCGGCTTTCGCTTGAAGTCTGCCGAGCACATGTCGTGTGCAGACGCTAAGTGGTGGAAACATGTATGAAGAAGTACACCCCTGCAGGGTTATCATAATCTATTCGAATAGCCGCGTCCGCGGTAAAGGACTACTTGGTTGCCGATACAGTTCATAGACAAGTAAATGGAAACTACTAAAAGCCTCAAGATAAGTGTGAGTGCCGAGGATGGCTCTTCCGTAGGAAGACGGAGGTGGATCCTCGGTAGTGTATTGAAGTGGTGAGTAGTGGACTCGTGTGCGCAAAACCATTTCAAGTTGGAGTATCGTAGGATAGTCTAGCCAAGAGTCAAAGCTGGCTTGCTGCAATAACTCCACCAACCCTTCTTGATAATATGCATGTATGTAGGATCTGATGTAAGTCTTGCTGAGTACCTTTGTACTCATGTTGCTATAATCTACATTTTTACAGAAGACGCTGCAACCCCTTCTGATGGGTTCTATGTAGACGTTGACATCAACGAGTAGGCTAAAGACCCAGGTGGTGACCCTGAGCTTGTGATGGACCACGTAGTATAGCTAGGCTTTCCAAGCCTCTGTTATTTTACTAGTTGTCTGTACTCAGACAATGTACTTCCGCTGCTGGTTTGTATGACTGTATGACTTGTATGTTGGGTCGTGAGACCCGTACCTTGTGTATGTTATGTATGGCTCTCTGAGCCTTAAATAAAGTACTTGTGTCGTAGAGTCATGTTGTGATGCTTCGTTGTATTTGCACATATCAAGCATATTGTGTGTATGATTGAAATGCTTGGTATGTGTGGGATCTGACTATCTAGTTGTTTATCTTTAGTAGCCTCTCTTACCGGGAAATGTCTCCTAGTGTTACCGCTGAGCCATGGTAGCTTGCTACTGCTCTGGAACACTTAGGCTGGCCGGCATGTGTCCTTCTTCGTTCCTGTGTCTGTCCCTTCGGGGAAATGTCACGCTTTGAGTACCGGAGTCCTGTTAGCCCGCTACAGCCCGGTTTACCGGAGTCCTGCTAGCCTAGTGCTACAGCCCGGACCCATTTGCTGATGACCGACACGTTCGGAGCTGGGTCATGGCTGCCTGTCCCTGTAAGTCTGTGCCACTTTGGGTTTACGACTAGTCATGTCAGCCCGGGCTCCTTATCATATGGATGCTAGCGACACTATCATATACGTGAGCCAAAAGGCGCAAACGGTCCCGGGCAAAGGTAAGGCGACACCCGTGGGGATACCGTGCGTGAGGCCGCAAAGTGATATGAGGTGTTACCGGCTAGATCGATGTGACATCGAGTCGGGGTCCTGACAGCAGTCTTTGGCTTCAGCCCCCACGCACATAGTGCGGGGGTGTTTGCAAAAAAAGCGCATTTTCACACTTAATCCAACGTCTTGGTCCTTTGAAGGAGGTGATAGCATAGCAAACTAGGCAACCGGACTATAATGCTTTATCACTTTCACTTAGCCATAGGAGCTCGATGGTGGGGCTACGATATAGCCCCTAGAGGCACCGCGCTCTTCGAACTCGGGGCGCGTGTGTGCCTGACCGGGAAGCGGTCCTTTGTCAAAGCGAAGGAATTCTAAACATTCCAATAGTCGATCGAGTGGTTG
Organism: Triticum aestivum; assembly: GCF_018294505.1. NCBI lineage: Eukaryota > Viridiplantae > Streptophyta > Magnoliopsida > Poales > Poaceae > Triticum > Triticum aestivum. The sequence continues at coordinate 407,101,922 of NC_057813.1, read as the reverse complement.
ACCAGTCTCTCACTGTATCATGACAGTCAGTTTTCGGCTTTCTCTAGGTGCTCGCCTGACCGAACCGGGGCACAATCGCAGTAGTTCTCCTGGTGCCGCGTTAGCCGATGGAACGGAACGTAAGGCAGCAAAACACAGGAGCCGGGCAAACCCAACATTTGACCAAAGACATGATTCGGAGCTGATGCATATAAGGCCTAACTCGAGACGCCGAACACTCCCTAAGGTATTCAGACTTTATGATAGCGGGCAGAACAGTGCCCTAAGCCCCTAATGTCTAGGCACAGGAGAAAACTTCTGACGCGGCCGATGCCAAAACGCCAGCCTCCTTCTCGGTTATGGTAGGAAACCGGGGGATGAGTATCAACAAGAGACAGTAAGAAAGGTTTACGCAGGGTCTTAATCTGAAAAGAATCCTCGTGACGGGTCCCTGCTGCACGTCTGCGCCTGTGTCTCCGTTGTGCTGTATCCTGGACGGGTGTAGCCCGTGATTCATCTGTAAAAGAGAAGAACTTAGTTTGGAAAAAATATCGTGCGAAAGATGTATTTAAAACAGAGTCTGATTTGGGAAGATTGAGCTTTATTGGCTCTCGTTGTTTATACGTGCAGCCCCTTGTAAAGAGGTATGCGGCTGGGAAGCCCCTTGTTTATTTATGTCGGACTAGCCTAACCATGTCCGAGGTCTAAATGACCTGTTTTTAGGTGCTTTCGTCAGCAAGGTTGGATTACTGTGCGGCTGTCAAGGCAGTCTCACGTTTTCCGTGGTCGAGGAACACTCGGAGTTTCCCTTTAATGGGATGATGCCTCGTGGACCGGGCATTTTGGGTGCAAGAGACGCGTAAATGCGGTATTGCGTTAAAGCGGGCGAAAGCTTCGCGTCCTAGTAGTGCTTGATGGCCACTTTTGAATGGGGCGATATGGAAGATTATCTTTTCGCGACGGAATTTGTCGGGTGAACCGAACACAACTTTTAGTAGTACATTGCCAGTACACTTGGCATAAGGGCCTGGCGTCACTTCTTTGAAGGAAGTGTTGCTATGGCGAATTTTGGTAGGGTCTATCTCCATTCTGCGGATGGTGTCCTGGTATAGCAGGTTTATATCGCTTCCGCACAATTTATCACATGAAGTGAGTTCACTGTTTTGACCTCTAGTGGGAAAGTCTTCTGTGCTCCGGTCTGCTACCTGTTGGATTCGTCATCGTCTTCGCTTGGTGTGTCAAGCCCCTTGTGTTCGGCGTTAAGTCGGACGGACTGCTTGAAGACCCAACAATCTCTGTGGGTATGGTTTGCAGGCTTCCATGATTTTGTTTAGGTTGGATAGTTCGTCACTGTTGTCCTTAAGGGGCATTGTTTTGTTGTTCGGCCGAGAGCTTTTGAATCCGGCGTTGACCGCCGTACTATTTGGGCCGCTGTCTTTATTCCGGCGCTGATCTTTTCTGCGTCGTGATTTCCCATTTCCATCCCTGACCTTGGATGTACTCGGGTCGCTGGTGCTGCATCTTGCTAGCCAGCTATCTTCCCCCGCGCAAAAGCGGGTCATGAGGCTTGTTAGTGCGGCCATTGTTCTAGGTTTTTCCTGGCCAAGGTGTATGGTGAGCCATTCGTCTCGGACGTTATGTTTAAAGGCTGCTAAGGCTTCGACATCCGGACAGTCGACTATTTGGTTCTTTTTGGTGAGGAACCTGTTCCAGAATTTGCGTGCTGACTCCCCGGGCTGTTGAGTTACGTGACTTAAATCGTCTGCGTCCGGAGGGCGGACATAAGTTCCCTGAAAATTTGCTCGAAACGCATCCTCATGCTCTTCCCAACTTCCAATGGTATTTTCTGGGAGGCTTTTGAGCCAATGCCGAGATGGCCCTTTGAGCTTGAGGGGTAGGTATTTTATGGCGTGGAGATTTTCTCCTCTAGCCATATGTATGTGTAGGATATAATCCTCAATCCAGACTCCGGGGTCTGTTGTTCTGTCATATGCCTCTATGTTTACGGGCTTGAATCCTGCTGGGAATTCATGATCCAGTACCTCGTCGGTGAAGCATAGTGGGTGTGCGGCGCCCCTGTATTTAGGTGTGCCGTTATCTTCGCACACTCGGCGGGTTATGTTGCTTCCCGGAGCCTTCTTTTTTGGCCCATAGATGGACCTGAATGGGCCATCCTTTTTGCTAGGATCCTTATTTGGAAAGTGTGCCGGATTATGTGCGGCGCCACTTGCCGCTCTTGGCCTGTTACCTGGTCGTCTATCCGGCCAGGCGGCCTCTTTATTTTTTGGCTGTGGGGGCTCTACGGCCTCCTCGTCAAATTCGGGCAACAGTTTGCGCTTCGGGTAGCTCTTTGCGTGGTGACTATCACCGTATTTATCTCCGGTCTTGAGTACTTTGCTCCATCTCATTCTGAGTACGTCTTCCACCGTTTTGAGCTTCCGCTTTTGCTTCTTCAAACTCCTTGCAGTGGCGACGAGCCTTCTGTAAAGGTTCTTATGCTCCGGTGATGTGTCCGGCATGAGATCGTCTGGACTATTGTTTTCGCCGGGAATGGTTTGCTCGTCCACTGGTTCGCCCTGCTCTACGGCTGGGTCAGTGTGGGTGCCGTTGTTATCGAGGCGGGAATTCGGGCGGCGCTTGCTCCGCCGTTTTTGTTGTTTTTCGGGGGGATTATCCTTCGCCGCGTCCCGTTGTTCCTCGTCATCACTTCCTTTTGGTGTGTCCACCATGTATACACTGTGAGTTGAGGTGGCTTTCTAGTGCCCAGTAGGCGCTGATTCTTGGTCATCACCGGCATCGTCGTCCATACCGTCGATGTCTTCGGAGTCGAAGTCTAGCGTGTCGGTTAAATCTTCGACAGTGGCTACTAAGTGGGTGGTGGGTGGGCTTTGAGTTTCGTCGTCCACATCCCAACCGTCCTGACCGTAGTCCGGCCAGTGCTCTCCTGATAACGAGAGATGCTTTAGCGAATTCAGGACGTCACCAAAAGATGAGTATTGAAAGATGTCCGCGGCAGCGAACTCCATGATCAGCGCCCAGTCGGATTCGATTGGTGGGGGCGCGGGAGGTTCAGAGTCCGGCAAGGAGTCCGGCACCTTGGAGTCACGAGCTTCAGAAGGGACAAAGTCAGTATTCGGCTCTATCGTCGTAGAGGTTGCAGCCCCCGAGGCGGTGTCTAAACATCCGTCCTTGATCTGCACGGCCGGCTCCGAATCAAGGGTCGGAGCGGTTTCGTGTGCGGCCTCCAGGGCACTGTTCAGCAGCAGAGCTAAATCATGCCCATCATGACAGTGCGGCAGCTCGGCTGTGGCTCGAATCCGTTGAAGATCAAGTCTCCGCGGATGTCAGCCGTGAAGTTCAGACTTCCAAATCTGACCTGACGGCTAGGGGCGTAGCTTTCGATCTGCTCCAGATGGCCGACCGAATTGACCCGCAGTGCAAAGCCGCCGAATACGAAGATCTGTCCAGGGAGAAAAGTCTCACCCTGGACCGCGTCATTGTTGATGATCGAAGGAGCCATCGAGCCTATCGGTGACGACACAGAGGAACTCTCAATGAAAGCACCAATGTCGGTGTCAAAACCGGCGGATCTCGGGTAGGGGGTCCCGAACTGTGCGTCTAGGCGGATGGTAACAGGAGACAAGGGACACGATGTTTTACCCAGGTTCGGGCCCTCTTGATGGAGGTAAAACCCTACGTCCTGCTTGATTGATATTGATGATGTGGATGTTACAAGAGTAGATCTACCACGAGATCAAGGAGTCTAAAACCCTAGAAGCTAGCCTATGGTATGATTGTTGTTATTGTTGGTCCTACGGACTAAAACCATCCGGTTTATATAGACACCGGAGAGGGCTAGGGTTACACAGAGTCGGTTACAATGGTAGGAGATCTACATATCCGTATCGCCAAGCTTGCCTTCCACGCCAAGGAAAGTCCCATCCGGACACGGGACGAAGTCTTCAATCTTCTATCTTCATAGTCTTGGAGTCCGGCCGATGATGATATTTCGGCTATCCGGACACCCCCTAGTCCAGGACTCCCTAAGTGGCCCCGCGCCCTCAAGAGCCCTTGGTACTCTACCTCGCCGCCACTCCCTACTCCGCTAGCGCAGCCCTGGTGGCAGTTAGAGAGGAGCGTCGGGCCAAGACCACGTCAGCCACTCGTGCCAAGGCAAAGCTGGATCAGAAGGGACTCACTGGAGTCACCACCAGGACTGAGGAAGGTCAGCCGTTGCAGCGGAGCGCACCAGGGGCGGGAGAGGCCCTTCCTCCAGGCAACCAGCTTCTGGAGGGTCCACCACCTCGGGAGGCACCATGGCCTCCCGAGGACGACACCAGCACCAACGCCCCAAGCCTCGTCGAGCACCCGGTGTACTTTGTCAGCACGGTGTTACGGGATGCGAGGGCACGGTACCCCATGCCGCAGAAGCTCCTCCTCGCGCTGCTGGTGGCTTCACACAAGCTGCGACACTACTTCCAGGGTCATCCGATCAAGGTTGTCTCGGCATACCCCTTGGAAAGGGTGCTCCGGAGCCCTAACTCAGCTGGAAGGGTCGCCGAGTGGTACATTGAACTTCAAGCATTCCATCTCGAATTCAGCATGACCAGAGTCATCAAGGGGGCCGCGCTGGCGGATTTTGTGGCCGAATGGATAGAGGCACTGGGCCCAGGGCCGGCGAGGACCGGTCCCTTTCCCCAGGAAGCGAGGCGCCAGAAGGCTGGGTCATGTACTTCGACGCAGCATTCTCCAGGCAGGGCGCTGGGGCTGGGGCGGTGCTCATATCTCCCACTCAGGACAAGCTCTACTACGCCGTGCAGCTCTGTTTCCAGCAAGGCGAGAAGGTCTCCAACAATATAGCAGAGTACGAGGGATTGATAGCGGGCCTAAAGGCCGCCGCTGCCCTGGGAGTGAAGCATCTTACTATAAAGGGCGATTCGCAGCTCCTTGTCAATTTGTCCAACAAGGTATACGAGCCAAGAGATGAGCACATGGAGGCCTACCTTGCGGAGGTCCGCGGGATGGAGAAGCGGTTCTGGGGGTTGGAGCTACAGCATGTGCCCCGCGGCACTAATCAAGAGGCTGACGACATCGCTAAACGAGCCTCCAGGCGGTTGCCCTAGGAGTCGGGTGTCTTTGAAGAACGGCTCTTCAAGCCTTCAGCCCTGCCACCATTGTCGAGCATAGCACAGCCTCGGGCGAAGCTTCCTCAGCCACCTGCCTCGGGAGCCCCAGCCTGTGGCCCGGCCTTAGAGTACGCCTGCTCCTGATGATGGAGCCTCAGGATGGGTGAGGGAGTCCTGGATTAGGGGGTGTCCGGATAGCCGGACTACCAGCATCAGCCAAACTATCATCGGCCGGACTATCATCATCGACCGGACTCCAAGACTATGAAGATACAAGATTGAAGACTTCGTCCCGTGTCCGGATGGGACTTTCCTTGGCGTGGAAGGCAAGCTTGGCGATACGGATACGTAGATCTCCTACCATTGTAACCGACTCTATGTAACCCTAGCCCTCTCCGGTGTCTATATAAACCGGATGGCTCTAGTCCGTAGGACACAACAACAACCATTACAATCATACCATAGGCTAGCTTCTAGGGTTTAGCCTCCTTGATCTCGTGGTAGATCCACTCTTGTAAACATCCACAATATCAATATCAATCAAGGAGGACGTAGGGTTTTACATCCATCAAGAGGGCCCGAACCTGGGTAAAACATCGTGTCCCTTGTCTCCTGTTACCATCCGCCTAGACGCACAGTTTGGGACCCCCTACCCGAGATTCCCGGTTTTGACACCGACATTGGTGCTTCCATTGAGAGTTCCTCTGTGTCATCACCGATAGGCTTGATGGCCTCCTCAATCGACAACGACGCAGTCCTGGGTGAGACTTTTCTCCCTGGACAGATCTTCGTATTCGGCGGCTTCGCACTACGGGCCAACTCACTTGGCCATCTAGAGCAGATCGAAAGCTATGCCCCTGGCCGTCAGGTCAGGTTTGGAAGCCTAAACTTCACGGCCGATATCCGCGGGGACTTGATCTTCGATGGATCTGAGCCACAGCCGCACGTGGCGCGCTGTCACGATGGTCACGACCTAACTCTGCCGCCGGATAGCACCTTCGAGGCCGCACACGAATCCGCTCCGACCCATAGTCCGGAGCCGACCGCACAGATCGAGGACGGATGGCTAGACACCGCCTCGGGAGCTGCAACTTCTAAGGTGACGGAGCCGAACACTTACCTTGTCCCGCATAAAGCTCATGACTCCGAGGTGCCGGACTCTCTGCCGGACTCCGAACCTCCTGCGCCCCTGCCAGTCGAATCTGATTGGGCGCCGATCATGGAATTCACCGCTACGGACATCTTTCAGCACTCACCCTTCGGCGATATCTTAAATTCGCTGAAGCATCTCTCGCTATCCGGGGAGCCCTGGCCGAACTACGGCTAGGATGGTTGGGACGCGGACGACGAAGAAATTCAGAGCCCACCCACCACCAACTTTGTAGCCACCGTCGACGATCTAACCGACGTACTCAACTACGACTCCGAAGACATCGACGGTATGGACGACGATGCCGGAGACTATCAAGAACCAGTGCCTATAGGACACTTGAAGACCACCTCGTCATACGACATATACATGGTGGATACCCCAAAAGATGGGGACGGCGAAGAAGCAACGGAGGCCGATTCCTTAAAGAAACAGCCCAAGTGCCAACGTCAGCGGCACCGCTCTAAATCCCGCCACAGCAAGAATAGAGATTCCGGCACAGGAGATAATAACACCCCAGAAAGTGCCGAAGACAACCCCCTCCAGCACGATCCAGCGCAGGAGGAGGCAGAAGCAAGCCCTCACGAGAGGGCGGCAGACGAAGAGGTCGAGGATGATAATTACTTACCTCCCTCCGGAGACGAGGCAAGCCTCGACGACGACGAATTCGTCGTGCCTGAGGATCCCGTCGAACAAGAGCATTTCAGACGCAGGCTAATGGCCACGACAAACAGCCTAAAGAAAAAGCAGCAACAGCTTCAAGCTGATCAAAACCTGCTGGCCGACAGATGGACCGAGGTCCTCGCGGCCGAAGAGTATGAACTCGAACGCCCCTCCAAAAGTTACCCAAAACGCAAGTTGCTCCCCCGACTAGAGGAGGAAGCGTACAAACCTGCATCACCAGCGCACAATATGGCAGACCGACCACCTCGTGGCCGCGACAGAGAGGCATGCAAGCCCTCCACCAAAACCGTACCCCGGCATCACTCAAAAAGCATGAAGCCACGGGGGAACGCGCCGGACTTGCGGGATATATTGGAGGACAAGGCAAGACAATCCAGATCTATCTATGGATCACGTGGGCGCCCCAAGACCCACGACGAATACCGTCGCGCCGGATACAACTACTCCGGCCGGGCCGAACACAGCAGACAACGCTCTCTCGAGCTACATCGCGATATTGCTCAATACAGAGGCGCCACGCACCCACTATGCTTCACTGACGAAGTAATGGATCATCAAATCCGGAAGGGTTTAAACCCGTTAATATTGAATCCTACGATGGCACAACAGACCTCGCGGTTTGGATTGAGGATTATCTCCTCCATATACATATGGCCCGCGGCGACGATCTTCACACCATCAAATATCTCCCGCTCAAGCTTAAAGGACCAGCTCGGCATTGGCTTAACAGCCTGCCCGCAGAGTCAATTGGATGCTGGGAAGACCTGGAAGCCGTATTCCTCGACAACTTCCAGGGCACGTATGTGCGACCACCGGATGCAGATGACCTAAGCCACATAATCTAGCAGCCAGACGAATCGGCCAGGCAATTCTGGACACGGTTCCTAACAAAGAAAAATCAAATCGTTGACTGTACGGATGCAGAGGCCCTCGCTGCCTTCAAACATAACATCCGCGACGAGTGGCTGGCCCGGCACCTAGGACAGGAAAAGCCGAAATCCATGGCAGCCCTCACATCACTCATGACCCGCTTCTATGCGGGAGAGGATAGCTGGCTAGCTCGCAGCAACAACCTCAGCAAAAACATTGGCAGTCCGGATACCAAGGACCGCAATGGCAGGTCGCGTCGAAACAAAAAGAAACGCCGCATTAACGATGACAACAATGAGGATACGGCATTCAACGCCGGATTCCGAGGCCCCAAGCCGATCAACGGAAGAAGCCATTCAAAAGAACCACTCCGGGCCCGTCCAATTTGGACCGAATACTCGACCGCTCCTGTCAAATACATGGAACCCCCGAAAAGCCAGCTAACCACACCAACAGAGATTGTTGGGTATTCAAGCAGGCAGGCAAATTAATCGCCGAAAACAATGACAAGGGGCTACACAGCGATGACGAGGAAGAGACCCGGCCGCCGAACAACAGAGGACAAAAGGGATTCCCCCCTCAAGTTCGGACGGTAAACATGATATACGCAACGCATATACCCAAGAGGGAGCGGAAGCGTGCACTAAGGGACGTATACGCGATGGAGCCAGTCGCCCCAAAATTCAACCCATGGTCCTCTTGCCCGATCACTTTCGATCGAAGAGACCATCCGACCAGTATCCGCCATGGCGGATTCGCCGCATTGGTTTTAGACCCAATCGTCGATGGATTTCACCTCATGAGAGTCCTGATGGACGGCGGCAGTAGCCTGAACCTGCTTTATCAGGATACAGTGCGCAAGATGGGCATAGACCCTTCAAGGATTAAACCTACAAAGACAACCTTCAAAGGCGTCATACCAGGTGTCGAGGCCAGTTGTACAGGCTCAGTTACACTGGAAGTGGTCTTCGGATCCCCGGATAATTTCCGAAGCGAGGAGTTAATCTTCGACATAGTCCCGTTCCACAGTGGCTATCACGCTCTGCTCGGACGAACCGCGTTCGCAAAATTCAACGCGGTGCCGCATTATGCATACCTTAAGCTCAAGATGCCAGGCCCTCGTGGAGTCATCACGGTCAATGGAAACACGGAACGCTCCCTCCGAACGGAGGAACATACAGCGGCTCTCGCGGCAGAAGTACAGAGCAGCCTTTTAAGGCAATTTTCGAGTCCGGCCGTTAAACGACCGGACACGGCCAAACGCGCCCGGAGCAACATCAACCAAGACCACCTGGCACGTTCCGAGCACGCGTAGCAATGCGGCCTCAACCCTAGCCCTCGCACAATCATAAGACAAACTCTCCGCATACATAATTACACCCTGGAGATACCATGGGCATAGGGGGAGAGGCACAACCACAACAGACCCAGAGTGCGGTTCGACCACACCAGGGGCTCCCAAGTGTGTCGCTCTTTTTATCTTTTATTTCTCTCTTTTTTATACAGAACTCTGTCCGGCGGCGAACCTGCCGAACTCATGATGCAACAGCCAGGGAGGGACAAAGGCTGCGACGAACACTCAGGTGGTCTCCATTACGAGCATTAAATTTGTTAAATACACCATTCCGCGGCCTACCCCTGGAGGGAGACGCCTTTAATTCGTCCAATCCCTTGCTTTCCGCACTATTTGTATCATTCCGCACTCATAGCAGATCTTCTCGAATAAAATGCAGCACCTTTTGCCCATAATTGCATTACCTTATATATATATGTTCATTTACGACATGTTGCATCCGTACATTTTGGTACGGCCAAATACACCAGGGGCTTATGTTCCCCGCATTATGGTGTGATAAAGTCCAAACACTTTCACAAGTGCGGCACCCCGAACTTATAGCATTATATGAATCGGCTCCGAATCATGTCTTGGGTCAATAGTTGGGTTTGCCCGGCTGCCATGTTTGGCACCTTACGTTCCGTTCTATCGGCTAAGGTAGCACTGGGAGAACCACTGCGATTGCGCCCCGGTTGAGCCGGGTTAACGCCTCAGTGGAGAAAGCTAAAACTGACTGTCATGATAAGGCGAGAGACTGGTCGCTGTTCGAGAGGTCCCTTCGGGTCCTTAAAAACCTACGCCGCTTCAAGCGAAGTACCGGATAATGTCCGACGAAGGCGTGGATAGCGCCCCGAATTCGGTCTTCCGAATACTAGGGGCTTCGCCGAAATTTAAAATTATAGAATTCTATGGCTAAGTGAGAGTGTTCAAGCACCATAAGTCCGGTTGCCTTGTTCGTTGTGTTGAGCGCCTCCCTAGATGGACCCAAAAATGGGAACAAGAGTGCTCAAGTTTATCCCGAACACCCCAGCACTCGTGGCATGGGGGCTGAAGCCGACGACTTGCCATCTCTCAGATTTAATAAACGGCCGCACAGAAGGTAATATTTTAAATTAACAAGCGTTGCTTAGCGCATATGAACAAAGTTTTCAGCGCACAGGATAACACATTGCGAATTTACTCAATAATTACATCCCTGGGGCACTCATCCGCAATCTTGCGGGCACCCTTCAGGACAGTCTTATAGTACATCTCGGGCGTACGATATTCCTTGCCCGCTGGTGGCGCGTCAGTGATTAGCTTCTCCGCATCCAGCTTGCCCCAATGCACCTTTGCGCGGGCAAGGGCCCGACGAGCACCTTCAATACAGGCGGAGCGCTTGATAACCTCCACCCAGGGGCACGCATCCACCAACCGTCGCACGAGGCCGAAGTAGCTCCCAGGCATGGCCTCTCCAGGCCACAGCCGGACTATGAGGCCCTTCATGGCCTGCTCGGCCACCTTGTGGAGCTCGACCAGCTGCTTCAGCTGGTCGCTAGGGGGCACCGGATGGCCGGCCTCAGCATACTGAGACCAGAAGACCTTACTCCGTTGAGCTCCCCTCCTCGGCTCGGTAGAATGCGGCGGCATCAGACACACTGCGAGGCAGATCTGCAAACACCCCTGGAGAGCTCCGAATTCGGGTAAGTAACACGTAATTTACATTCACATTCTTGCTTTGCATGAAAAATGCCTTAGCCGCCGCTATCTTCCTCACCAACTCAATCTCCTGAAGGGACTTATGGGCATCGGCCTTGGCAGTTTTGGCACTTTCGAGAGCCGAGGCAAGCTCGGACTCTCGAGTCTTTGAGTCACGCTCCAAACTCTCATGCTTTTCCATGAGAGCCTGGAGCTCTTGCCGAACCACCGCCACCCGCGCCTCCTGCTTTTCTCGCTCTGCCCGTTCCGCGGCCGCATTGTGTTCGGCCGCGGACACGGCCTCCTTCAGGGTCGCCACCTCGTTCGTGGCCCCTGCAGTACCCATGTTATCCTTGTTATTTTTTGTTGCAACCTAAATCCTTTTCTGTAAGGTACAAGTTCAAAGTGGTGTTACTCACCTTCTTTGTCCTGGAGCTGCTTCTTGGCGCGGCCGAGCTCTTGCTCGGACCGCTCGAGCTCCTGCTTCAAAGCACCGACCTCCGCAGTCAGTGCGGCAGAGGTCAGCAGCGCAGCCTGCAACCCATATTGACATAATTTTTTAGCAACCCTGCGTATATCTTCTTTTTTTTCAGATCCTCAGTCCGGCTTTTCTTTCCGAACACCGAACCGAGCATCAGGGGCTACTGTCTATGCGGTATTACATTGCATATTTTTAACTTCTTACCTCAAAGCCTGATAGAAGGCTACTGCAGGCTTCGGTCAGCCCGCTCTTGGCAAGCTGTACCTTCTGAATCACCGCACTCATAATAGTGCGGTGTTCTTCCTCGATGGAAGCGCTCTGGAGCGCCTCCAACAAATTGTCCGGCGCCTCCGGTTGGACGGAAGCCGCCGGCGTCACGGTCTTGCCCTTCGTGCGAAGGGGCCGCCGGCCGGACTCCGGAACCACTGCGGGTTCTGATGTGGAGTCCGGCGCAAAGTCCGGGAGGCCGCCTTGTGGCGCCTCCGGAGCCTCCCCCTGATGGGTCCCTTTTGGGATCCCACCTCGGCGTCCTCGGTGTCGCGAGGGGTGGAGGCGGTCGGGATGGAGTCTACATCCGACGGAGCCAACGACCCGCTCGATGAAGCGGGGAGATCATCATTGGCCGGACTACAGGCAGCATGCGGCATCAGAATGACACTATGTGACGCAGAAAAAGAAATTATAAATCATTCAGGAATCCGGATACTTACGATCTCGCCGGAGGCCTGGCCCTTGAAGGCCATTCTACCTCGCCAACATTGATGTTGGCGGAGCTGTCCGGGGGAATAGTCCTTCCCCTCTTGGACCCTTCGGCCTCCCCTGTTGGGGAAGCCTTCCTCTTCCTCTCTCCCTCCTCTGGGAGAGAGTCCTCTTTCTCCTCCTCGTTTTCGGGGGAGGAGTCCGCCCCGGAGTCGTCGGACACCTGAAAACGGGAACTCTTTCGAGCACCCGTGGCCTCCTTCTTGGCCTTCTTCTCCGGCACCACGTGCGGTGCCGGAACCAGCAGCCCCGCTAGACGGGCGTCTACTGGGTTTTCTGGCATAGGAGCCGGGCAGATAATCTGCTCCGCCTTCCTCATCCAGTCCTGTCAAAGGAAAAGGGGAAATTAAAACCCGCATAGAGTCAAACTATAAAAAGCATGTGTCCCATAAAGGGGTAGAATCACTTACCTCGGCGGCTTGGCGCTGCGAGCGAAATCCGCGATCTTCAGTCGCGGATGCGGGGGCTTCGGCGCCCTTGAACAGCACCCTCCAGGCGCCTTCATACGTCATGTCGAAGAGCCCGCTCAGCGCCTGGTCCTGTTCCGGATCGAACTCCCACAGATTGAATGCCCTCTCTTGGCATGGGAGAATCCGGCGGACGAGCATGACTTGGACCACGTTAACCAGCCTGAGCTTCTTCACCAGCTTCTGGATACAGGCTTGGAGTCCCGTCAGCTCCTCCGAACTACCCCACAGCAAGCCCTTCTCTTTCCAGGAGGTGAGCTGCGTGGGGATACCAGATCTGAACTCGGGGCCGCCGCCCACGGGTCGCGCGGCTCGGTGATATAGAACCACCCCGATTGCCACCCCTTGACGGATTCCATGAAGGCCCCTTCGAACCAAAGGACGTTGGGCATCTTGCCCAACATGGCGCCTCCGCACTCCGCTTGAGTGCCCTTCACTACCTTCGGCTTGACATTGAAGGTCTTGAGCCACAAGCCGAAGTGGGGCTGGATGCAGAGGAAGGCCTCGCACACGACGATAAACGCCGAGATGTTGAGGATGAAGTTCGGCGCCAGATCATGGAAATCCAGGCCGTAGTAGAACATGAGCCCCCGGACAAAGGGGTGAAGTGGAAAGCCCAGTCCGCGGAGGAAGTGGGGAAGAAAAACGACCCTCTCATGGGGCCTGGGGGTGGGGATGAGCTGCCCCTCGTCGGGCAGCCGGTGCGCGATGTCGCCGGACAGGTAGCCGGCGCTGCGCAGTCTTTCGATGTGCTCCTCCGCAACGGAGGAGGTCATCCACTTGCCTCCCGCTCCAGACATGACTGGGGAAGGTTGAGACGAGATGTGCGGGCTTGGGCGCTGGAGCTCGAGTGCGCGGAGATGGATAAGCAAAGGAGGAAGAAGGCGTAGGTGAAAAGGTGAATCCTTATCCCTTATATGGGCGGGCGAAGTCTACGCGTCCCCCACCGGCCTGGTAAAACTCGCTTATCCCCCAAGCGTCACCATCAATGGCGCGGTTGGGTTACCCACGTCCGTATTGATGAGAATCCCGGATTAAGTGGGAACACGATCTCTGCTTGACAAGACGTGCCAAGGAAACCGCTTCGCTAAATGCGCTGAGGTGGTAGAGTAAAAAACGATTCAAGTAATGGCTTGGTAGTGGCGTGACGTCATGCCGCAAAAAACGTCAGCAGATTGAACTTGTGTATATATTATTCTCTCTACGGTGGAATGTGGAATTTATTTTGCAGAGCCGGACACTATCCTGGTGTTCACAATCTTCTATCATTCGGAGGAGGAACCCGCCTTGCAATGCCAAGCAATATACGCGCCGGACTTATCGTCATTGAAGCCTGGTTCAGGGGCTACTGAGGGAGTCCTGGATTAGGGGGTGTCCGGATAGCCGGACTACCATCATCAGCCGAACTATCATCGGCCGGACTATCATCATCGACCGGACTCCAAGACTATGAAGATACAAGATTGAAGACTTCGTCCCGTGTCCGGATGGGACTTTCCTTGGCGTGGAAGGCAAGCTTGGCGATACGGATACGTAGATCTCCTACCATTGTAACCGACTCTATGTAACCCTAGCCCTCTCCGGTGTCTATATAAACCGGATGGCTCTAGTCCGTAGGACACAACAACAACCATTACAATCATACCATAGGCTAGCTTCTAGGGTTTATCCTCCTTGATCTCGTGGTAGATCCACTCTTGTAAACATCCACAATATCAATATCAATCAAGCAGGACGTAGGGTTTTACCTCCATCAAGAGGGCCCGAACCTGGGTAAAACATCGTGTCCCTTGTCTCCTGTTACCATCCGCCTAGACGCACGGTTCGGGACCCCCTACCCGAGATCCGCCGGTTTTGACACCGACAAAGGGTGCTGGATCACTAAGCTCAGGAGCTACTTAACCCGAAGGACCTTGCCGGAGAAGGAGGAGGAGGCAGAGCTTGTGGCGCGGCAAGCCACAGCGTACTGCATCATGGATGGAGAGCTCTACCGGAAACGACCGAATGATGTGGCCCTGTGTTGCATCACCAGGGAACAAGGGAAGGAACTGCTAGCAGATATACACGGTGGAGACTATGGGCATCATTCGTCGTCACGGACCCTCGTCGGTAAGGCGTTCCGCAGCGGTTTCTATTGGCCCACTACGCTCAATGACGCTGTCGAACTTGTGAAGGCTTGCGAGGCCTGCCAATTCCATGCCAAGCAGATCCACCAGCCGGCAGGAGGTCTGCAAACCATACCCCTCACATGGCCATTCGTGGTCTGGGGGCTGGATATCCTGGGCCCTTTCCCTCGGGCGCCAGGGGGCTATCGCTACCTCTACATCAGCGTGGACAAGTTCACCAAGTGGGCCGAAGTCGAGGCCGTCCGCACCATCCCTGCTGGTTCTGTGGTCAAGTTCATCAAGGGCATCGTGAGACGGTTCGGAGTGCCGAACCGCATCATCACTGACAACGGTTCGCAGTTCACCAGTAACCTTTTCAAAACATATTGTGCTAACCTTGGAACGCAGATATGCTACGCTTCGGTGGCGCACCCTCGAAGCAACGGCCAGGCCGAGCGGGCCAACGTAGAAGTCCCGAGGGGCCTCAAGACCAGGACATTCAAGAAGAAACTGGAGGCCTGCGGCAGAGGCTGGTATGACGAGCTTCAGTCCATGCTGTGGTCCATCCGCACAACCGCGACCAAGCCGACAGGGGAGACCCCCTTCTTCCTGGTCTACGGAGCCGAAGCGGTCCTCCCTCACGAGGTCAGGCATCGATCCGTGCGGGTCCTAGTGTTTGATGAGACGCTGCAGGACGCCATGCGGGGGACGGACCTCGTGCTGGGGGAGGAGCGTTGTTGAGAAGCTGCGCTGCGAGCGGCAAGGTACCAGCAGGCACTCCGGCGATACCACTGCCGCAACATCCGCCCTAGAACTCTCGAGGTAGGGGACCTCGTGCTCCGGCGGGTCCTCTCCAGGGAGGGACTACATAAGCTCTCTCCTATGTGGGAGGACCCGTTCAAGGTTGTTCATGTTTCCAGGCCCGGCTCCGTGCACTTGGAGACTCAGGAGGGAGTGCCTGTACAGAACGCGTGGAACATCCAGCACCTCCGGAGGTTTCACTCCTGAAAAGGCCCAGAGCCTGTGAAGAAGGCAAAAGCCTGTGAAGCTCATCTTTTTGGAAAAGGCCCAGAGCCTATGAAGAAGGCGAATGCCTATGAAGCTCATCTTTTTGGAAAAGGCCCAGAGCCTGTGAAGAAGGCGAATGCATGTGAAGCTCATCTTTTTGGAAAATGCCCAGAGCCTGTGAAGAAGGCGAATGCCTGTGAAGCTCATCTTTTTGGAAAAGGCCCAGAGCCTGTGAAGAAGGCAAATGCCTGTGAAGCTCATCTTTTGGGAAAAGGCCCAGAGCCTGTGAAGAGGGCCAATGCCCGTGAAGCTTGCCTCCCTGAAGAAAGGCCCGGAGCCTGTGAAGAAAGCTAACGCCTGTGAAGCTCGCCGCCCATGACACTCTCACGTAATAATGAGTTGGGGTTGTACACGCCCCAGAGTCTCAGGGGTGCCGACCTCAGGCCCTGGGGCTCCTTCCCACGCCCAGTGGCAGCACTTAGCTCCGCGCTGGTGAGAAGACGTTGAAGACTAGACTAGGTGCTGGACGCGGCTTTTTCATTTGCTTTCGGTAGTTGGCTAGTTCATTCCCATTTGGAGTTTTTATCGAAACTGTCGCCGCCTTTTGACCTGTGGTTCTTCGCCTTTTTTCACTCTCCTATGTCGATTTCTCTTGCACGGGGGCTCGCGAGGCGGAAGCCCCGTGAACTCTCGCAAGTGTTCCTGCCCCTATCGCTCAAGTTTTCACGGCCTGGGTCCACTACCGGAGCACCCCTCCGGACCGTGCCTCACGGCCACCGCGGCACGAATGAGGGCCTGGGTCGGTCGCCCCCGCGGCTGAAGCTAGGGATTACTTGCGAATGGGCACACAACAGAAAGGAACAATACCAGGATAACAAAAAACAGTACGATGATTGACGACGTTAACCCAAACGCGCCCCCACGAGGCCACACATTGCTGTCTTTTTGCGTAGGAGAAAAGAAAGGAAAGAACAAAAGCAGGCGAAGCATGTCCGGCGCCGGCCCTCTTGGAAGACTCGAGCCACCTCCGGAGCTCAGGCGGACTCCCTCTCGCGCTTCACTGGGGCGCGACGGCGAGCAGACCCGCTGCCACCCTCCAAGCAGGCGCGACAGCGTGGAGGCTGGCCGCGGCCGCTGCTAGAAGGGTTGCTACCCGAAAAAGAGCTGGTGAAGCTTGAGGAGTCACGGGCGTCGCCAACCGCCCGTGCGCTGCCCTCTCCGTCCTCGCCGGGGTTCAGTCCCCGGCCGCGGTCGTTGTCTTCAGGGAAGCACCCCACACGGCGACCATCTTCCCCAAACACCCTCACGTAGAGGGTGGCATCGTTGTCGAACTTGAAGTGCAGAGAGCATCGGCGGCGGAGACCACGCGCGCGAGCAAACGTCTGCCAGCAGCGGGTCAGGGCCAGGTTCCCTGCAGCGGAGACCTCCAGCGAAGCCCACGAGGCCCGGCTGCAGCAGCCCTCCGCCTGGAGCCAGAGGCCACCCAAGGCGCCAGCTAGGAGCTCACCTAGGAGGAAGCGAGGGAGCTGAAGCCGGGTGCCGGTCGGCTCCACCACCCACACAATGAACTCCGGCAGCACCTCCGCAGTATGGAGGCGCGGCCTCGGTGGTCGCACGGCCGGAGAACGCCCGCCGACCATGGCCAGCCGCTCATCGCCGCGCAGAGAGCCACCTCCGCGATCGAGGGGTGCCGCCGTGGAGGCCACAAGATGCTTGCGAGGGCGACCACGACCGCGCTTGGGCGGGGGAGAGGAAGACTCGACCTGGCGGGCTTTTCCTTTCTCTGCGGGCGAAAATTTCCTTGGTGGAGCCATGGAGAATAAGGAGAAGCAAAGGGGGGATAGGCTGGAAGGGTGCATGTCGTTCCGTACTTATAGCCGACGAAGGCCAACCGTCGACCTCCACGATCGCAGGTAATCATGACCTGCTTTGCATGTAGGGACTTGTCGAATCCATGCGGTTACCAAGGCGTCATGGGGAAGCGGAGTCGCCCCCGACCAATCGACCGCCACGCGGCGCCCAAGGGCGCAGGCTGTTAGGGCCCGCGACGCTTCACACTTGCCCTTTCGCGTCTCTGCTCGGCCAAGTTCGGGCGTGCCATGGGCCCGGGGGCTACTATCGGCGTCCTGGGAATGGGGGTCCCCAGACTTGCCTGCCTGCGGCCTACGGCGTGGCTCAAAGGAGGCCCAGCACATCCCATCTTCATCAGCACAAGCTCAAGACCCTCGCGAGGGGCCAAGCCTCGCGTGGCGGACGACAAGGAGATTCCTCAGGCACAGCCTCGTCAGGCTGGGTCATGAGGAGGCGGAGAGTTCAAGGCGGGGTACCTCGCGAGGTGCCCATGACGCAAGCCGTGAGGACCAAGGGCGCCAGTCGGGCGCCAGCTCACGCAGTGTCCTCCTTTCCTCTTTGGTGCAAAGTGGGCAAGCGCAGGCGAGGGCATCGAGCAAAGGCATCCATTTCGGTGCAACAAGATCAAGACCAGCCCAACAGCCAGAAGGAAGTCATTGTGGAGCCCAAGCCGGCGTCACCACCAGAGCCTTTGACAGGCGAGGACCAACTTTAGTCAGGATAAGTGTACCCGATGCTCCCCTTCAAAATGGCCAATTGTTGGCGCCCTTCCCGCTCAATATTTGGGAAGAGGCCCAAGGCCTTTGCCTATAAATAGGACTAGCCACCACAAGGAAGGGAAGCGGAACCCTCACTAGAAAACCAGTAGAGAGAGCGATCGAACTCCTCCCAGCAGTTCGTCGCACCAGCCAAGAACAGACCCTCGCGAGGCTGTTCTGCCCTGTATTGTTCATCATCAAGCCCAAGAGGCAATCCACCACACCACACACTGGAGTAGGGTATTACACCACAATGGTGGCCTGAACCAGTATAAATCTTGTGTCTCGTGTGCTGTTCAGTTTTGTAGTTTAGGTCCTAGCGATTCGGCGAGGAGCGAGCCGGTAGAGGGTTGAATCTCCGCGCGCACCCCAGTGTTCGAACCTCAAGGGTCTGCCAGAACCCGAAATCTGACATCCTGGGACAAGGAAGATGATCACATGGGCCGTATTGTGGTCAAGGCTCGTGTTATGAACTTGGCAATCATTCCCAAAAGCATGAGATGGTCTGAAGGAGATGAGTTTGAAGAAGATGGCTGGTCTTCCTCCATTGAAGTTTCGGCTAGTGAACTTCTTGGTGGGGGCCCAGCAGATGAAGATCCGATCCCACCTGACAATGTGGACCCACACCCCTTGCCTGAGAATGCTGAGCTTGGAGTTGGTTTTCACAATGATGCACTCAACAACAACATTTTAGATGTTTAGAATGAGGATATCTGGGAGCAAGATGACAACTGGAATATGCCACAACAGGACAACCTGGATGCACCTCTTGAGGATCTTTTGGATGTTGTGCACCAAGAAGAGATGGCTTGGGCTGATGGTGAAGAGTTTCTTCCTGCTTGTGGCAATAGCAGTTTCTCTTCAGACATGTCTTTCTCTAAAGGAGATAATTCAAACCTTTTCCTGCCACCTATGCTAGCTGGGAATTTGATTTTCAGAGATAATGAGCCTGCTGCTTTACCCCCTCCTGTCATTGTGGTTGCTAATGGCCTTCAGAACATCATTTAGGCATATCAATCTGATGATGAGGAGCCTAATTTGTTGCATGAGCAGAATGTGGCTGCTGCAATTGATGTTGAGGACCTTCCTATTCAAAATGTTGCAAACAAGCTGCAACAACTGGATGACAGTAACCCATCTAGGGTTGCAGAGGTGGATGCCCATGCTGTTGTCCCTGAATCTCAAGTTTTCAGCTCTCACTCCCCTGTTATGCATATGAGTTCTGCTTTGGAAACTAATTTGGCTCCTGTCTTCCCTAAGGAGAACCAGTGTCAGTTTCTGAACCTTGTTTTTCTGCTCAAGTTGGTGTTTCTTCAGACCAGGCCATTCATTGCAGTCTTGAACATATCAATACTTCCACAGGAGGCCTTGAGCCAGTTACAAACATTGAGGATCTTCAGTCTGGACTACAAGGTAACTGGGTTAATCAAATTAATGAGAATTTCAGCATGGCACCATCTCTTCTTGGTTTGAAATACATACAACTTGCTGCAACTGCTAATAATGATCATATTGTATCTGAAGAAGGCCTCTTGCTGTGGAAGAAACACTTCCAAGAGCAGTTTGTGGATAATAAAAACTCCTTTTCTGCCAACATTCTTGTAAGTTGGTTTAATTTTATTGTCCACCTTCTCTTGACTCCTGATAAGTTTGATTGGACTATCAATATGCTTAAGTCTGGAATGTGGGAACTTTTCTCTGCTGTGGAGAACATGGAACAAGCTATACTGTTTCATATACCTGATAAGTGTCCTGCTTCACATGCTCCTATTTGTCAGGCCATTGTCCTAGAGGAACAGCTTGCCAAGGATAAGGACAAGGAGAATATTGGAGTGCCTTCCAATATGCAAGATGTGGAATCCCAGGCTTTACTGCAGCCTTTTGGCCCTGACAACCTAAGGAAGAGAAGGAGTGGAAAAACTTCCCTAGTGGAAACAGAGGTAAGGAGGAGTGACAGAATTAAGAAAGATAATGATGGATACAAAAGAAACTCCTGCTCAAATAATAGGTGTCTACCTTGTAATGTTGTCCCTCCTGTTATTCAAAAATCAGTTGTTAAAAACCTCACTTCCTCTTTCTGTTAGGTTGCTGAGAGGGAGCTGGAGGACAAGCTGGCCAAGAAGCCAAGAAGAAGGCTTGATGAGGAGTTGGTCAAGGTGCCCTTGGCTAATGGAGAGGAAAATACTTTCACATCTACATGATGATAGATGATCTCAGTTGGAAAAGTGGTTGGGGGTAGTATGGTTGGTTCCCCATGTTCTCTTTTGGATAGCTCAATTTATGGTGTAAACCTTGGATGCTGGCACTTTAAACAACTCCTTCATCTAGAAATGTACTATCTTAATGGAACTTCTATGATGTATGGCTTTTGGATGTTTTGTTGGTCTTGTGATGTGTTTTGGCTCAGGGTCTTTCGTGATCTTTTCTCAATTTTAATTGTCGATCAAGTGTTGTTGCTTGATTTCTGGTGCAGTAAACCTGTTTGTATCCATGAATAACACAAAGAGAAGTTGGAATATTCTTAATTGGAACATTAGAGGGATGAATTCTCAGGATAAATGGTTGGCCTTAAGGCAGAAAATAGATGAGAGTGACTGCCATATATTGTGCCTCCAAGAAACTAAGAGAGAGACCTTTGATGTTGCATACATCAAAAATTTCTGTCCCAATAGAATTAATAAATTTGCTTTCCTCCCCTCTGTTGGAGCTTCAGGGGGCCTTCTAGTTGCTTGGAATGGTTCTCAATTTGCTGGGGAAGTAATTGCTCAAAATAGATTTTCTCTTTCCATTCAGTTCACAAGTTTGCTCTCCAATCAGTACTGGATTCTCACCAACATATATGGCCCTTGTGACCCACAGGACAAAATTGAGTTCATTGAGTGGTTTTTGAATATTCACATGCCTGCAGATGTGGACTGGATTCTTATGGGAGATTTCAATTTTATGAGGGCTACATCAGATAGAAACAGACATGGTGGAGATGTTAATGATATGCTTATTTTCAATGAAGCAATTAGTAGCCAAGGTTTAGTTGAATTTCCTTTGCATGGCAGAAAATTCAGCTGGAGTAACATGCAACAAAATCCTCTTTTGGTCAAGCTTGATTTGTTTTTTTACTTCTGCTTCCTGGATGACCACATTCCCAAACACCATGGTACTCCCTCTTGCAAAGCCCATATCAGATCACTTGCCATGTGTCATAAAAATTGGTACTTCTATCCCCAAAGGAAGAGTTTTTAGATTTGAGAACTATTGGTTGCTACACTCAGATTTTAAACAGGTGGTTGCTACTGCTTGGAGCATTCTAGTTGCGAATCTTGATGTTGTAAAAAGTTTGAATTATAAGTTTAAAAACTTAAGGAGAGCTCTGAAGCTGTGGGCCGGATCTTTATCTTGTCTTAAAGCTCAAATTGCAAAAATTAATGAGCTCATCTTCCTATGGGACTTTTTTGAGGAGTTCAGAGAGTTGGACAATTATGAGTGGAATTGTAGGATTCTTCTTAACGAACATTTGCTCATTCTACTGAGAAACCAAAAGATTTACTGGAAGCGAAGGGGGAAAATTAAAGGGCTAAAGTTTGGGGATGAAAACACCATTTTTTCATACTAGGGCTTCTATCAACTACACACATAATCACATTGTTGTGCTGCAAAATGAAGACCAAGTTGACATATCTGATCATGCTGGAAAAGCTGCCATACTCTAGGAAACATATAAGAAAAGAATGGGTACATCCCTCAAAACCTACATGCACTTTGATTTAGAATCCTTGTTTGGCCAGAGACAAGATCCCACCATGTTTGATAACTTGGAATTGCCTTTCAGTCAGGAAGAAATTAATGATGTAGTAAAAGAACTACCACTGGACAAATCACCAGGCCCTGATGGCTTCAATAATGAATTGTTTAAAGCTTGTTGGGACATTATTAGAGGATATGTGCTCAAATTCATTTCTGATTTTCATGCTGGGCAAATTTCTCTAGAAAGTTTGAACACCTCTTTCATAACCTTAATTCCTAAAGGAAGTACTCCTCTGACAGCAAATGATTACTGGGCCAATCTCCCTCCTCAACTGTTGTCTCAAACTAGTCACTAAATTGTTGGCAAACAGGTTGCAGAAAGTGATTCTAAAGTTGGTCCACATTAACCAATATGGCTTCCTCAAAGAGATATCCATCCATGACTGCTTGGGTTGGGCCTATGAATATCTGCATCTGTGCCATAAATCCAAGGAAGAGATTATTGTGCTGAAACTAGACTTTGAAAAGGCTTTTGACACCATTGAACATTAGGCAATTTTGGATATTCTAAAGGCTAAAGGTTTGGAGACAGATGGATTAACTAGATCAAAATGTTGTTCACCTCTTCCTCATCTACTATGTTGCTCAATGGTGTTCCTAGTAAAAAGTTTTATTATCTTAGAGGAGTGAGGCAGGGAGACCCTCTGTCACCTCTTCTGTTTGTGCTTGCTATAGACCTTTTTCAATCAATCCTCAACAAGGCCATGCAGCTGGGCTTACTTACTTCACCTTTGCAAGTGGATTCCTGCCTTGATTGATGATACTTTGGTTGTCCTTCAAGAAGATGCCAAGCAACTTCACTGCCTCAAAGCCCTTCTCAATACTTTTGCAGATGCTACTGGTCTTAAAGTTAACTACAATAAATCAAGCCTCATCCCAATCAATGTGTCAGAAAAGAAAGTTGAGATTTTGACTAATACTTTTCAATCAAAAAGGAATCTTTCCCCATAAAATATTTGGGTGCACCTTTGGGTCTCCATAAACCCACTATTGAGCAATGCCTCCCCCTGGTCACTAGGCTGCAGAAGAAACTTGTGGGTCTATCTTCCTTCATGACCATGGCTGGGAGACTGTTGCTGGTGAAATCTGTTCTCAACTCTCTGCTGATTTATCTCATGGGATGCCTTGATGTGCTTGTCACTATTAAAACTCAAGCTATTAAATTGTTGAGACATTGCCTCTAGAGAGGCCCTGACTTGGAGGATCACAGGCCTGCCATGGTGGCTTGGAGCACTGTCTGTAGACCAAAATGTCAAGGAGGGTTGGGAGTGATGGACATCTTTGTCCAAAACAAAGCTTTATTACTTAAGAATCTGCACAAGTTTTATAACAGACACAACATTCCATGGGTTAACTTGATGTGGGAGGCCCATTACAATATTGGTTTGCTGCCTGGCAGTAGTTGGATTGGATCTTTTTGGTGGAAGGCAAACCTTAAGCTCATTCACAACTTCAAATCTTTGGCCAGATGTCACATAGGAGATGGTAAAAGTGCCCTTTTCTGGTCTGACCTATGGCATTTAGCTTGTCTGCAAGACATGTTCCCCTACCTCTTCTCTTTTGTGAAGAATAGGAACTCTCCCGTGCACACCATTATTCACACTGAATTTCAAGAGGATCTGTTTCATTTACCCTTGACTGTGCAAGCTTTCCAAGAATTTGAAGCTATGGAAGACATTTGTATAGCTTTGAGGGGTTCTGAATACCTGGATTGCACTGATACCTGAAGCTACATTTGGGGAAATGATCAATTCTCAGTTGCTAAGGCCTATAAAATGATGATGGGAGTTAAAATTGTGCACCGGCAATTCAACTGGATTTGGAATAGCTCCTGTCAGCCAAAGCACAAGGTGTTCTTTTAGAGGCTCCTTCATGACATGCTCAATACTAGGAATCTCCTTTGAAGGAAAATAATTGCTAGTAGGCGGAAACACTTCAACATGTTTCTTGGAGGAGCTCAATTTACTAACGTATAGAATTAAGAAAAGCTATGCTAGATCCTTTTGTTTATGGCTTGACAGTCTTGTCTTGTAATTATTATTAGCTAGTAGTTTTTTCCTTTACTTCTGGCTTATCTCAAGCCTCTTTGTACTGCTACACCTTTTTTATTCTGAAATAATATAAAAATTGCAGTGGGGTTTTGCCCTACTGTGTACAGTAAAAAAATATATGGGTCGTAATTTGGCCCAAAGAATGTTAGGTAGTTAAAGGGCCGGATCCTATATGGCCGTCATTTGGCCCAAAACATGGCAGATTGTTAATGGGCCGGACATGATGTGGGCTGTCATTTTCCCCAAAACATGACAGACATCTAACAGGCCGGATGTTTTGTCGGTCGTAATTTGGCCCAAACCGTGGCAGGCTATTAACGGGCCGACCCAGTAGAGTATGACAAAATCTTTTGAGCCCTTGGCTGGGCCAGCCTTTTTATCTTAAATGGGCTACTATTGGGCCCTGCCAGGTTTCGAGGTAACATAGGCGCGTCCCCACCAATGAACTGATGACATCTGTCCGAACGCTAATCAGACACGTGGATTCTCCGGCGAATGAGAATTTTACATGTGGAAAATCCCCATTGGTCAGGGCTGTTAATGGGTTATCGGATCCAAACCGGAACCCGATAGCTTAACGGCGACTAGTTACGGTGGATGCCACATGTTGGTTACCGTTCATGAAAACACTTCCATGATGCACCATTTATCGTCATGGAAGTGGACACTTTCGTGATGATAATTTTGGTATTGTCATGGAACACTTCTACGGCAACACAGGTATGACTATCTTGATTCTGTAATAAAATGGTCATGGATGTACATGCATGACAGAAAACGTGACCTACTATGACAAACACCTATCATCATGGAAGTGGTTTTTTAGTGAAGGGAATGACCTGGAGCCGAGGAAGACTCGACAGTTGTTTCCCATGCGAAGGGGAGTACAAGGGTGTACTACTTCTGGTGTAGTGTGAGGCAGCCATTGCCGGAGAATAACATGAGGTGTGGGTGAGTAGAGGGATTCCCACGAAAGCGACGCGAGTAGGGTGGGGCGGTGAGACCTGCGCGGTAGCACAGTCGGCCATGGGAGGCGGGAGCAGGCGGTCCCGTCGGTGCTAGTTTGGGCAGCTGGAGTAGGTGTCGGTGTTCTGGGAACCAGGGTACCTAGACTTGCTTGCCTGCGGCCCATGACGTGGCTCCATCGACGACCTAGTACGACCCATCTACAACACCTTCAAGAGAAGACCCTCATGAGAGGCCAAGCCTCGTGAGGCGGGCGACATCAAGACCTCCGGAGGGAGTGGCCTCCTCGAGCTAGCTCCTGAGGAGCGGAGATTTCCATGTAGGTGCCCACCTCATGAGGTTGAGGTGACGCAAGCCATGACAACCAAGGCCAGGAGGGCGCCAGCAGGCGCAGAGGAGTAGGTTTACTCTTTGGTGCTAAGGAGGCAAGCACAGGCGTGGAGTCCCGAGGAATCAGCCAGTGGTTTCCACTCTAGTGCAACCAGACCAAGACCACCAGGATGGCAGGACAGATGTCATCGCCGAGCCCACCGTGGCGTCGCGACCAGCGGCTTTGCAGTCGAAGACCACCTTTCATTAGGATAATATGCACAACTTATCCCCTTCCAAATTGGTCGCTGTGGGATCCCTTCCTGCCTACCTTTTGGGGGAAGAGGACCGTGGCCACTATAAATATAGGTTAGCCACCAACGTAGAGGAGGACCATACCGAAGGACGACTCACCCTCACCCTAGAGCAGACCTCGCGAGGTTGTTCTTCCCTTGTACTAGTTCATCCCCAACCCCCCGTGAGGCAAATCCACCACAAAGTAGGAGTAGGGTTTTACACCGCAAGGTGGCCCGAACCTGGGTAAACTGTTGAGACCATCTCCTTCCTTGTACACCGAGCTAGGCTATAGGGCGGCGCGTTGGTTGGTTGGATAGTTTGAGTTCTTCGCACATGCCCCAGAGTTTGAACCTTCCGTGGGTCTACAGAACCTTGAATCCAACATTTGGTGCGCTAGGTAGGGGCATGTCGAAGCTTCTCCCACCGGTCACTCCATAGTTGTTCTGTTGTCCCTATGGCCGACCCTCGCCATGTTCGTGATGAGCGTCGGGCCGCTCGTGTCGCCCAAACGTCACCCATGGGCAACGGTGTCCCTCGCTGCTCTGCCTCCCCGGTGGCTAACGCCGCCACCGACCCTGCTGCTCGCGAACAGCAGGACTCATCACTGTCACCGTCCATGTAGCGCGACGGCTGCACTATGACTCCATCACCCACTCCAGCCACGACTTTGTCTTCTCATGGCTGTCGTGGGCCGGCGAACGCGTAGTCTGTGCTACTCATGGAGCGCGAGCTTCTACGCTATCGTCCGGCCAACGACCTCTACAACAATAGGCTCGGCCGCATCGCCAAACTCATCAACATCATTGGCGAGGCCCCTGCACCATCTCTTCGCTTCTCCCTCCGCTGTCCCTGGCGGGCAATGTGGCTCACAGCGCGCCTCCTCGCCCTCCTCTGCATGGCATGGGCCCTGAGCCGATGCATGAAGCTCCCTAGCGCGAACAGCCGCACAATGAAGAAAGCTGCCAGGTGGTGCAGTGGCCCCAAGGAGAAGCGCGGGCGCTTCCAGCACCACCACGTACACCGCGTACCGCCAGAGGTGGTGGCGCGTGGGTGTCAAGATCAGGCTCCTCCCCTACGGCTGGCCCCTGTGAGTGCGACAGGGTTCCGTGCTTTCATCTCGGAGCTGCGCCGCGTCATCTGGCCTGGCAAGTTCAAACCACATCTACCTCCACGCTACAACGGCAGCTCTGACCCCACTGAGTTCCTCCAGCTCTATGAGCTGAGCATCAAGGCGGCAAACGACAATGAGAAGGTCATGGCGAACTTGCCGGATATCGGATTGCGGCAAAACCCTTAAGGTTCGAACACTTGGGTGCGCACGAAGATCTTCTCCCTACTGATCCACGCCCCAAAACCTCACCGTGATTCTAAGCTAGCACGATGAACAACACAAGGGACACATGGTTTATACTGGTTCGGTCCACCATTGTGCTGTAATACCCTAATCCAGTGTGTGGTGTGGTGGATTGCCTTTGGGGCTGATGATGAACAGTACAGAGGAAGAACAGCCTCGCGAAGGGTGTTCTTTAGCTGGGGCGGTGTTCTACTTGGGAAGGATTCAATCCCCTCTAATGTGGTGGTTATCTCTATATATAGAGGCCCTGGTCCTCTTCCCAAATATTGAGCGGGAAGGGAGCCAACAACGGGCATTTTGAAGGGGGACAACTAGTACAAGCTATCCTGACTAAAGGTGGTCTTCGACTGCCAAAAGCACTGGCGATGACGCCGTCTTGGGCTCCACGGTGACCTCCGTCCTGCCGTATTGGTCTTGGTCTCATTGCACCGACATGGAAACCTTTTCTTGATGCCTCGGTACTCCGCGCCTGTGCTTGCCCCCTTTGCACCAAAGAGGAAAGGAGGACACTGCGCAGGCTGGCGCCTGCCTGGTCTTGATCGTCACGGCTTGCGTCACGAGCACCTCGCAAGGTACCCCTTGCATTGATCTCTCCACCTCCTCGCGAGCCTGCCTGATGAGGCCGCCCCCGAGGAGGCCTTGCATCGTCCGCCCCGCGAGGCATGGCCCCTCGCGAGGGTCTCGAACTTGGGTCGATGAAGACGGGCCATACTGTGCCACTGCTGAGCCACGCCCCAGGCCGTAGGCAGGCAAGTTTGGGGACCCCCATTCCCAGAACACCGACAGTAGCCCCGGGCCCAAGGCGCGCTCGGACTTGGCTTAGCAGCAAAGCCAAAGGGCAAGTGTGGAGCACCACGGGCCCCAACAACCTGCGGCGTTGGTTGCCACGTGGCGGTTGATTGGACGTGGGTGTCTCTGCTTCCCCATGCTGCCTCGGAAACCGTTTGATTTGATGAGTCCTTGCTGCATGCAAAATGAGTCATCATTACCTGTGATCGTGGAGGCAGACGGTTGGCCTCCTCCGGACTATAAGTACGGAGAGGCGTGAGCCTCGGTTGTCCATCTCTTCTCGCTTCGCCTGCCTCTTCCCCCTTGCTCCTGCTCCATTTTTGACGCCTATGGCACCGATCCGCCGGTTCTCAGCCAAAGAGAAAGGAAAGGCCCCCCGCGAGGGCCCTGACCCGCTTCCGCCGAAGAAAAGGCCGGTCCCGTGCCGCCGTGACGAGGTTGCGAGGTCGGAGATGACGAGGCCTTGGTGCGAGTGGCCACCTCCTGGGTTCCCGCTACCCCTGTACGCCCGGGACGAGGGCCCTGGAGAAAGGGACAACGAGCGATGCCATCCGCACTGCAGGCGAGGTCGATGTGCCATGGCGGTGCACACCATCGCTCCTGGAGTCCATGCCACAGACTCCTCTCGCGAGCTCGTGCTCCACACTGTGATGCCTCCGAGCACCTGGATTCCCTTTCCATCCTTCTTCGCCTTTGAGATGCCGTCGAGGGGGCCTCTCGAGCTCTGGCTGCACCACGCCGACTGCGGTACACCGACGACTGGAGCGGAGGTTCAGGTCGTCGCTCCGCGCATGGTTTACATGACCCGAGGCTGGGGCGAGATCGCCCGGGTATGTCGAACAGGGGGTGCCCTCGTGATTCATTTCGATTATGATGGTGCCTCCTTGATGCTCTTCAAGGTCTTCAACACAGAAGGCTGCTGACTAGAGTGCTGCCCCAAGGGAGGCGGCCAGGACATCAATGTGGCAAGGGCTAGGCCTGCCACTCGCTTCCCCAACAGCTCCTCTGGTAGCAGCGACGACGTTTGGGAGTCCAGCGACTCTCCCGAGATCGTCGTGACTCCGGAGACAAGCGAGGACAGCTCCATGCCCCCGAGCTCGCGTCGAGCTCGGAGCAAGGCATTTGCATCTGGACGCCGGCACGGCTGATCTCGATGGGGTTGGTACCGGCCTCCCGTGGCCCAGTGTTGATGATGGCGTCGGCCGTGGAGGCGCATGTAGTCAGGGCTCCTTAGGATCCGCGTCTTTTGTTCCCTGCAAGGAATCGAGGGAACACCTCGTGGGGGCTTGTAAAGTGGCCGTGGTGTCTTTTGTTGACATTATCCTTATTATTAAGCGGTGCAAATGCATGTCCTGTTACGGCTTGGCTCCCCCTTTCTAACCTCGCGACGAGTTGGTGCTCTACGCTGACAGGTCCCCGTCCCCAGGCAGGCTTCAGCCGTCGCCGGTATGCCAGGTCGCGATGCCGCGGTCAAGCCTAGGAGGTGAGCGGCCCGAGGTCCAGTAAGTGCCCTTGAAGCGCGATGCTCAGGAGGTCCCCTTTAGCGTGCAAGCAGCCGTCGAAAGATGAGAAAGGAAGGCAACATCGCCGTTACAGAGCCGCATCAAGTGGAGGTTTTGTGTCGCATCAATTAGCTATTCCAGCGGCGAGACTTATCTCAAAAGCATGAAGTCATTCCTTCATGTTGCGCCGGATTTGGACATCGACAGCTGGGATGCAACTGGGTTAGGCCCTCGCGAGCTTCCCTTCTCTTCCCTACACTCTCCTTAGTGCTCTACGTCCTCAGGTCCCGGCCCTCTAGTGAGCTCAGCCATCGCTGGTATGCTAGGCCGCGATGCCGTGGACAAGGCCAGGGGTGAGGGCTGCAGAGCCAGTAAGAGGTCCTGAGTCGCGATGCTTAGGAGCCCCCCTTTTAACGCGCAAGCGGATCGTGCGGGCAAGAGAGAGAGAGAGAGAGAGAGAGAGAGAGAGAGCTCATGATGCCTCCCGTTTTAAGCATCAGGGAGTTCCTGTAAACCAACACGAGAAAAGCACAGGTTGCCATTTTGATTGCCAACCATTGGTTGCTTCGAGAGTGTGGTGAGGGCACTAAGGGCCTGGTGAGGTGACGCTTATGGGGCTGCCGTGGGCTAGAGCTTGGCCACTCAGATTTGTTGACGTTGCAGGGACGGACCCATGCGCAAGCGCCGTGCCAGCACGAGCGGCTCCAAAGGTAGGTGTCAATCGAGCAGGAGATTATCACAGGCAGGTTAAGCATGAAGGAAAATGAACTTGGGTAAACACAGAAGGGATACATGCCACTGGGTCAGGCCCGAGCGGCTTGGGGATGATGCAGCCCGAGGGGCGCCACCAGCAAGGTAAACTAAAGACATAAGCAAAATGGATACATGCCACAGGGACACCCACGCGACCTGGGAATGATGCAGCCCTAAGGGCGCTCCTAGCTGAAATGAACTCGAGAGATGTCACCTGATACCATTGTAGAGGGGGTGTTGAAGTAGCTGAAGGTGCGCGGTGAAGAGACCGACCCTCATGAGCCACCGGAGCCCTGAGCCTCGGGAGGCTCTGGGGGTCCAGGTGGTTCCTCAAGGACCATCTCCATCTCCGCCAGGACCGCGTGGTGCCTGGCCTCCTGAGTAGACAGAATGCTCCGCAGATGGCACTGGTGAGCGGCAGTCGTGTTCGGTAGGCCGAAGGGCATGCGGACGTAGCTGTGCGGCGGACCCTCGCAACGTCCCACGCGTGAGGGCCAGAGGCGCTCCTGAGATGCGGCTTGGCTGAGCCCTGGGTAGTCGACGTAGATGTGTAACCCACCATCTTCGCCTGGATGGGGAGCTACGCCAGGTAAACGGCGATTGCCGCGTATGGCTCTTGATTCCTGCAACTCATGAGTGGTCTTGGTGATGAACTCCTGAGGGTTGGGCCTTCCTTGCCCCATGCCTTCCTGAGGGAAACGTGCTGCAAAGCACACCTCCAAGTGGTGCCCGAGCGCCTCCCTCATGATCTTGGCAAAGTCTGAGGCCCTCCAAAAGAGAGCCCCCGAGCCCTGCACGAGGAGGGCGCCTGGGCGCGCCTTTCCACGCGATGGAGGGAGGCGCGCCTTGCACGGGCACAGATGTTGACGCGACACCTCCGGAGATGCCAACCTCCCGAGGCCTTGAGCTGGGCGATGCATTCTTCTTCTTGGGGACTGCCCCAGGAGGGTTCTCGCTCTTGCGGTCCGGGTCCTCGATTGATGCAGCTTGGAAGGCACACTCGAGGGAGCACACCGCATGCTTCTCTTTGTAGGGAACTGTGATGATTCCGCCGCTTCCTGGCATGTTGATGACGTTGTAGCCGTGGTGGGTCACTGCCTTGAACTTGGCTAGGGCTGGATACCCGAGGATGGCGTTGTATGGCAGGAGAATGTGGGCAATGTCAAACTCGATAAGCTCGGTGCGGTAGTTCTTGTGCTGTCCGAAAGTGACAGGAAGGCGAACCTGCCCTATCGGGGTGGTGGAGCCATCAGTGACTCCTGAGAAAGGCTTGGTTGGATGAAGTTGATCATATGGCACTTGAAGGTTATTGAACGTTTCGACAAACAAGAGTTGAGCCCTGCGCCGCTGTCGATGAGGGTCCTGGTAACTTGCACGTTGCTGATGACTGGGGAGTAGAGCATTGGGAGGATGCCAGCTATAGCCGCACACTTGAGTTGATCCGCTGAGCTGAAGGTGATGGCGCAGGTGGACCACCTGAGAGGGTGGGTGGCCTCAAGCTTGGGGAGGACTGCATTCACCTCGTGAGCAAACTACTTGACGATGCGCTAAGAGGCTGGGGCCTGGGCACCGTCCAGGATGCAAGCGATAGCACATGGCTCCTGGAAGCCCCCAACCCCCTTGTCTTGGTGGTGGTCATCATTCCTTCTTGGCGGTGGTGGCAGAGGAGGAAGTCCTGCGTTGCCCTGCAGGCGATCCTCGTGAGGCTGATCCCTCCAAGCCCCCTCACTAGGCTGGTCCTGCCAGCGATCCTCGCAAGGTCGGTTACACCACTCCTAGCGAGGGCCTCGGTCAGCCCATCGTCCTCCACCTCTTCCTCCTCCTCGGCCGTAGCCCCGGTCGTTGCGCTCGGGGCATCGACCGATGCGTCCTTCCCGAACGGCTCTGAGTTCCTGGCATTCGTTGGTGTTGTGGGTGTAGAGGTTGTGGTAGGCGCAGAATCGGCTACCCTTGGATGACTCTGGCTGGTCTCTACCGTGCTTCGTGTCTGGTTCTACCGCGAGCACGGCTGCTCCTTTGCGCTTCACGTCCTTGGCCTTGGCTTTCTTCTCTTCAAGGTTAGTTGCTGGAAGCTCTAGGAGGGAGAGGCGCCCTTCCTCAGCTCACGTGCACTTGGTCGCCAGGTTGAAAAGCTCCAGAGATGTGCACAGATCTTCGTGGATGGCCAGCTCATCCTTCATCTTGATGCCGCGGATGCGATCGGAGAACGCTGAGATGATGGCCTCCTCAGTCACCTTGGGAATCTTGAGGCGAGCGCTGTTGAAGCGCTGGATGTACTTCTGCAGGGTCTCTCCAGGCTGCTGCTTGATGCGGTGTAGGTCACCCACAACCGGAGGACGATCGCGAGTGCCCTGGAAGTTGGCGATGAAATGGCTGCGCATGTTGTCCCAAGAGGAGGTCTAGCCTGGAGGCAGGTTCAGGAGCCAGGTGCGGGCACCATCCTTGAGTGCCATGGGAAACCAATTCGCCATGACCTTTTCGTCTTTGTTGGCGGCCTCGATGCCCATCTCGTAGAGCTGCAGGAACTCCGCGGGGTCAGCCTTGCCATCGTAGCGAGGAGGCAGGTCCGTCTTGAACTTGCCCGTCCAGGCGACACTGCGCAACTCGGTGGTGAAGGCGCGGAAACCTGCCATGGCCACTGGGCCTGCTCTTGATTGTCCCCACGTGCCGCTGCCAGAGGCAGCACGAGGTCTTGGCATGCTGGTGCTAGGATGCAGTCTTGCCGTGCTAGAGCAGGGATCACACGAGCGCCTTCTTGAGGCCGAGGGATTTCTTGGCAGCTCCTTTCCTGTCGCGCAGGTGCTGGACACGGTGGGTCTTGTCCAGGGGGCGCGCGCCTTGGAGCCAGGGCGCCTTCTTGGGGAGGAGGTGGCGGAGGCGCCCCCTGAGCCGCATCGCCCATGCAGGACGGAGGGCGAGGCAGCAAGAGAGACGGCGCAGGAGAGCCCCTGTGGCGCTTAAGAGCTCGGTGACGCGAGCGGGCCACTCCTCCTAGAGGTCGTCGGTGTGGCGGTAGTGCAGAAGCTCACGTGCCAGGAGCAACGCGGACTGCGCGTCCGTGGGGGTGCGACGAGCGTGAGATGATGAACCAGCTGGAGTTAGTGACGGAGTAGCGGTGCGGCCTTCCCGCCGCACTGAGGAATGCAGCAATGACGCTTGCTGCTCGTTCCCCGCCGGGCCGGTGGCGGCGTTGGCGGCAGGCGACGAAGAACGATGAGGAGGCCCACCGACGGGAGCCGTCTGGGCGACACGAGGGGCAAGATCAGCCCGATGCTTGGTGCGAGCTCGGCGAGCGTCCGCCATGGATGCGACAAAGCGACGTTACACAGATCGGCAGACAAAAGATTCCGGCCCACCCCGACCTGGCGCGCCAAATGTCGGATATCAGGTTCCGGCAAAACCCTTAAGGTTCGAACACTGGGGTGCACATGAATATCTTCTCCCTACCGATCCACGCCCCAAAACCTCACCACGATTCTAAGATAGCACGATGAACAACATAAGGGACACAAGGTTTATACTAGTTCGGGCCACCGTTGTGGTGTAATACCCTAATCCAGTGTGTGGTGTGGTGGATTGCCACTGGGGCTGATGATGAACAGTACAGAGGAAGAACAGCCTCGCGAGGGGTGTTCTTGAGCTGGTGCGGTGTTCTACTTGGGATGGATTCGATCCCCTCTACTATGGTGGCTATCTCTATATATAGAGGCCCTGGTCCTCTTCCCAAATATTGAGCGGGAAGGGAGCCAACAAGGCCATTTTGAAGGGGGACAGCTAGTACAAGCTATCCTAACTAAAGGTGGTCTTCGACTGCCAAAAGCACTGGCGATGACGCCATCTTGGGTTCCACGGTGACCTCCGTCATGCCGCTCTATTGGTCTTGGTCTCATTGCACTGATATGGAAACCTTTGCTTGATGCCTCGATACTCCGCGCCTGCATTTGACACCTTTGCACCAAAGAGGAAACGAGGACACTACGCAGGCTAGCGCCCGCCTGGTCTTGATCGTCACGGCTTGCGTCACGAGCACCTCGCGAGGTACCCCTTGCCTTGATCTCTCCGCCTCCTTGCGAGCCTGCGTATGAGGCCGCCCCTGAGGAGGCCTTGCATCGTCTGCCCCGCGATTCTTGGCCCCTCGCGAGGGTCTTGAACTTGGGTCGATGAAGACGGGCCGTACTAGACCACTGCTGAGCCACGCCGCAGGCCGCAGGCAGGCAAGTCTGGGGACCCCCGTTCCCAGAACGCCGACAGAACTGGTTCCCCATGGTCCTCAAGGATGGCACGCGCTCTTGGCTCCTGAACCTTCTGGTGGGGTCGATCTCCTCCTGGGATGAGCTCCGCGAGCGATTCATCGCCAAATTCCAAGGCACTCGCGACCGCACTCCTGCGGCAGGCGACCTGCGACGCATCAAGCAGCAGCCAGGCGAAACCTTGCACAAGTACATACAGTGCTTCACCAACTTCCGCCTCAAGATCCTGAAGGTATCGGACGAGGCCATCATTTCAGCATTCTATGAGGGCGTCTGGGATTTCAAGATGAAGGAAGAGCTCGCCATACACGAGGACTCGTGCTCAGCTCTGGAGATGTTCAACATGACCGCCAGAGGTCGATCTCCCTACTGGAGGTTCCAGAGGTCGATCCTGAAGACAAGAAGGACAAGGCTAAGGACATGAAGCGCAAGGGCCCAGCTGTGCTCGCGGCTGAACCTGAGATAAAGAGCGGCTGCGACCACCACAATCCTCCAAGGGCAGCCGTCCGTTCTGCGTCTTCCATAATATCCATAGCCACAATAACAACGACTGCCAGGAGCTCAGGGCAATCTTTGACGAGCGCATCGGCCACCGTCCTGAGCGCAATGACAATGGATATTGCCGTGGAGGAGGCTGCGGTGGAGGCTGCTGGGACAACTGCGACCCCCGCCAGGACTGGCGTGATCAGCCTCATGAGGACCGCTGGCAGGGCCAGCCTCGCGATGGCCCCTGGAGATACCAGCCTCGTGAGGACCGTCTTCAGGGCAATCCCGACCTTCCTGTACTGCCACCGCTGCCAAGGAGGAACGACGACCACCGCCAAGACGATCGGGCTGGGGGGCTTCCACGAGCCTCCTGCCATTGCCTGCATCTTGGGTGGCGCTCAGGCCCGCGCCTCTCATCGCATATTCAAGTAGTTCACTTGTGAGGTGAACGCGACCCTTCCCAAGCTTGAGGCGTCGCGTCCCCTCAAATGGTCCGAGTACGCCGTCAACTTCGACTCTACAGACCAGCTCAAGTGCTTAGCTTCCACTGGCGTGCTCCCAATGCTCTGCTCACTAACCATCAGCAACGCCCTCGTCACCAAGACACTCATCGATGGCGATGCGAGGCTCAATGTTCTATCCGTCGATACGGTTGAGACGCTCTAGGTGTCGTACGACCAGCTCCTCCCCACCCAGCCTTTCTCAGGGATGATCGATGGCTCTACCGTCCCCATAGCGCAGATCCACCTCCCTGTCACCTTTGGCCAGCAAGACAACTACCACACCAAGCTCATCGACTTTGATGTCGCCCACATTCGCCTTTCGTACAATGCCATCCTCAGGTATCTGGCCCTCGCCAAGTTCATGGTGGTGATGCACCACGGCTACAATGTCCTAAAGATGCCAGGGAGTGGCGGTATTATCACGGTCACCTGTGACGAGAAGGAAGCGGTGTGCTCCCTTGAGTGCACCTACCAGGCTGCGGTAATCAAGAACTCTCCCAGCAAGGGTGCTGTTCGGCCTCTTGAGGCCATCCCCAAGAAGAAGAAGAAGCTCCTCCCCAAGGCCGCTAGGAGGCTGGCGCGTCCGACGATCGTGCCTCAGGCCCCGCGCCCAATGTTGGGGCGCCTTAACCTCTCGCATAGGAAGGCGCGCTTGGTGCCCCTCTCAGGACGGGCTCGGGGGCTCTCCTTTGGAGGGCCTGTGACCAGACCAGCATCACGTGGGAGGCATTCGGGCACCATGTGGAGGCGTGCTTCAATGAGCGCTTCCATGAGTAGGGCGCAGGGTACGAGGCACCAGGCGCTCGGGAGTTCATCACCAAAGAAATTAAAGAGCTTCAGGAGGCGCGAGCCATGCATGGTGAGCACCGCCCCGCACCACTCAGTGCAGCTGCCGCCCCTGACATGGGTGACGAGCTGCGCATCTGCGCCAACATCCCAGGCCTCAACAGGGCCGGTTCCCAGGAGCTCTTCTCGCTCGTCCCGCATCAGCCAGAGTGGGGGCTACCCCTGAAGCTATGTACGCATGCCGTTCGGCCTGCTGAACATGGCTGCCTCGCACCAGCACTACATGCAGGGCGTCCTGGCAGCTCACGAACCCCGGCGCTAGGTGGTCCTAACAGAGGAGGTGTCGGACCAACGCGAGCTTCCTGTGCCTCCAAAGCCTCCCGAGACTCAGGAGTCGGCTGACTCGTGAGGGACAACCTCTGCAACGTGCATCTTCAGCTACTCCAACACTTCTGCAACGACAGTGCCATTTGGCATTTTGGTTTATTCAGTTGAGGGCGCCCCTCGGGTTGCATCATCCTCAAGCTGCTAGGGCCTATACTTGCAGTTGCACCATTTTGATTCATGTACACCGGACCAGTTATGCATGGTCGAGTTATCATGGTTATTGACATTACTCCCGCCATATCCTTATCTATGGAGTCGCCCCTCGCGGCCTCTGGGTGTCCGCCTCTTGCTCATCCTGCAACGGGGGCTACTGGTATGGCGCATGTGCTCGGGTCCATCCCTGCATCGCTGATAAACCTGAGAGATCCAGCTCTGGCTCACGGCCGGCCCGCGCATGTCATCTCACAGGGTCCTTAGTGCCTTCATCTTCTTGCGGAAAGATCACCGGCAGAATAGCAAGCACGGCTGCGTGCTTTGTTTTACTTTTTCTGCTAACTCGCAAGAACCTCTGGAGATGAGACCCCAAGTGGCCTCATCAGCACCTCGGGGTGCAACCCATCCTAGGCATTCCCTCAGAGCCAGCCAATCTTTGCTCGCGCAAATTGCTTGCACGTTAAACAAGGGGCCCTGAGCATCATTCCTCAGGGGCTCCTACTGGCTCTCGACCCCTCACCCCCTGACCTTGACCACGACATTGCGTCCTGGCATACCAGAGGCGGCTGAGCCTCGCTCAAGGGCCGGGACCCAAGGACGTAGAGAACCTAGACAAGTGGGGGAGATGGAGACAGTAGGAGCCCTCTGGAGGGGGCGTCATCAAGAGAATGGCATGGCCAAACGTCCCACAAGAAGTTCGTCAACCCAGCAAAAGAATCACCACTGGCTCGCCAAGATAAGTCACCTCACACGCACATGCGTGAACCTTATGATTAGTGCTTCGTCTCTAGTGATCTCGCTCGGGTAAGAATGCTTCCCTTTCAGTCCTTTGGGAGCCGCTTGCGTGCCAAACGGGACCACCTGAGCATCGCGCCTTAGAGGCTCTTATCGGACCTCGGGCTACTCTCCTCCTGGCCTTGACGATGACATCGCGACCTGGCATACCAGCGACATCCGAAGCTTGCTTGGGGACTGGGTCCTGGCAGCATAGAGCACTAACTACCGCGAGAATGAAAGAGGGAACCATGCCAAAGCGAGAGGCGCAAACACAACACTTATAGAGAATGATAACATTAAAGTACGGGTGTCACAGTTTTTTACATACCCCCACGGGGCCCGTCATGATTTTCGCACAGGAATGAAGCAAAGGAGAAGCCCCTAAGAACCACGGCCTCGGCAGCTTCACCAACGATGTTGGGACAACGCTACTCCTCCCCCTAGGCCCGGGCGTGGCAACGCGGTGGCTCATAGCTATCGTCGTCACTCGAGCTTGGTCCAGATGAGGCACTGCTGTTCGGAGGAGTCGCGGACAAGGCCAAGGGCAAGTTTATTCCTGGTGGCCTTGCCACTTCCCCGGCCCGCTGGGGAGCCGCTACCTCGATCTCGTCCCCTGGGGCAGCACTCCACACGTCGGCCGTCCTCTCTGAAGACCTTGAAGAGGAGTGTCGAAGCCCCATCGTACTAGAAATGGATGGCATGACCTCCCTCCGAGCGGCAGGTGCGAGCAACCGCGGCCCATCCCCAGGTCATGAAGACATCGCTAGAGTCAACATCCTTGACTTTCACCTCTGATGCTTGGCTGCAGCAGCCGTCGTGTTGCAGCCACAACTCGACGGGCCCCACGTGCCCGGCGGCATTGCCGCCCACACCAAAAAATCGCGAATCGTGGCTTCGGCATGGGTCCGCGGGCAGGGTGGCCGTACGGCCACCGCTTGTTATCCTCCACAGCTTCACTCCTCGCGGCGTCTGCGGCTACTCCCATGGGCAGGGCTCTGCGTGCGAGAATACACGTGGACCAAGAAGCTCGGCGGAGCGCGTTCATGCCAAGGCCACGTCGTCATGGGCGCCACGGTGGGCATCGCGAGAGCAATCATGCCTCTTCTTCGGCGGGAGCAGATCGGGTTCCACCTAAGGGGTTTTTACCTTCTCCGCGGCAGAAAACCTCCTCATTGGCACCATGGACACTCTGGGAAGATGGCGGAACGAAGGAGAAGGGGAAGCAAGAAGATGAAGACGAGCTGGGGGCTTCGCCCCCTCTTCAGTTATAGTTGGATGAAGGCTAGCCGCTAGCC
Source organism: Triticum aestivum (assembly GCF_018294505.1). Lineage (NCBI taxonomy): Eukaryota > Viridiplantae > Streptophyta > Magnoliopsida > Poales > Poaceae > Triticum > Triticum aestivum. The sequence continues at coordinate 407,063,212 of NC_057813.1, read as the reverse complement.
CTTCACGTTCCGAGCAATGAAGGTTTTTCTGCATGTACCAGGCAGTTGTCAAGTAGGGCAGTTGCTGAGGAGGCGTGGGGAAGTGGAGATGCCCGCGTCCCACCAAGCACCACGTGTCAGCTTGGTCCGCAGGAAATTGGGTCCTGCGGTGCTTCAACCTTTCCCTTCGGCTTCGCCTCGAAGCCAAGTCCGAGCGCGCCTTGGGTCCGGGGGCTACTGTTGGCGTTCTGGGAACCAGGGTACCTAGACTTTCCTGCATGTGGCCCATGGCGTGGCTCCATTGATGGCATGGTACGGACCATCAACAACATATTCAAGACAAGACCCTCACGAGGGGCCAAGCCTTGCAAGGCGGGCGACATCAAGACCTCTACAGGGAGTGACCTCCCCGCGTTGGCTCCTGAGGAGCAGAGATATCTATGCAGGTGCCCATCTCATGAGCTTGAGGTGACGCAAGCCATGATGACCAAGGCCAGGCGGGCGCCAGCGGGCGCAGAGGAGCAGGTTTCCTATTTGGTGCTAAGGAGGCAAGCACAGGCGCGGAGTCTTGAGGAATGAGCCAAAGGTTTCTGAGGGAGTCCTGGATTAGGGGGTGTCCGGATAGCCGGACTACCATCATTAGCCGAACTATCATCGGCCGGACTATCATCATCGACCGGACTCCAAGACTATGAAGATACAAGATTGAAGACTTCGTCCCATGTCTGGATGGGACTTTCCTTGGCGTGGAAGGCAAGCTTGGCGATACGGATACGTAGATCTCCTACCATTGTAACCGACTCTATTTAACCCTATCCCTCTCCGGTGTCTATATAAAGCGGATGGCTCTAGTCCGTAGGACACAACAACAACCATTACAATCATACCATAGGCTAGCTTCTAGGGTTTAGCCTCCTTGATCTCGTGGTAGATCCACTCTTGTAAACATCCACAATATCAATATCAATCAAGCAGGACGTAGGGTTTTACCTCCATCAAGAGGGCCCGAACCTGGGTAAAACATCGTGTCCCTTGTCTCCTGTTACAATCCGCCTAGACGCACAGTTCGGGACCCCCTACCCGAGATCCGCCGGTTTTGACACCGACATTGGTGCTTCAATTGAGAGTTCCTCTATGTCGTCACCGATAGGCTTGATGGCCTGCTCAATCGACAACGACGCAGTCCTGGGTGAGACTTTTCTCCCCGGACAGATCTTCGTATTCGGTAGCTTCGCACTGCGCTCCAACTCACTTGGCCATCTGGAGCAGATCGAAAGCTATGCCCCTGGCCGTCAGGTCAGGTTTGGAAGCCTAAACTTCACGGCCGATATCCGCGGGGACTTGGTCTTCGATGGATCTGAGCCACAGCCGCGCGTGTCGCGCTTTCATGATGGGCACGACCTAACTCTACCGCTGGACATCACCTTGGAGGCCGCACACGAATCTGCTCCGACCCATAGTCCAGAGCCGACCGGACAGATCGAGGACGGATGGCTGGACACCGCCTGGGGAGCTGCAAATTCTACGACGACGGAGCCGAACACTTACCTTGTCTCGCATAAAGCTCATGACTCCGAGGTGCCGGACTCTCTGCCGGACTCCGAACCTCCTGCGCCCCTGCCAGTCGAATCTGATTGGGCGCCGATCATGGAATTCACCGCTGCGGACATCTTTCAGCACTCACCCTTCAGCGATATCTTAAATTCGCTGAAGCATCTCTCGCTATCCGGAGAGGCCTGGCCGAACTACGGCCAGGATGGTTGGGACGCGGACGACGAAGAAATTCAGAGCCCACCCACCACCCACTTCATAGCCACCGTCGACGATCTAACCGACGTACTCAACTACGACTCCGAAGACATCGACGGTATGGACGACGATGCCGGAGACTATCAAGAACCAGTGCCTACAGGACACTGGAAGACCACCTCGTCATACGACATATACATGGTGGACACCCCAAAATATGGGGACGGCGAAGAAGCAACGGAGGCCGATTCCTTAAAGAAACAGCCCAAGTGCCGACGTCAGCGGCGCCGCTCTAAATCCCGCCACAGCAAGAATAGAGATTCCGGCACAGGAGATAATAACACCCCAGAATGTGCCGAAGACAACCCCCTCCAGCACGATCCAGCGCAGGACGAGGCAGAAGTAAGCCCTCACGAGAGGGCAGCAGACGAAGAGGTCGAGGATGATAATTACTTACCTCCCTCCCGAGACGCGGCAAGCCTCGACGACGACGAATTCGTCGTGCCTGAGGATCCCGTCAAACAAGAGCGTTTCAGACGCAGGCTAATGGCCACGGCAAACAGCCTAAAGAAAAAGCAGCAACAGCTTCAAGCTGATCAAAACCTGCTGGCCGACAGATGGACCAAGGTCCTCGTGGCCGAAGAGTATGAACTCGAACGCCCCTCCAAAAGTTACCCAGAACGCAAGTTGCTCCCCCGACTAGAGGAGGAAGCATACAAACCTACATCACCAGTGCACAATATGGCAGACCGACCACCTCGTGGCCGCGACAGAGAGGCATGCAAGCCCTCCACCAAAACCGTACCCCGGCATCACTCAAAAAGCATGAAGCCACGGGGGAACGCGCCAGACTTGCGGGATATATTGGAGGACAAGGCAAGACAATCCAGATCTATCTATGGATCATGTGGGCGCCCCAAGACCCACGACGAATACCGTCACGCCGGATACAACTACTCCGGCCGGGCCGAACACAGCAGACAATGCTCTATCGAGCTACGTCACGATATTGCTCAATACAGAGGCGCCATGCACCCACTATGCTTCACTGACGAAGTAATGGATCATCAAATCCCTGAAGGGTTTAAACCCGTTAATATCGAATCCTACGATGGCACAACAAATCCCGCGGTTTGGATTGAGGATTATCTCCTCCATATACATATGGCCCGCGGCGACGATCTTCACACCATCAAATATCTCCCGCTCAAGCTTAAAGGACCAGCTCGGCATTGGCTTAACAGCCTGCCCGCAGAGTCAATTGGATGCTGGGAAGACCTGGAAGCCGCATTCCTCGACAACTTCCAGGGCACGTATGTGCGACCACCGGACGCAGATGACCTAAGCCACATAATCCAGCAGCCAGACGAATCGGCCAGGCAATTCTGGACACGGTTCCTAACAAAGAAAAATCAAATCGTCGACTGTCCGGATGCAGAGGCCCTCGCTGCCTTCAAACATAACATCCGCGACGAGTGGCTGGCCCGGCACCTAGGACAGGAAAAGCTGAAATCCATGGCAGCCCTCACATCACTCATGACCCGCTTTTGTGCAGGAGAGGATAGCTGGCTAGCTCGCAGCAACAACCTCAGCAAAAACATTGGCAGTCCGGATACCAAGGACCGCAATGGCAGGTCGCGTCGAAACAAAAAGAAACGCCGCATTAACGATGACAACAATGAGGATACGGCATTCAACGCCGGATTCCGAGGCCCCAAGCCGATCAACGGAAGAAGCCATTCAAAAGAACCACTCCAGGCCCGTCCAATTTGGACCGAATACTCGACCGCTCCTGTCAAATACATGGAACCCCTCAAAAAGCCAGCTAACCACACCAACAGAGATTGTTGGGTATTCAAGCAGGCAGGCAAATTAATCGCCGAAAACAATGACAAGGGGCTACACAGTGATGACGAGGAAGAGACCCGGTCGCCGAACAACAGAGGACAAAAGGGATTCCCCCCTCAAGTTCGGACGGTAAACATGATATACGCAACGCATATACCCAAGAGGGAGCGGAAGCATGCACTAAGGGACGTATACGCGATGGAGCCAGTCGCCCCAAAATTCAACCCATGGTCCTCTTGCCCGACCACTTTCGATCAAAGAGACCATCCGACCAGTATCTGCCATGGAGGATTCGCAGCATTGGTTTTAGACCCAATCGTCGATGGATTTCACCTCATGAGAGTCCTGATGGACGGCGGCAGTAGCCTGAACCTGCTTTATCAGGATACAGTGCGCAAGATGGGCATAGACCCTTCAAGGATTAAACCTACAAAGACAACCTTCAAAGGCGTCATACCAGGTGTCGAGGCCAGTTGTATAGGCTCAGTTACACTAGAAGTGGTCTTCGGATCCCCGGATAATTTCCGAAGCGAGGAGTTAATCTTCGACATAGTCCCGTTCCACAGTGGCTATCACGCTCTGCTCGGACGAACCGCGTTCGCAAAATTCAACGCGGTGCCGCATTATGCATACCTTAAGTTCAAGATGCCAGGCCCTCGTGGTGTCATCACGGTCAATGGAAACACGGAACGCTCCCTCCGAACGGAGGAACATAGAGCGGCTCTCGCGGCAGAAGTACAGAGCAGCCTTTTAAGGCAATTTTCGAGTTCGGCCGTTAAACGACCGGACATGGCCAAACGCGCCCGGAGCAACATCAACCAAGACCACCTGGCACGTTCCGAGCACGCGTAGCAATGCGGCCTCAACCCCAGCCCTCGCACAATCATAAGACAAACTCTCCGTGTACATAATTACACCCTGGAGATACCATGGGCATAGGGGGAGATGCACAACTACAACAGACCCAGAGTGCGGTTCGACCACACCAGGAGCTCCCAAGTGTGTCGCTCTTTTTTATCTTTTATTTCTCTCTTTTTTATACAGAACTCTGTCCGGCGGCGAACCTGCCGAACTCATGATGCAACAGCCAGGGAGGGAGAAAGGCTGCGACGAACACTCAGGTGGTCTCCATTACGAGCATTAAATTTGTTAAATACACCATTCCGCGGCCTGCCCCTGGAGGGAGACGCCTTTAATTCGTCCAATCCCTTGCTTTCCGCACTATTTGTATCACTCCGCACTCATAGCAGATCTACTCGAATAAAATGCAGCACCTTTTGCCCATAATTGCATTACCTTATATATATATGTTCATTTACGACATGTTGCATTCGTACATTTTGGTACGGCCAAATACACCAGGGGCCTGTTCCCCGCATTATGGTGTGATAAAGTCCAAACACTTTCACAAGTGCGGCACCCCGAACTTATAGCATTATATGAATCGGCTCCGAATCATGTCTTGGGTCAATAGTTGGGTTTGCCCGGCTCCCATGTTTGGCACCTTACGTTCCGTTCTATCGGATAAGGTAGCACTGGGAGAACCACTGCGATTGCGCCCCGGTTGAGCCGGGTTAACGCCTCAGTGGAGAAAGCTAAAACTGACTGTCATGATAAGGCGACAGACTGGTCGCTATTCGAGAGGTCCTTTCGGGTCCTTAAAGACCTACGCCGCTTCGAGCGAAGTACCGGATAATGTCCGACGAAGGCGTGGATAGCGCCCCGAATTCGGTCTTCCGAATACTAGGGGCTTCGCCGAAATTTAAAATTATAGAATTCTATGGCTAAGTGAGAGTGTTCAAGCACCATAAGTCTGGTTGCCTTGTTCGTTGTGTTGAGCGCATCCCTAGATGGACCCAAAAATGGGAACAAGAGTGCTCAAGTTTATCCCGAACACCCCAGCACTCGTGGCATGGGGGCTGAAGCCGACGACTTGCCATCTCTCAGATTTAATAAACGGCCACACAGAAGGTAATATTTTAAATTAACAAGCGTTGCTTAGCGCATATGAACAAAGTTTTCAGTGCACAGGATAACACATTGCGAATTTACTCAATAATTACATCCCTGGGGCACTCATCCGCAATCTTGCGGGCACCCTTCAGGACAGTCTTATAGTACATCTCGGGCGTCCGATATTCCTTGCCCACTGGTGGCGCGTCAGTGATTAGCTTCTCCGCATCCAGCTTGCCCCAATGCACCTTTGCGCGGGCAAGGGCCCGACGAGCACCTTCAATACAGGCGGAGCGCTTGATAACCTCCACCTAGGGGCACGCATCCACCAACCGTCGCACAAGGCTGAAGTAGCTCCCAGGCATGGCCTCTCCAGGCCACAGCCGGACTATGAGGCCCTTCATGGCCTGCTGGGCCACCTTGTGGAGCTCGACCAGCTGCTTCAGCTGGTCGCTAGGGGGCACCGGATGGCCGGCCTCAGCATACTGAGACCAGAAGACCTACTCCGTTGAGCTCCCCTCCTCGGCTCGGTAGAATGCGGCGGCATCAGACACACTGCGAGGCAGATCTGCAAACGCCCCTGGAGAGCTCCGAATTCGGGTAAGTAACACGTAATTTACATTCACATGCTTGCTTTGCATAAAAAATGCCTTACCCGCTGCTATCTTCCTCACCAACTCAATCTCCTGAAGGGACTTATGGGCATCGGCCTTGGCAGTTTTGGCACTTTCGAGAGCCGAGGCAAGCTCGGACTCTCGAGTCTTTGAGTCACGCTCCAAACTCTCATGCTTTTCCATGAGAGCCTGGAGCTCTTGCCGAACCACCACCACCCGCGCCTCCTGCTTTTCTCGCTCTGCCCATTCCCCGGCCGCATTGTGTTCGGCCGCGGACACGGCCTCCTTCAGGGTCACCACCTCGTTCGTGGCCCCTACAGTATCCATGTTATCCTTGTTATTTTTTGTTGCAGCCTAAATCCTTTTCTGTAAGGTACAAGTTCAAAGTGGTGTTACTCACCTTCTTTGTCCTGGAACTGCTTCTTGGCGCGGAGGAGCTCTTGCTCGGACCACTCGAGCTCCTGCTTCAAAGCACCGACCTCCGCAGTCAGTGCGGCAGAGGTCAGCAGCGCAGCCTGCAACCCATATTGACATAATTTTTTAGCAACCCTGCGTATATCTTCTTTTTTTTCAGATCCTCAGTCCGGCTTTTCTTTCCGAACACCGAACCGAGCATCAGGGGCTACTGTCTATGCGGTATTACATTGCATATTTTTAACTTCTTACCTCAAAGCCTGATAGAAGGCTACTGCAGGCTTCGGTCAGCCCGCTCTTGGCAAGCTGTACCTTCTGAATCACCGCACTCATAATAGTGCGGTGTTCTTCCTTGATGGAAGCGCTCTGGAGCGCCTCCAGCAAATTGTCCGGCGCCTCCGGTTGGACGGAAGCCGACGGTGTCACGGTCTTGCCCTTCGTGCGAAGGGGCCGCCGGCCGGACTCCAGAAACACTGCGGGTTCTGATGTGGAGTCCGGCGCAAAGTCCGGGAGGCCGCCTTGTGGCGCCTTCGGAGCCTCCCCCTGATGGGTCCCTTCTGGGTCCTCGGTGTCGCGAGGGGTGGAGGCGGTCGGGATGGAGTCTTCATCTGACGGAGCCAACGACCCGCTCGATGAAGCGGGGAGATCATCATTGGCCGGACTACAGGCAGCATGCGGCATCAGAATGACACTATGTGACGCAGAAAAAGAAATTATAAATCATTCAGGAATCCGGATACTTACGATCTCGCCGGAGGCCTGGCCCTTGAAGGCCATTCTTCCTCGCCAACGTTGGTGTTGGCGGAGATGTCCGGGGGAATAGTCCTTCCCCTCTTGGACCCTTCGGCCTCCCCTGTTGGGGAAGCCTTCCTCTTCCTCTCTCCCTCCTCTAGGAGAGAGTCCTCTTTCTCCTCCTCGTTTTCGGGGGAGGAGTCTGCCCCGGAGTCGTCGGACACCTGAAAACAGGAACTCTTTCGAGCACCCGTGGCCTCCTTCTTGGCCTTCTTCTCCGGCACCACGTGCGGTGCCGGAACCAGCAGCCCCGCTAGACGGGCGTCTACTGGGTTTTCTGGCATAGGACCGGGCAGATAATCTGCTCCGCCTTCCTCATCCAGTCCTGTCAAAGGAAAAGGGGACATTAAAACCCGCATAGAGTCAAACTATGAAAAGCAAGTGTCCCGTAAAGGGCTAGAATCACTTACCTCGGCGGCTTGGCACTGCGAGCGAAATCCGCGATCTTCAGTCGCGGATGCAGGGGGCTTCGGCGCCCTTAAACAGCACCCTCCAGGCGCCTTCGTACGTCGTGTCGAAGAGCCCGCTCAGCGCCTGGTGCTGTTCCGGATCGAACTTCCATAGATTGAATGCCCGCTCTTGGCATGGGAGAATTCGGCGGACGAGCATGACTTGGACCACGTTAACCAGCCTGAGCTTCTTCACCAGCTTCTGGATATAGGCTTGGAGTCCCGTCAGCTCCTCCGAACTACCCCATAGCAAGCCCTTCTCTTTCCAGGAGGTGAGCTGCATGGGGATACCAGATCTGAACTCAGGGGCCGCCGCCCACGTAGGGTCGCGCCGCTCGGTGATATAGAACCACCCCGATTGCCACCCCTTGACGGATTCCATGAAGGCCCCTTCGAACCAAAGGATGTTGGGCATCTTGCCCAAAATGGCGCCTCCGCACTCCGCTTGAGTGCCCTTCACTACCTTCGGCTTGACATTGAAGGTCTTGAGCCACAAGCCGAAGTGGGGCTGGATGCAGAGGAAGGCCTCGCACACGACGATAAACGCCGAGATGTTGAGGATGAAGTTCGGCGCCAGATCATGGAAATCCAAGCCGTAGTAGAACATGAGCCCCCGGACAAAGGGGTGAAGTGGAAAGCCCAGTCCACGGAGGAAGTGGGGAAGAAAAACGACCCTCTCATGGGGCCTGGGGGTGGGGATGAGCTTCTCCTCGTCGGGCAGCCGGTGCGCGATGTCGCTGGACAGGTAGCCGGCGCTGCGCAGTCTTTCGATGTGCTCCTCCGCAACGGAGGAGGTCATCCACTTGCCTCCCGCTCCAGACATGACTGGGGAAGGTTGAGACGAGATGTGCGGGCTTGGGCACTGGAGCTCGAGTGCGCGGAGATGGATAAGCAAAGGAGGAAGAAGGCGTAGGTGAAAAGGTGAATCCTTATCCATTATATGGGCGGGCGAAGTCTACGCGTCCCCCACCAGCCTGGTAAAACTCACTTATCCCCCAAGCGTCACCATCACTGGCGCGGTTGGGTTACCCACGTCCGTATTGATGAGAATCCCGGATTAAGTGGGAACACGATCTCTGAGGTGGTAGAGTAAAAAACTGCTTCGCTAAATGCGCTGAGGTGGTAGAGTAAAAAACGATTCAAGTAATGGCTTGGTAGTGGCGTGACGTCATGTCGCAAAAAACGTCAGCAGATTGAACTTCTGTATATATTATTCTCTCTACGGTGGAATGTGGAATTTATTTTGCAGAGCCGGACACTATCCTGGTGTTCACAATCTTCTATCATTCGGAGGAGGAACCCGATTTGCAATGCCAAGCAATATACGCGCCGGACTTATCGTCATTGAAGCCTGGTTCAGGGGCTATTGAGGGAGTCCTGGATTAGAGGGTGTCCGGATAGCCGGACTACCATCATCAGCCGAACTATCATCGGCCGGACTATCATCATCGACCGGACTCCAAGACTATGAAGATACAAGATTGAAGACTTCTCCTGTGTCCGGATGGGACTTTCCTTGGCGTGGAAGGCAAGCTTGGCGATACGGATACGTAGATCTCCTACCATTGTAACCGACTCTATGTAACCCTAGCCCTCTCTGGTGTCTATATAAACCGGATGGCTCTAGTCCGTACGACACAACAACAACCATTACAATCATACCATAGGCTAGCTTCTAGGGTTTAGCCTCCTTGATTTCGTGGTAGATCCACTCTTGTAAACATCCACAATATCAATATCAATCAAGCATGATGTAGGGTTTTACCTCCCTCAAGAGGGCCCGAACCTGGGTAAAACATCGTGTCCCTTGTCTCGTGTTACCATCCGCCTAGACGCACAGTTCGGGACCCCCTACCCGAGATCCGCCGGTTTTGACACCGACAAAGGGTCCTGGATCATTGAGCTCAGGAGCTACTTAACGCGAGGGACCTTGCCAGAGAAGGAGGAGGAGGCACAGCTTGTGGCGCAGCAAGCCACAGCGTACTGCATCATGGATGGAGAGCTCTACCGGAAACGACCGAACGATGTGGCCCTGCGTTGCATCACCAGGGAACAAGGGAAGGAATTGCTAGCAAATATACATGGTGGAGACTGTGGGCATCATTCGTCGTCACGGACCCTCATCGGTAAGGCGTTCCACCGCGGTTTCTATTGGCCCACTACGCTCAATGACGTTGTCGAACTTGTGAAGGCTTGCGAGGCCTGCCAATTCCATGCCAAGCAGATCCACAAGCCGGTAGGAGGTCTGCAAACCATACCCCTCACATGGCCATTCGCGGTATGGGGGCTGGATATCCTGGGCCCTTTCCCTCGGGCGCCAGGGGGCTATCGCTACCTCTACGTCGGCGTGGACAAGTTCACCAAGTGGGCCGAAGTCGAGGCCGCCCGCACCATCCCTGCTGGTTCTGCGGTCAAGTTCATCAAGTGCATCGTGAGCCGGTTCGGAGTGCCGAACCACATCATCACTGACAACGGTTCGCAGTTCACCAGTAACCTTTTCAAAACATATTGTGCTAACCTTGGAACGCAGATATGCTACGCTTCGGTGGCGCACCCTCGAAGCAACGGCCAGGCCGAGCGGGCCAACGTAGAAGTCCTGAGGGGCCTCAAGACCAGGACATTCAAGAAGAAACTGGAGGCCTGCGGTAGAGGCTGGTATGACGAGCATCAGTCCATGCTGTGGTCCATCCGCACAACCGCGACCAAGCCGACTGGGGAGACCCCCTTCTTCCTGTTCTACGGAGCCGAAGCGGTCCTCCCTCATGAGGTCAGGCATCGATCCGTGCGGGTCCTAGTGTTTGATGAGACGCTGCAGGACGCCATGCGGGGGACGGACCTCGTGCTGGGGGAGGAGCGTCGTCGAGAAGCTGCGCTGCGAGCGGCAAGGTACCAGCAGGCACTCCGGCGATACCACTGCCGCAACATCCGCCCCAGAACTCTCGAGGTAGGGGACCTCATGCTCCGGCGGGTCCTCTCCAGGGAGGGACTGCATAAGCTCTCTCCTATGTGGGAGGACCCGTTCAAGGTTGTTCATGTTTCCAGGCCCGGCTCCGTGCACTTGGAGACTCAGGAGGGAGTGCCTGTACAGAACGCGTGGAACATCCAGCACCTCCGGAGGTTTCATCCCTGAAAAGGCCCAGAGCCTGTGAAGAAGGCAAAAGCCTGTGAAGCTCATCTTTTTGGAAAAGGCCCAGAGCCTGTGGAGAAGGCGAATGCCTATGAAGCTCATCTTTTTGGAAAAGGCCCAGAGCCTGTGAAGAAGGCGAATGCATGTGAAGCTCATCTTTTTGGAAAAGGCCCAGAGCCTGTGAAGAAGGCGAATACCTGTGAAGCTCATCTTTTTGGAAAAGGCCGAGAGCCTGTGAGGAAGGCAAATGCCTATGAAGCTCATCTTTTGGGAAAAGGCCTGGAGCCTCTGAAGAGGGCCAACGCCCGTGAAGCTTGCCTCCCCGAAGAAAGGCCTGGAGCCTGTGAAGAAGGCTAACGCCTGTGATGCTCGCCGCCCGTGACACTCTCACGTAATAATGAGTTGTGGCTGTACACGCCCCGGAGTCTCAGGGGTGCCGGACTCAGGCCCTGGGGCTCCTTCCCATGCCCAGTGGCAGCACTTAGCTCCGCGCTGGTGAGAAGACGTCGAAGACTAGACTAGGTGCTGGACGCGGCTTTTTCATTTGCCTTCTTCACAGGTTGTTCTTCCCTTGTACTTCCCTTGTACTAGTTAAACCCCAGCCCCTCATGAGGCATATCCACCACAAAGCAGGAGTAGGGTCTTACGCCACAAGGTGGCCTGAACCTGGATAAAATGCTGAGTCCATCTTCTACCTGGCTCACCGAGTTAGGCTGTAGGGCGGCGCGTTGGTTGGTTGTATAGTTTGAGTTCATCACACACACCCCAGAGTTCAAACTTTCCTTGGGTCTGCGGAGTCCTGAATCCTACAGTATGAATATTAGAGCTTGAAGAAGCACGACTGCCGTTGGATTGACATCTAACGGTCTCACGCTGGTAGAGTCGATTGTTGACTAAGTTTCTTTTTTTTGAGAAACATTGTGTGCCCATCAACTTAGTAGGCCCACAAGTAAGCCTTCTGTGGTAGAGATCATACAACCCATTTGCTTGTTTTTATTTACAGCCCATTTGTTAATTCTTAAGGAATTTATTACAACCCATTTTCTGCCCACAACTACGATCGAAAAGTTCAACGTAATTTTGCATATTTCGGTAGAGTCCGAACTATTTTAATCCAGAAAATTTGAGTTAGAAACAAACAAATTAGAAAAAAATTAGCTCAAAATTTAATGATATTTAAAACCTAAAAATCCGAAGAAAAAACAAATTTTGGAAATAATTGCCAGCATGTTTTTTTAAGGGGTAACTCTCAGCTTGCTGTTTTTTTTATTTACAACCCATTTGTTAATACTTACTATAGCCCATTTCTTATTATTGATTAGAGCCCATTTTCTGGGCAAGCCTAATGGATCCATCCTTGTCTTGAAAGATTTACAGCCAAGCAATTTGCAGCCCAGCATGGTAGACCGGGTTATGTTAAAATAAACCTGGTCTGCGCATTTTATTATGATGGTAGATAATTTGCGCATGAGTGCGATGGGAGCATAAACATTCTAGTATGTTGAGACATCATTGCACGTTTATGATTACATTGGTCCGTAAAATCTTAACATATTTTGTAATGATTTTTTATGTAATCAGCATGATTAACCTGCCAACTTATAATGATAAACATTTATTTGTAAGAACTTATTGATTTACCGAATAAAATATAATTATTTTCATAAGCTAATAAGACATGGGACAATTGAGTTTGCTTTTGGGAAAACCAGTGGTAAAAAATTAGCGCTGGGAGGGAAATCAACAAATAATAATAAGAAAGTAAAGGTGAAAAGGGAACTTTATGTATTTTCAATATAATAATATATGTATATGAACTAGTAAAACTATAGGCAGAGTTCAGAAAATGGAAGTAGGACATGGAGTTTTTAGAGGAAAATAGAACTGGGATGTGAGTTTTCTTCAGTAAAAAACTATCTTGCGGATGTTCTGAGAGAAAATATAACTAAGGCTGGTGGCCCAGAGGCCAGTTGATACCTGCTAGATCTTTGTGCCTTATTGTCATCATGGGTTGGCCCTTTTAAAAACAAAACCTATCCTGGGTAATCTATAGCCCAGTTGACAGTTGCTCGACCTCAAAAAGCAATATACCTACTGGATCCCAGTTGTCAGTCTATACTTGTAGATTCTCTTGTTTATTGACTGCATTGAAAATTTCATGGATTTCACTGTCTTAGACGTCAACATTATTTTTCCATCCTGATAATAAGTGCATGCACTTGCTTGCATATGGGCATGGGCCTAGTGGTTCCGTATGGTTCAGCTCTGTATGGATAGCCCTCTTGTGGTTCCACGGACGAATTTCATGCAAATCGGATGATTTTCATTCAAATCGGACCAAATTCATTGCATTTTACATATTTCTTTTTATTATGGAACATTTTACATATTTCAACTAAATAATAACAGACTAGTCCTTTTTTGAGTCCATGGGAGGCGCTTCACGTGATTGAGGTCCCAACACTTAACTCTTCTTGAAGGCCCAAATCCATCACTCCTCCCTTTTAACAATTTGTAGTTGGGCTTGGCGTGCCACAGGACAGTCCTATCAGCATGTGAAACCTGATGGATCCCCTGCGTACTCAAAGATGTTAAAATTTTGGAGAACTGGGAATTTGAATAGTAGGTGCTTATGCTACCCATAAAAAAATCAGGTGCCTGAAAATTCATTTCACAACAAATCATTCAGCTTTATATCCACTTTGACCCTCAACATTATGGTTAGATGCCAAGTTCATACTGAAAGATCCCTAAAAACAATACCAACTTGCAGACAACAATGTAGAACAAGTAACAATACAAAACTAACTTATAATCTTTTTAGTCCTGGCCGTCGTGTTCGTCTGGTAGAAACTCTTGCAGATGACCAGCTCCCGCTCCTTCTCTCGCTCCAGGTCCCCAAGGTGGTACTGGTGCATCACCTAGTTGGTCCTCTGCTAGTCGAAATTCTGGTTAGTGTGCAACACCAAAACCTTTTCATTCCCGTCTGCCGGCCGTTGACCATAACTGGCATGGTATTACCGGTCTTGTGCCACATCGCGTGCATGTCACACTCCGATTATATCTTGCAACGCGTCCGTGTGCCCATTTTGAGCGCCCTAGAGTTGCGCTGGAAGAAATGCTTGCTTGGTCCCCTCAGTGTGATACCTACAGTATTGGTGAATACAAGTTTTAGGGTAGTTGGCATTTTTATAAGTCGTCCATTCTTCTCGATCCAACAATAGATAAATAGGTAGTACTAGTACTCGCAAGAAAGTACTCAATAGTACTATATAATGTGGGGTCATCAGTACTCAAGATTAGTGGGGTTACTTCTTAATTTGAGGGGCAAATTAGTCAATAGAGTAATCCACTCACAGCGTGTTGCCGCTCTCATCTAATCCAAAACCGCCACCCGGCGCCCCTCTCCACTATAATACCACTGTTCCTCCTCTCCTCTTGCATTCCAAATCCGCCACTGCTTCTCTTGTCTTCAATCCAATCCAAAACCGCTAGTCATCATTCCTCTTACATTGCAACACCACCGCCAAGTAGATCGATGGAGGACAAGGAGTATGTGAAGATCGCCGGCAGCAATGGTGTAAAGTTAGCCAGGCTAAGGGAGATTGGTTCTTGGTTTGACACCAAGCGGCAGTTACCAGCGACGATGCAATTGATGCGTAAATATCTGAAACCGAGCAATAGGAAGGGGATCAAACCGGGGGAGTCACACGGTTGCACATAGAGCTGCTCCTCTGGGCCATTGAGCAGACCGATTCTCCAAAGGCGATCATGAGGCGGAGGTGGTGGCACTATCGATCCAAGATCAATCATCCCAACAATGAAGAATCAAGCAATTACATAGTGTCATTTGTGAAGGTGGCATGGATGCCAGAGCCTGTGGATTCTTCCTCGAGCAACTGCAAAAGGAGGAAAGAAATTGTCGCAACGTTGCTTCCCCATTGTTCTCCTCAGTTCCCCCGCTGTTCTCCTCATCCTACGGGCCGGTGGTCTTCGGCCGAAGAATAGGATCTTATGTTATCAGTAAGCTTAGCACTCAATCTAATTTTCCTTCTACTCATTCTTAAAACCATTGTGTGATTTTTGTAATTATGTTGGACGTGAATTATTTTGAATTTTAGAACATCTTTCGCATGTTGCAGTCACTTGCTTCACTTTTTATTTATTATCAAATTGTAAATTGCTTCACTAAGTCTACTCTAAAAAGAAAAATAGAGGTACAACAACGGAATATATTTTATGCAAGTAGACGGTCGATCGGTGTCTCACCTAGAAGTTTCTCAAGATGGGTGTAGCATATGTCGTGCTCGCTCTCGATGGTCGGTATGAACAAATCAATGAGAGGGTGAGATGTCGCACTGTCAGCATTGACTTTGGCCTCAAGGTTCTCGATCAGCTCCTGATATGTGGGATCGAACTTGACACCAGCCGGCAGCACCAGCCAATCCTTTTTGGACTTGTAGCGGTTAATTCCAGTTAAATGGTACTCAATGTAATCAATCAACAGTTTAAGTAAATGATGAAAGATTTCGACAGATAAGTGCTACTCCAAATCTAAAGTCCACGACACCTGAACAAACTGGGGTCTTGGCTTCATTACTACAAGCATACACAAAGACTTGAAAACCCCCATAAAGATCGAGATCATCATATAGGGAGACAGGACGAATACTCACAAGAACGACATTGCTGGTTCCTTCCTTCATGCGGCTAGCTTGAAGAGCTTCCTTGTTGAGATCAATTTTTTCAGCGTCTTCCTTTTGACTACTTGCAATGAAGTATAGCAGCTGTAGTATCTCATCACTCATCATACCAACTGGATCGAAACAAGGCGGTGGATGGGAGGCTGGGAGACCGGGAGAGAATGGGAGAGTGATTTTGTAGAGAATGGGAGAGTGTTGTTGTAATACCAGACGGGTGAGGCTCACTTTGGTGAACCGAACACGTCGCCGAGACTCTTGTGTCACCTCAGGTGCAGTGTGTTGTCACGTCAATTCAATGTGAGGACATGAGTAATTTGATCGACGTATACTAGTCATACACGTACTACTTAATAGTATGAGTAGCGCAATATACGGAATAGAGGACTACTAGTGCTGCAAATTTAGAAATGGAGTACATTCATCCAATCTCCAGGTTGCTTCCATATTGTTTTAAATAATATTAGAGGGGCATTTATAAACGCTTAGTTTTAAGGGCATTATGCAAGAGTGTTTAGAAGGAACTTAAAACAGGTGCCTACAAAGCTACAAGGCTATGCGATGGACATTGTAGGCTACATGAATAGTGCAAAATATAATTCCCATTGGACAAAACTTTCACCAACAAGTATGCACTTGAAGCCTAATTGATATATATGTGGCTTCTGCATAGCATCTCCATCATCATTATCAGTACATGCTACGCAGGTGCGTTAGGACGCACTTGATCCCAAAAAGGTATATATCATTCAAACTAACTACAATACACAATATCCAACCAAACAAAGTCATGCTATACCAGCAGGATACATGCACTGATACAACGAGCTGCTATACAAACAGTTTTTAACCCCTTTCCGCAACATCATTTTAAACCGTTGCCTTGCTAGTGTGGGAAATAGGAGGGCCCTTCCCACACAACCCAGACACCGTCGAGGATAGGCCCTCCGGTCACACACGCTGGGCAAAAAATGAGCTTGTGTGCAATCGGGCTAGCCATCGCATACAATTATACAGGCCCAATCATTTTCGTTCGTAAGTACATCTGACACAGTGAATCCCAGAGAAATGCTTCAGTTCGTATGTCTATCCCACATAGTGAATCCCAAACAAACGCTTCTGTTCGTCTGCACATCCCACATAGTGAATCCCATACAAATGTTTCCGTTCGTCTGCACATCCCAGACAAACATTTCCATTCGTATGTACATCTCACACAGTTTTATGCATAGCCTCATGTTGATAGGTGTAACGATCACACACGCTATGCCTTCATTCACAGTTTGCTTTATTCAACTATATCACACACGATTTGATGAAGAAAACTGTACGGCATTGGGCTATCCATATCACACGCTTTTACTGCTAGAACTGTTTATAAAGTTCAATGACCTATTTAGCAGGTTTATTAGTTTACAATTAATAATTTAAGTACTACACAAAATCACATTTCATATCACTACAAAAAAATACACTTCTGTGATGATACGTGTTTGTCACAGTAGGTCGCGTTTTTTGTCATGCATGTACATCCATGACAAATTTATGACAGAATCAAGATAGTCATACCTGTGCTATCGTAGAAGTGTTCCATGACATTACCAAAATTATCATCATGGAAGTGTCCACTTCCATGACGATAAATCGCATGTCACAGAAGTGCTTTCATCAAGGGTGACCGACACGTGGCATCCACCGTAACGGAACATCGTTAAGCTATCGGGTCGGGTTTTGAATCCGATAACCCGTTAACAGTCTCGACCAATGGGGATTTTCCATGTGTAAAATCATCATTGGCTGGAGGAAACACGTGTGGGCTCATCATTGGGACAGATGTCATCCACTCATTGGACGGAATGCACCTATGATACGTCGACATGTGGCACGGCCCAACAGAGGCCCACTCCTGTGAAAAGGCCGGGCCAGTAAAAATTAGCAGGCCAGCCCATATAAGGCCTACTTGTGTCAGGTCCATTTAAGCCCACGGCCCATACGAGATGTGCCAATTCGTCCCGTCAACGGCTCGTTAAAGATTTGACACCATTGCAGCCCATCGTCAGTTCTAGCCTGTTAACAGCCCGCTATATATTTGGGCTCAATATCGGCCCGATGAGATTTCGGCCTGTTAAAGACCTATTTAATGGATGGGCCAACTTTCAGGATGTACATATTTCGGCATATTAGCGACCCATTTAAATATTAGGCTAATTTCCGGCCCGGTGAGTCCTTCAGCCTGTTGACGGCCCATAAATCTGATGGGCCATTTGTTGTCGGACCTGAGTTTTGGCCTTTTAGCGGCCCATTTAAGTGTTGGGCCAATTTCTGGCCCGGTGTCACTTTTAGCCTGTTGACGACACATAAATCAGTTGGGCCATTTGTAGTCGGACCTGAGTTTTGTCCTTTTAGCGACCCATTTAAGTGTTGGGCCAATTCCCGGCCCTGTGTGCCTTTCGGCCTGTTAACGGAC
This sequence comes from Triticum aestivum, assembly GCF_018294505.1. Lineage (NCBI taxonomy): Eukaryota > Viridiplantae > Streptophyta > Magnoliopsida > Poales > Poaceae > Triticum > Triticum aestivum. The sequence continues at coordinate 407,045,120 of NC_057813.1, read as the reverse complement.
CATAAATGAGTTGGGCCATTTGCAGTCGGACCTTAGTTTTGGCCTTTTAACGGCCCATGCCCTTCATGGTCCAATACCAGCCCGATTTCTCTTTCGGCCTGCTAAAGGCCCACAACACAGTTGGGCCATTTACAATACGACCTGACTTTCCGCCTCTTAGCGGCCCATGGTCTTCATGGTCCAGTACAAGCCCACTGTCTCTTTTGGCCTGCTAAAGGCCTACAATATAGTTGGGCCATATGTAGCCCAAACTTAGTAATGGCCTGTTAATGGCCCGTGAAATAAATTGGGGCCACATGTTGCCCGCTTCAATGTCGTCCTGTTAACGACCCGGGAGGTAAGAGGGCTGACCATTGACTTTCGGCCTAGTAACGGCCCATTAACTTAATGGGCCCACTAAAGTTCGTACATGTCTTTAGGCCAAATTAGATAATTTGAGCCCATTACGATGAGATATTATGCACAGGACCAAAACTGATCAAGCAAAGGTACGGCATACACGGAATAAAGTTGCACATCCAGCATATATTACAGGAAATTACATCCACTGGGCAATCAAAGATTGATGCCAGTGCAAATAAATGAGCCGAACCTAACCATCTACAACATCACAATCTGCAACCTCAGCACAGATGACACCCATAAGCATGTGGGCAAGTTCTTTCTGCTTTGCTACACTGTCTCTGAAAACAATGATCAGTTGTTGTGTCGCACAACTCTGCACCTCTGATTCATCCACCATTTCCATTGCTTTAGCCATTAATTGGTTCACAAACATACATTTATTCCGTTGCATTCGAGACAGAGGATACTGAACAGATTCAGATGGCGATTTTGGCAGGCTTGTATTATTGATAGTGGAGAGTGTCTCGACCACTGCATCATAACATAAATTAGGACGAGAACCAAACAGATTAATCATGAGTTATTGCCATATTACCTGGCCTAGATTTACTGGAAAGAAAAAATGGGGTTGCCTTTCTGTTTTTAGAGTTTGTCTTCTTATCTTCAGTAGCCTGCACAAAATTAACACACTAGCATTGCTATCATTGGCCAAGTCAGATAATAGGAAAGCAACATTCACACAACGAATCTTTGGGCAACTAGCCTACACCAAATTAACACAATATGGCACAGCTATCATCAGCCAGGTAAGGTAGTATGAAAGCAACATTGACACAATGAATGAATGGGCAACCAGAGAAGCACTACAATTCAGTAATGTGCGTGATATGAGATAGTACATTCATCCAGCTCAGTATGCAAAACTACCAGGCAGTTTTCCTTACAAAAATCAACATTGGCGCCTTTAACATTTTGCTACAACTAATTTTAGATCAGACAAAGGTTAGATTCACGCTGATTAACAAAATACATGTTGACGTAAAAATATAGTGATATACAACAGGTACTTACATCAGCATTGGAGCACAGAGAATTCCTGCAAGATATTTTCCGCGAATACGATCCCAATGGAGGAAGTCTTCTATCGTTTAACCTTATTTTCTAAAAGAGAGATGGGTAAGAAACATGTAGAAAATATGATCAGCATGCTATAAAATTTCATGACGCGAGGATACGCACACACTTCTTAGAATGGAGTTGACATTCTTTTGCTGGACTGGAGCGGACTAGTTCTTTGGCCACTGGAATCTGCTTATTATCAGTGGGATTTGGGTTTCTCTGTGCTGGAGCAGTATCTATGAAAAATGGAGTTGGTTTATTATCTCCTGGCGTTTCGATCTTTTGCAAAGACCTGGTTTGTAACCCTTCAGATTCTAACATAGCCGTCTTCCCCTTGCATGCCTTATATAGAAGAATGGTGATTCAGTTATAAAACATGCTACAGCAGAGATGGAATAGGTACTGAAGAATAGAAAGGCATGACATATTGACATGTATTCCCTCCATCCGGAAATAAATGGATGGGTCTAGGCGTATTTCAGTTCTAGATACATCCAGTTTTATCCATTTCTACGACATTTAATCCGGACGAAGGCAGTATGATGTAAGAGCTAGGGATATGACAGGACAACATAGTAAAAAAACACTGAAAAACCCACTGCAGAACCAAAGTATTCAAACCCACTGATATGAGATAGTACACTCATGGAGCTCAGGATGCAAAACTACCAGGCAGTTTTCCTTACAAAAATCAACATTGTGGCCTTTAATCATACATTTTGCTACAACTAAATTTAGATCAGATAAAGGTTGGATTCACGCTGATTAACAAAATACATGCTGATCTAAAAATATAGTGATATACAACAGGTACTTACATCTATATTGGAGCACAGAGAATTCCTGCAAGAATCTTTCCTCATAAACGATACCATTGCAGAAATTCTTCTATCTGTTAAGCTTATTTTCTAAAAGAGAGATGGGTAAGAAACATGTAGAAAATATGATCAGCATGCTATAAAATTTCATGATGCAAGGATACACACACGCTTCTTAGAATTGAGTTGACATATTTTTGCTGGACTGGAGCGGACTAGTTCTTTGGCCACTGGAATCTGCTTATGATCAGTAGGAGTTGGGTTTCTCTGTGCTGGAGCAGTATCTATAAAAACTGGAGTTGGTTTGTTATCTCCTAGCATTTGGATCTTTTCCAAAGGCCTTGTTTGTAACCCTTCAGATTCTAACATAGTCGTCTTCCCCTTGCATGCCTTGTATAGAAGAATGGTGCTTTAATTATAAAACATGCGATAGCAGAGAGATGGAATAGGTACTGAAGAATAGAAAGGCATGACATATTAACATGTATTTCCTCCATCCAGAAAAAAATGGATGGGTCTAGGCGTATTTTAGTTGTAGATACATCCTTTTTTATCCATTTCGGCAACATGTAATTCGGACGGAGGGAGTATGGTCTAAGAGCTAGGGATACGACAGGACAACACAACAAAAAAACACTAGTTGAATATAAAACTATATGCTAGCGGAATACGTACAGAAATAACTAAGGCAACATACACGTGTATGATTGGGAAAATAAGATGGCATTGCAACAGAGCACTAGAACAACACTTCAATGTAAAAAACATGGTATGGCAGACAGATGAAGTACATACTGATGAATAACAATGCATAAGATATTCAGAAGCATGATGTCCAAATTAAGCAAACGGCATTGCGATAGAGTAGAATGACAGTACTTGAATTTGAAAACATGTTATCATGAATGTAATAGGTACTGAAAAACAGGAAGGCATGACATATTTACATGCATGATCAGCATGCTAAGCACATGGCATTGCAACATAGTAGATACACTCCAGGACATTATATGCATGTTGTACCCATATCACAGGCCAATTTAGAGCAAGGACCTTGTGGGGTGAAGAGGATTCATCATCTTTCTGCAAGTCTTCTGAAGAACTGCCTTTACATGTTCCATCATATTGCGTATCATTGACATCAAGTTTATTGGCCTTTACATTGCTCCGTGAGGTTCTTGTGGATATATCAGTGTGTGCAATTATATCTGACATGCATGGAAGACAACTAGTAGTTAGATTTATGTAAATGAGTGCCTATAGGAGACGACATAAATAGTAGGACTGGGGTTAACTAGCAGCAACATGTCTCATAAACTAAAGGGAGAACACAGATGAAAGCTATAGAATATGTATCGTTTGTACTCGAGATTAACTAGATGGCACACGAAAGTATTAAAGAACAACATAGGTAATACTAGAACTGGTATAATACTATAATCACCATCCTGTGGGATAGCATTGGCTGATGGATGATAACTATGCAACAACGTTACCTAAAGAACAAGTATGTTAGCTGAACTATGGAACAGCGTGAACTCCTGAACAAGACCCGTAAGAGATCAGCATGAATATACAGTGAAATGTGATGATCTATTTTCCGTTCTTAGATGAATAACAAAGCCATAAATGTTGCACACAAGTAAGATGAGGGTACAACCTATCTGGCTGCCATCCATAGGAGTGAGCATCATGTGCTGACTTGTCGATGGCCCTGCAGTTGTTGTGGTTGTCTATGTCGGGCACGCGCATTCGATGCAGGGAACTGTTGAGTGGGGACTGTAGCTCCCTTCTAGTGTATGCTTCCCTTGTTGGAGCAGCTGCGGTGAGTCGGAAGACAGTGTGTCTGAAGATGCAGATAACACATAATGTTAAGAACGACATATCTCTTTGATCTGAAGAAATACACTAAGAGATCAACAGCAAGGTATGAGAGTGGTCACACGTCTGTTGACTGAAGACTAAATTGGGGTCACACGATTTTATTTTATTTTGGTACTGTCCGATCTACGCCATATGGCTTGATGGCTGTCTTGTGCCTCCCGGCTGACACTGTTCGGAATCTTCCCCGAAGAGCCAGCGACCAATAGCAGAGCAGCCTGCCTCCGCCGTCCGTGGCCCCTGCCAAAACCCCGCTCCCCGCCCCACCGCACTGCCATGGTTGTGCCGCCCCCGGGCCAATCCACAAAGACTCCCCGTCATCCAGATCCGGCGGCGGCAGTACCTTCAACCCACGCAACTCAAAAAGATAGTCATCTAAGCACTGCTTCCGCGGCGAACTTGTGGCCCCGCACCCTTATGTTAGACACCAGCCAACTAGCAGCCTAGGAGCTTCGCCGCCTCGAGGGGTGCTGCTTCCCATTGGGAATCGATTGGTCCAGAATAAAAATTTAGACAACTGACGACTAAATAAAGTGATTTGAGATGAGGGTGCGACCTATCTGGCGGCATGGTGAAGTAGGCAGGTGCAGCTGCCGAGTCGGTGAGGCCGGCGCGGTTGCGGTGGCGACCGGTGGTAGGGAAAGAGCGATGTCGCGGCGGTCGACGGCTATGCGGAAGCAGCGCCAGCACTTTGGACAGATCCAAAGTTGGAGACGCTCCGGCTCCGTGAACAACGGCGGGGGTGAGTCCGCTCCGGTATGGTTCACGCGGCCGTCGTCGAGGTAGCACCAGCAACACGGAGTAAGAGGCACACGGCCAAGTGCATGACGGCAATTGGACAGTGTCTTCGGCATTAGGGAGGAGGGCGGCTGTGAAATTGGTGCGGTGGGGGCGCCATGGAGGTGGGGTTGAGGTTTCGCGGCTCGGGAGAAGGGAGCTTCCCTGGGAGAAGGTGATTTGGCGCCCACGAGGTATGAATGGGGGCGGGCGGGGGGGAATTGGGAGGGGAATGGAACCATGTCTTACGGACGCATTTGTATGAAATGTGAGGGGGAGTTACAGTTCCACCCTTGCCTATCGGCTTCTCGTCTTGGGTCTATGTACTGAGGGTCGGGGATAGTAGAGTAACTTTGCTTCTCCCCAAATAGTGGGTGGGAGCGATTTCGGGCGAGGAGGGCGTGTTTTGAACTATAGTGGGCGCGAGCGATTTCGGGCGAGGAGAGCGTGTTTTGAAATAGTGGGCGCGAGCTATTTTGGGCGAGGAGAGCATGTTTTGCCGACCATGGTTTAGGAATTATTCGGCACATGTCATTTCGGCCGAGGAGAAGGCGCGCTTGGATGAAGTTATGAACCTACCCTCGATGTACAACAGGCCAATTGATGCGTGTCCCACATAGGACGGTAATTTCACGTCTCCCATTTATTAGCTCGAGTGAATTCCACCGAGTAGAGAGGATGTTTAACGGTTCGTTCAAATTTTGGGAGAACGAGCATCCAGGTCTACCTTACCAAGTCGATTCGAATCAAATTTTGAAATATTAGCTTGCCACTTCTTTTTTAGATGGAGAGATGATGCTCGGGAGTAATGTGTTTTTACATGCTCGTTGCTAGCGATTTACTATATGACAAATAGTTGACCCACTCAAAAACGCGAATCAAACCCAAAATGAAACATCTCGATTCAATGAACAAGCTCGTTCAGTAGGTCAAAATAGTGAACTAAATCCAAAATTGAACACCTCAAATCGAGTAGCATGTTGTAAAGTTTTATAGTACTCCATGAACATGTTGAAAGTCAAATTAATGAACTTGTTTGATATACGCATATATCCGTTCATGTGTGGATTGCAGACAACATGTTCTCCAATTTAAATATTTGAATGCAAGTTTATATCAAAACATGGTTTATATCAGTCTTTGATGCATAAAACGCGACCTCCCCCTCTCCCGGACTCCTGTTCTCTCTCTCTCTCTCACTCACTCTCTCGCCGACAATCTTCAATTCCGTCGCACGCATCCGACACAAAAACCTTGTTGGTCCCTCTCCCTTTCTCTCCATCTCTCTCTCTCTCTCTCTCTCTCTCTCTCTCTCTCTCTCTTTCTTTCTTTCTTTATTTGTGTGTGTGTGTGGGGGGGGGGGTCTTTCTAGTTTGCATTCATATATACACCATCTATAGGTCTCTCTCGCACACTATGTATGATACTCTAGCTAGTCCAAGCTAGATATCTTGGGTGCACTCATCGTACGCACACAAATTCCTGGGCTCTTTGCCCGTAACTCTCTCATGCACCACTATGTCGTCTCGGAGCTCTTCCCCCCCTATCTCAAACTCTCCATCCACCTGGGTCACAAATACACATGCATATCTCACTAGCACTCGATAGGCCCATCTAAAACTCTATCTCTCTCCCTCGTTCTCTCTCCATCTCACAAGCACACACACACACAATCTAATGCCCAGCTAGCCAAGTATGATGGTCTCTCACTCAATGATAGGCACACGCAGTCCCCCCTATATGTATATGACTAGCTAATCTTAGTCTCCATCACAAACATGTGCATGGTCTATCTTGATTTCTCTCGGGGCATATTTCTATCGCACACGCACTCCCTTGATCTCCCACCCATATAGTCCCCTCACGATCTCGAGGGGATCTCTCTATCACAAACACACCATCTCTCCCTCCCCATGCGTCCATGCCATCCATGTGTCCCTCTCAACCTTTTTTCCTTGTTGGCCAGACCTCTATTGGACATGTGCTACAGGGGTGTCTCTCTCCGTTGCAAACAATCACACACTAGCTATCTTCGTGTATCTCCTCGCCTCGCTTTTCCATCTCGGAGATGCATGTGTGATATGTTCGCATAAGAAACGAAAAAACACACACTCTCTCTAATTTATCGTTTGTTATCTCTTTCTCTTTCACACACATACTCTTTTTGCACACTTACTCATTCTCCTTCACACGCACTTGATCTATCTCGACTGAGGCACTCTCCTCCATCCATAGCATATAGATTTATTGAAAATTCAAACATCACAAAGTTTGACCATGTACGTGGAGAAAAACAATTACATCTAGTACGGCAAACATATACCATTAGATTCACCATGAGATGTAGTTTTGTATGATGTATCTTTGGTATTGTAGATATAAATAACATTTGCGTAAAGCTGATCAAAGTTTCCAAAGTTTGACTTCTAAAAAATTTACATGCACTGCATTATCGAGCGGATGGAATATCTCTTTGCCCCTCTCAGCTATCTGACGCACCACTCAGCCTTATTGGGGCTCCTCAATCTCTCTCAAACTTTATTGGTCAGTTTGGTTCGTGACCTGACCCTCATGCCTTGATGGCCGGTACTGCCTGGTGTGGACGTGAGATGTAAAATATTTCTGCCTGGCCAGGCTTGTGTGGTGCTAAAGCATTTGGTTCATGCCTGGGCCAGGAAAAGCATCAACATCCCATCAATCAATCCATGCATCAATTATTTAGTGCTAATATCCATCCATGTTGCTGTTAGCCACGTGGCCGCACGACCAGGCATGGCCAGGCGTTCGAAATCGGTCGCTTGGGCCAGGCTACTTGCAGTGTCTAGAGTTCAGCCAGGCTAATTAAAGTGCAAGGGAACCCAGCCCAGGCGGGCTTTCTTTTTCACAGGGTATCAACAAACAAGCGTGCATGAAATCCAGCCACAACCCCAGGCCACACAAAAGATGCTCACGACGCAAGCCAAACCGGCCTTATATCTCCCTGGTTCACACATACACATGTCTCCCTCGCGCTATACATATAAACCCATCCAACACTCTCCGCCCTTGTTCTCTCTCCATGTGACACGCACCCCCCTAAGTACCATAATCCCTCACTCCATCATAGGCTCTATTTGGATCCATGGGTTAGAGTTAGTTTGGGTTAGTTTGGAGTCAACTAACCCAAAAAGATCCAAACAGGAGGGTTAGTTTAGGTTAGATGCATCAAACCCATCCAAAAAACTAACCCATCCAAGAGGTGCTTATTTGGGTTAGTTCTTCTCAGGACCACTAATAAACACTTTTTTCTCTCACTCTCCCCGCAGCAGATCCCTCCCCACTTCCTCGAAGCTTCTCGTCCTCTCCCTCCCTCCCTCTTGCACTACCCGTGAAGATGCCTCGACGTATCCGTGCTCCATCTAACCCTGCCATGCAAACACTTCTTTAGTTAGAGTTAGTTCAGGGTTAGTTCAGGGTATGAATCTAACTCAAACCTCTAACTGCGTTAGAGTATACAAACAGGGCCATAGGCGCAAGCACTCCCCCCCTCCTAAGTATGATTATCTCTTACTAGCCATCAGGAACACATGTATTGTCTCCTTCCATCCATACGTCTATCTCGATATCTCTCGGGGCATCTTCTATCGCGCACACACCTTGCCACTCGATTTCCCACCCATGTAGTCCCATCACGATCTCCAGGGGATCTCTCTATGACAAACATACACTCTCTCCTCCCCATGTCTGCATTTTCTCTGTACGTCTCTCTCGACCTCTCTCCCTTGTTTGTCAGACCCCTCTTGGCCACGTGCTAGGGGTCTTCCTCTCTCGGTTCCAAACAACCACACACTATCTCCTCACCTTGCCTCCGTTGTCGAAGATGCATGTGTGATATGTTTGCATAAGACAAGCATGCTTTTTCTCTACTTTTTTCGTGTGTTGTCCATGTCTCTTTCACACACACACACACACTTTTTTCACTCTCTCTCTCTCTCTCTCTCTCGTTAGGGACTCTGTCACGTCCATAAGCATATGGATGTTTTGAAAAGTCAAACCTCAGAAAAGTTTGACCAGGTATATGTGGAGAAAAACAGTTACATCTGGAACGATCATTAGATTCATCACAACATCTACTTACTTCATACTATCATTTATCTTTGGTATTGTAGATATAAGTAATTTCTTTATAAACTTGGTCAAAGTTTCAAAAGTTTGACTTAAAAAAATGTTGTAACTACATTATCAAACGAAGGGAGTAGCTCTTTCTCTCTCTCTCTCTCTCTGCTATCTCTCACGGGCCTCCCCTCTCACTCTAACTCTCTATACCGATGGATTATACGCTCACTGTGTCAGCGTATAGCTCAGTATATTGTTTAGTTGACAGGTCAACCAATCCACATGCTGCGTTGTCAGCTCGTGTTCTGTATCTTGGTGTGCTGGCCCATGTGGTAGTGGGTGAAAATAAGTAAACTAGAGGCCCATCTGACACGCGGTGAAGTAAACAAAGTTGAAACCACTCGGGGTAGCACCCCGCACGCTAGTAAATTGAGGCCGCATTGAGGACAAACTTCTTGCGCGCGAAGGACGCACTCGAGCAAAATTCACCACTTCACGGCGGCATGCACAGAAGGACGCACTCGCAACACACACCAGCACACGTGTACACCGGCGTCGCCGCTGGTTGAGATGGACGGCGAGGCAGCCAACAAGCGGAGGCGGCTCGAGCCAAAACCGCATCCGGTGAGCCTGGACTTTATCAGCAGCTTCCCCGATGACATGTTGCACGTCATCATCGGCCTCCTCCCCACCAAATCTTCCATGCGGACCGCCTTGCTCTCCCGGCGGTGGCGCCCCCTCTGGCGCTGCATCCCCCTCAACCTCACCATCGACAGCTGCCTCTGCGACGGGGATTGCAAACGCATGGCCGCACTCTCCAAGATCCTTTCATCGCACCCTGGGACAGCCAGACGCCTTGACATCCGCATGTTCAGTACCAACTGCAAGGTCCAACCCAAGTTCGACGAGTGGTTCTTATCCCCCGCCCTAGATCAGCTCGAGGAGCTCTTTGAAGTTGGACGATGTCGCTCTCTGCCGTTGTCCGCGCTCCGCCTCACGCCAACGCTGCGCCGCGCCAGCTTCAGCTCCTGCTATCTTCCCCAGATTAATGCCGCGCCCACCCTTCTGCTCCCTCAACTCAAGCAGCTCGACCTCTTCGGCGTTGTCATCTCTAAGAAGGCTATGGACACCTGCTCCGCAGTTGTACTGTGCTCGAGTACCTTCGTCTTGAGCAGATCCACGGGTTCATTAGCCTCCACATCGCCTCGACGAATCTCTGATGGATTTATGTGTCTTGTTGTCCCCGCAACAAGACATCAATTGGGAAGAGACCATTCCAGCTATTCCACATTATGGTAATTGAGAATGCGCCTTTCCTTGAGAGATTGCTTGTATCGGACCTAGAAGGTCCAACAAAATCAGGGTCATTGACGCGCCGAAATTGACAGCGTTTGTGTACTCGTTTGCCAAATTCTCTGAACTCTTTATTAGATCCGTAATCGTTTAGGTACAGCACTCATCTTCTTCTCCGTCTTCTTGAAATTCACATTTTTAAATTTCTTCTTGATGTATTTACGACCGTCGTCCAGAAAATGATTCCCACAAGCTTGACCCAGTCCATGCGCATAGTGAAGATCTTAGCACTAAAATCTATCGGCCCCAATCTGGATCAAGTTGTTGGATTCCTTACATGCTTTCCGTGCACGGAGAAGCTACTCATCGAGGTGAAACTTCTTTCCTATAAGTAAACGGTAATCACAACGTAGCTCAATTTTTTCGTAATTTTCCCAAATTACAATGACAAGTGTAGTGTTCAAAACTGCATCTACGCACTGCACCGAAAGAAATGTTTTTAGTATTTTTTCTCACGTGATCACCTGCATCGTTTTTATGTTGTACTACTATAGTAGCCCAGGTTAGTCATAGTGGAAAGTAACTTAGACCACTCCAGTAACTCTATGGTTACCCTAAGAGCAAGTACTACCTCCGTCCTGGTTTACTCTTCCAATTTTGTAGTATCAAAATTTGACCATAGATTTAACTGACAAAATGTTAATGCATGTCACTAAGAACTATATCGTTGGATTTGTATTTGAACATAATTTCAAATGGTGTAATTTTTAGTGACATGCATTGGCATTTTCTTAGGTAAATCTATGCTCAAAATTTTATACTAAATACGAGGTAGTATTCCCTCCTGTCACACCGCCCCAAAATTCTTGTCTTACATTTGTTTAGATACGGATGTATCTAACACTAAAATGTAACTAGATACATTCGTATTTAGACAAATTTAAGACAAGAATTTTGGGACGGAGGGAGTACAAAAGTGGGCTATGTAGGCCAAAACATGTGCCAAATTCACTTGTGATGCATTTGGCATCGATGCCCCTCCATTGCTCACCTGGTGCCCCAATCTGGATCACCTACTTTGCTCCGGTGCCAAATTAACTCACGCAATGAAAAAACACTGCGTGAGAGAGAGAGAGGACTGAGGCAATAAAAAAACACTTGTTTGGGAGAGTGAGAGGTTGGTGTAGTTGGTTTGATTGATTTGCTTATACATGTGGATCTGTGTGCACAGCGGTGCCAACTCTCTCACATTGCGAGAGCGGTGCCAAAATCTTTTGATTTGATATCGATGCGTATTATGTGGCATACTTTTGCGAAATATGGCATCGGCCACATAGTGGAAGGAAACAAATGCCCAAGCTCTTCACGTGCTCCTAGTTAAATGAGAGGAAACAGAAAGAGAGAGAGAGAGAGAGAGAGAGAGAGAGTGAAAAAATATCACTAGCCAGCCAACCCTATCGTATGAGCGAATGATATTGGTACCTCTTGATGACACTGCAATCTTATGCAGCCAACTACTCTAATATGTTCTCTTCTTTTGCAGATAAAAAAAGACCCGAAAGTGAAAAATGTGCTGCACTATAACAATCTCATCGAATGCCTTGATCTCCATCTTATAGAAATTGATTTGATCGACTACCGAGGCAGCACATCTGAGATTAAATTTGCCAGGTTCTTTGTTCTGGAGGCAAGTGTGCTCAAGGTAATGAGGTTTGGCATTCTCCGGCGCAACAATGAATGGCGTGCTGATCACCGCAAGCGTCTAAGCCTAAATGACAAAGTCTCCGCAGAAGCTGAATTTGTTTTTGAAACATCAAGTGGCCAGAGACTCAAAAACTTATTTGCCCATTAGTAACTTGTGAGGGCGGTGGATATTAGTTTGTATGATAATGCTGCATCAACCTAAAGTAACGAAAGTTCTTACGTAAACTTCCTAGTAATTCCCTCTTCCTAGGTGCAACATTACTCCTAACATTTGTAATATCAGTTTGAAACTTGTAATATTGTCGTGTCCTATTCCCGCGTTTTCAAAATTCCACGAATCAAATAGGTCCTGAGTTGGTGATGATGTTATTCCTCTCATCTTTCACCAATAGCCGTTGGATCTAGATCTGACGCATACAAACCAAGCTTCTCATTTTTGCAAAAATATGCCCATACTTGTTCCCTATTTACAAACAACTCTTGTCTCTCACAATCAGCCTTATCTCCTCCCCACCACATCTAGAAGGCCATGGAAAAATCTGGCGCGATGGCCGCTGTCGGAGCCGTCCACCCTGAATCTTGGTGTTCCGTGCAATGCACGGGCATCTACGCACGGGAAATTATGTCGAACAGGGCTAGTTGTAAGCAGGCTAGCTCTACAACCATGATGATAGTGACTGCATACGGTGAGGCTGACTATGGTATGCCGAACACGGCGCCGATACTCAGGTGTCATCTCCGGCGCAGGGTCTTGTCACTTCACTGTGAGGAGCAGCACGTAATAATTTGACCAACGAGTAGTACAATGCTAGTACTCCTACTACTACATTTGTAGTACTACCTCCGTCCTGGTTTACAGGTCCCCTTTGTAGTTTGTGTCAAATTTTGACTAAGGATTTAACTAATAAAATGTTAATGCATGTCAAAAAAAATTATCTCATTGGATTCATATTTGAACATAGTTTTCAAAAATATAATGTTTGGTAACATGTGTAAACATTTTGTTAGTTTAATCTATGGTCAAAATTTGACACGAAATACAATGAGGACCAATAAACCCGGACGGACCTAGTACTACTACTAGTACTAGGGGCACCACCGTCTGGATTTAGGAGTACTACCACGTCCATCTGGATTTTAGTATTTGACTAGCAATATCTAGTAATGCATGTCACAAAAAATGTACTACTCCCTCTATAAATAAATACATGGTGTTTTATTCCTATCGGCGAGAGAACTTAATGTTTTTTTGCTAACTACTAATAGGATTACATGCAATGAACTAAACACTGCATGTCATGTTTGGTAGTCTCAAGTCATTGAAAGCATGCACGGCCCACATCTCTCATTGGTTGATATGTCACGAAATAAGAAACAAGGAGGGAGTTAATGCACCATGCCTAAGGCTAGCCATAGTGGGGGTAACATAAGTAGTATCATGCACTTGGGACTCGCAAACATGCTTATGTGGCAGGCAATTAAAGAAGAGAGAGATGGTTATAGTAACATAGGTAGATACCATAACATAATAAATGTGATGCTACTATGTGTCATGCATGGAAATAAACGAGACCACTTATGATACTAATCTATGGCACTATGCACTATAAAGATAGTAACATAGACTAGTAACATACGCATGTTACTAGTCTAAGTTACTCTCCACTATGACCAGCCTAAGTGTTTTGGGATTATTTGGTTTTCGTAATGTGACTTACACAACATTCTTGTTTACATGCATTAACATTTTATTAGTTAAATCAAAGGTCAAAACTTGGCGCAAAATGCAAAGGGGACCAATAAACCAGTAAACATCAAACTTCTCTCGTTTGGCCCCAACTAGAGGTCCGGTGAGATGACTATACTGCACCGACACGGAGGGGGATGCAACTTCATTGACTTACGGCAACTGCCTTTGGGTGAATGACAAGTGGGCCCAGGGGCTGGCTGGCCCACCTATCATACAGCCAAAGGCAGGTGCAGTAGAGGGCGAGGAGTAGTACGAAATCCTACGCACCTACGCACGCTAACCAAGGGCAAGAGTGATCACTCGAATCGCAAGATCAGTTGACCCATGGAGGCGATGAGCGCGAGCATCAGCCGGCTGTGCCAGATGGTCCACGATGTCGGCCTGTGGTCCGACAACGAGGAACGTCTCCAGGTAGTATTGCTTGAGGCCGCCAGCGCGAGGGGCCGCTTGGACGACAGCTTCATCTCCTTGTTTGACAAGGTCCTCGTCAGTTTCCTCGACAAGTTCATAGTCGTCAAGAAGCTCGCGGACGACTTTGACGTAAGCCTCCAGCCAACGCGCCCAGGCTCTGCGATGCCCGCCACCCTCAACGGCCACTATGGTGACAACCTCTTGGACGCACTGGTGGCCCTGCGACTACCCGCCATCGCGCCGTAGAATGTCCACCTCAAGGTCGCACTCGCCGCGCAGCGCCTGGCGCAGCACGACACTATCGACATAATCACCCACGTCTACGCGCAAATCGTCCACAAGGACTAGTACATGCAAGAGGAGGACGATAGGACGATGGCCTTCTTGTACCACAGGACAACCTTGGACTGCACTGTTTAGAAGCACGTTGAGCTCGCCGCCAACGCCGCTGCTCCTCACACGTCGGTTGGTGACCCTGTGCACTAGGGCGTGAGGATGTCGTTGACGGATCCGTATGTATTTTTATCTTTCCGTCAAATCCATGTAGTAGTATATGATACTACAATAATTATCTTACCTTTCGCATCAACTTCATAATTGTTGTACATACTCCATGCATGAATGGCGCCAGAACCAAACTTCTCATTACTCTAGGCAAAATTGTTATTTTCTATCTATCGATCGCGCCATGGAGCAGAACCAAATTTTACAAGTTAGGAGTTCAAAAGGAAAAGCATGCCGTGTTCGCGTCGCACCCCCACACTGTTGGTCCGGCACGCCGCTTAAGCGGGAATGCGTGCGGTGTTGCATTTTCACTTAGAAGTGGGACCACAGTTGAGCAAACTGACTATCGGCAAACCCCCACCCCGCCCACCGTGCGATGGCTGAGAAAACAGGAGGGAGAAGAGATGGCTGTAGCATGGACTCCAAGAAAATTGGTGTCGGATGGGACTCATGTTGGTGGTGTGTGCCGTACTACTAGACGTGAATGCTAGTTATGGCCCATGCCACCTCGCTATATCGAGCCTATATCGAGGTACGTAGAACAAATTTCCTGCAGTCCGTGCTCAGCCCTCCTCTATCTCTCTTCTCAGCCAGCTAGCGGACACGCGGAGCCCATCGTCTGTTTGCTCACATGCGGTCCCACATGTCAGTGAAAATGCAAGCGGACCCACTGAACCTGCACATCTTTCACCTCGACGTGCTGGTGATGAAAAACAAATCCAAGAAAGATCTTCGGTGGCTGCTTTTGGAGTTACTCAAGAGTAGTAAGATTCTATTTACAGTTTAACCCAAGATGCACATCTCGTGGCTTCAAGTACCACTCTATTTTCTTTCATGACACGACCTGGATGCTGGATGTCCCATGTGTCAGCAAAAGGAGGAAGAATCCAACCAAATCTTCGGTTCTGCTCTCGGATTAGACTAGTTGTGCAAACTTAAAAGTTTTATTGTGTACTCCCTCCGTTCCAAAATACTTGACTTCCATTTGTCCAAAAATGGATGTACCTATATACTAAAACATGTCTAGATACATATATATTTTGACAAATAGAAGGCATGTATTGTGCAACGGAGGGAGTAGAGTGGATGCAAGTTTTTTTTATTGGGATGAAGAGTACATCCATATATTGATAGAGCGCAATTTAGTAGATGTTCTATCACTTTTAGCTAGCACAGAGGCTATAGATGAGATTAGTGCACTTGTTGATACTCCTACTTGGTATGCGTGTTGCTGCTTAGACGCAGAGAAAAACGAACCAGAGGGAGTACTAGAATAGAGGCTAGACATGAGACTAGATGCGAGGAAGTAACATCTACTTCTTTACAATCGAAGAAGAAAGAAGCACGCAAGATCGAGCCTCCGCAGATCAACAATGAATGCATCGAGAAGGCACTAATCCAACTTACAGGAGTAGTAAAATGTATTCTTGTGGTTCTTGTTTTCTTTGGTCTTGCTTTTCTAGTTAAAATTTTCATTGGAATTTGTGCAAATTGGAGGTCCGTTTGGGGTCGTGCGTTGCAGTTGGCCTTACAAGTGGGACTGCAGTTAAGGAAACTGACTATCGGCAAACCCCCACCTCGCTCGCCGCACGATGGCTGAGTTAGAGAAATGATGAGGTTGAAGAGATTGCTCTAGCACGGACTCCAAGAAATATGGTGTCAGATGGAAGTCGTGATGCTGGCGTGTGCCGTACTCCTGGACGTGAATGCTTGCTCTGGCCCATGCCACCCTACTACTCCTACTGCTTAGTACTATATAGTACTACTTGTATCGAGGATTCAAGGTGCTGGTTACGTAGTACAATATGGCTACATTAAAAACACCCGCACGACGCGCGAAGCATGTGAAGCTAGTACAAATAGTGTACTACTATTGTTGATTGGCCTCATCCGATAACCTATTGCAATGCACGTACAATTATGTATTCGGAAAATATTTTTTTGCCTCGTTGCACCACTCACTCACAGAAGCGACTCGAAAGCCATTCACAAACTTAGTAAGTTTATCACAGGCATATCATTTTATTACATACAACAGGTCATCAACCCACATCGACAACGAGGCTACATTATAAATACTAAAGTTTTCACCACACAACAAATAACAAGCAATGAAATGAGCTTCAACTCAACCATTCCTCGGTGTTGGAAACGCTTGCTTTGAACCATAAGTGATTCTCTGGGACGGGCCATCCATTGTCGATTTGGAGACCAACGCAGGACTGATCATCCAGGCTGAAGCGGCCTACTATATCAGTACCAGGGTAGGGAACCACCCAAATGTCCGAGGTATAGACACAGTTGCTTCTCATAAATGGTAGTAACGTTGTGTCAAGAGCAGTTGGATCGCCTTTCACCATCATTGGATAGTTTTGTCCAAGGAAGAGCGAGTTTTCTCCAAGACTATCAATTCTGTACTAGGGAGAAGGAGTTGGCGCTAGCACACTAGTATCCATCCCGAATACCATGCAATGGGTGTTGGAATAGGTCCGGAGAGTGCGACCATGGGAGACTACACCTGCTTCCTTAGCAGTTACATCAACAGTGGGCTGTATATACAAGAGAAGAGGTGATCCATGAATTAGTTGCCAGGCGCCAAATAGTATATGGGCGCTCTCGTGATCATCACGATCGTCATCTCCCCCTTGGTTATAAAAATCTTCAAGTATAGGTGGTGGAATGTTTGCAGGACCTTGGAAACACAAGAAGAAGGTTAATTAGTAAAGGGAAACTTGCTAACCCGCATGCATGTGGATGAAACAATTATAATTACGGTGGAAGACAAACGTACCGAAACAACAATTCCATGCAAAAACAGTGCCACGAGTGGTGGCAGAAAACACAAGGCCCTCGTATTCAATTGCATAACAGTACTCATCCGTGTACAGAAACTGATTTTTGAGCAATATTCATCGAGTCAAACCAGCAAGGATGGCAACAAGCTTGTCGAAGATAGCAACAACTTCATAGTTGTTGTAATTCCAAGAGCGGTTGGGAACTCGAGAAATTGCTATCTTCCGTAGAAGACAGTCACCATGATTGTATTTGAACGTGCGTACAATACCGGTGTGCTCAACCTCTAGGCAGTCTGCTGAAATTTTTGGAAGTGGAACCCGGTCACGAGTGTACACATTCACAAGTTCCCACTCGCAGTTGGACCCAATGTAAACAACCCAATCTCCATTTGCGCCTGCCCAAGCCTTGCCCTCAAGTGATGGCATCTTAACATCATACGTATCATTATCAAGTGGCATCAACTTGCACAGGGGGAGGCCTCCGTCGTGACGGCGCCAGTCATCAGGGTCACGGCAAAGAAGATAGGGAAGATGAAACCGCTCCTTGACTCTTGGGTTCCTTGTAATGATGTTATTAGTTGAGTTAAGATTGGGCTTGAACGAACCTACCATGCTAGCCAAGGTGATGACGCCGCACCGATCAATGAGTTCATCCACCATGTCATCTTTCAGATTGGGGCAAGAATAACGGGGTCGTTTCCATCATGTTCCCTCCATGGAGAAGACGATCAAACAATGGCAGAAGAAAGGGTGAAGGGCTGAAGGAAAATGGAGGAGGTAGAGGAAGAGCGTGCGACAGCAGTTCCAAATCGAGAGGGAAAGGCAAAGATTCGATGGACGGTTGCCAGTTTGCGACGGTTCACGAAGGGGCGCCCGGCCTACACGTCGGTTCAGAAATACTCCTACTACTCGTCGTCGTCTCACTGATATGTTGGAATGGGACCACATGTCAATGAAACATGGTGTGTAATTTTTTATGCAAAATGCGATCTGGCCGCATTGGCCCAATGTGTTATCGACCTTTTTTTAATGGCGTGCCGTTCAGTTTTGAAGCACGACTAACTGGTGCTGTACACAGAGAAAATATAAACTACTCTACCACTACTCCACCTCCAGTACTAGTAGTATAAAAAAGATATATAGGCTGGAGCTTCAGTGCTTTCTTGCCAAGGGCTGCCCACTTGCTTCTCACACTACCACCCTCTCTCCAGATCTAAAAAAGATGGACCCTCTCTCCCTCCTCACCGGTGGTCACAGATCCGCCGAGGAAGAAAAGGACGTGCAGCGTTGACACACTCGTCATCGGCGATCAAGGTCACGCACTGACGACAAGGCCGTCCTCTCAGACCTATCGCCCACGCTGGATGGCCTCCGTCCCCAAGCTTGTTGTTGTAGTGTGTGCGGAGGACGAAGACCACGAGCGAAGTCACTTCACGCCGACCCTCAGGTATGTTACCTCTTGTCGAACCATACCCTTGTTCTATTGCCCCATCTGGCACGTCGTTGCATGTGGATCTTTTTCCACTCCACCATCTTCCCAATTTGCTATCCTCTGCTTTGCTCGTCACGCAAACGAAAACCATAATTTGCACTATTAAAGGAAACCCTACTTCATGCAGACTAATCCATGTCTAGGTTGAGTAAGGAAAGGAAGGGAGACTGTACTGTCCAAGAGAGTACGCATCAAACCTGCATCTAGGTTGAAAAGGGGAAAATCAGTAGCTAAGGAACGAGTCTCGTGTCTCTTGGTTGAAGAAGGGTAGAAAGGCATGACAACGCAATAGAGAATGACCAGGTCGATCGGTTTGTTGTCCTCACATAGGAAAAAGGTGGCTAAAGAGAACAAAAATGGGACGTAATCCACATATGCTGCCTGGATATTTGTTGCTCTGGGCAACCACACCTCCCTCACCACACTGTGTCCGTCGAGGTACATCATACTGGTGCGCCCACTGTCCGAATGGGCCTCCCATGCTCTTATTGCCACTTTTTTTGTTGTTAGTATAACGCCAACAGTCAAGTCAAGCAATGCTACTGTTAAAGTGCTGCCACATTTAACTAATGCCGCTCCCGGTCTAATGCCACCGATAAATTTAAGCAATGCCATTTAATGTCACTGGATTATTTTAGGGTTAGCTGTTGATTGTGGATGTATTAAGGATTTTTCAGCTAAGGCATTCTAATGCTATTGCACAGCCTGTAATAAACTAACTACTCTACTGTTGCACTAGCCACTGGATTAGTGTATATTTGTAGTATTCGAATGGTGTTGCATTAGCATATGGACATAAATAAAGTGTGGCAAGCTTTCCCAGATATGTGCTCAAGAAAACTACTACCTGTTTTTCTAAATACTAGACGTTTGGGTACTTTAAATTGAACCGCGAAAATGTCTTATATTAAGGAACAGAGGGTGTAGAATTCACTCAAATTATCCCGGTAAAGCTAGTCACACCTTTGTTAAAACTAATGTTCATTATGTTATCGGAGGAGGTCTGTATGTTTGTATCTAATGCATGTCGACTACATACCCGACATCCTGATGTAATGTTAAGTCATTTCCTTTTGTACAGTGCCACTGAAATGTCAAGGCAGTGATGGCATTTTATTTTAGTAGAACTGCACAAAATTTGCTTAAAAGAAGAGGAAAGGTCAGGAATGGCTCAGTTTTTCAGAAAAAACTATGTATGCCTTCCTGACATCAGCCGCTATTGCTTTATTTATTCCTTCAAACAGGTGGTTAGAAACAGTCTTGCTACCTTTTCCCATTGAGAAATTGGAATGCTTATATTTGTGAGTCTATGCTTCAACTAGTGCCACTTTTATAGTAATCGCACTTTCAATATCTATGCAACGAGGGATGTTCGATTTTAGTGGAACTGCACAAAAAGTCCAACTGGTTCAACATTAGGAGCATGTTTTTTTCCAAACCTTTATATCCAATTGGTGGCACTATGAGCTGTTCATTAGGAAGGTACATGGTTTGCTACTATCTTGCTACTCTTTTTGTACTGTCATTAGATAGTAATACTAGCGGTTTGCTTGTCAATTTATTGGCAGGGTGGACCTACATTGGAGGTGCAAGACAGGATTCAATGATTGGATGCTCAATTTCGGTTGTATCAATTTCACCTCTTCCATCACTGCGAACATGGTGTGGTATATGTTTACTAGCTGCTTGATATTTGTGCAGACAGAGATGTCTGCCCGTTGCTATTTGGCAAACAAACAAAGTGTCCGCAATTTTGGTTGAACTGCATAAAAGAATAGTATAGTCACTGCATGCAGTGCCATTTGAAAATAGACACAAAGATTGGATAGTCGCTTCATGGACCGCAGAAAAGTAGTATTGTACTATTTACTGGCCAACACTATGTGCTTCATTGCTTTGGTCTGATTATACAATGGGCATCATTTTCCCTTAGTCAAAGTTTGTATTCTGAAAATAGTCTTGCGGTGTGATCGAGAGAAGACCAAATCATATTGCAGTGGATGTTCCTCCGTCATGTGTGGTTCATTCATATGGTTCCAGCTGTTGGTGAAATCACTTACGTTTGCAAGAGGAATTGTAGACTTCACAAACAAATTTGTCTTTCAGTCTGTACTGAATGTTGGACAAGAGAAGCATCCATGTTAGTAGGAAGAACATATGTTTTTTCTAGATCTTTGCTTTTGGAGCTACATATTTGTATATGATCTGCGAATCATTGAGATGCATTAACATGTTGATCTTATGTATGGGAATCGTACTAGTTAGTTTTAGTTGCGAGTCTTGCGGCGCAAGATCCGAAGTGGATGATCTTTTCTTTTGGAGCTACATATTTGTATATGATCTGTGAATCATTGAGATGCATTAACAGTTACTTATTTCTGTTCGCTCAGTGTTTACAAGTTACTGATTGATCACTAGCTAGCCTGCAAATGCGCTCCTGGCAGTTTTATTTGCGATGCAAGATGCGAAGTGGCAGTTTTTTGAATACAAATGCCTACCTCTGAAGAAACTGACAAGCTACACTATCGATCCAACACGGATAAAAATGCCTACCTCTGAAGAAACTGACAAGCTACACTATTGATCCTACACGGATAAATAGCAGATCACGCACGTACTACCTCCTTTCCTGTTTGTAGGGCCCAATTCAAGAAACGACCTACATGATCCTACACGAATAAATAGCGGATCACACACGTACTAGTACCTCCTTTCCAGTTTGCAAGGCTTAATTCAAACCTCTCACCAACCAAGGTGCTCCCTCCGTCCGGGTTTATTAGTCCCGTGAGCAAAGCAGCAAGACCAAGGCATGGTAATAATGAACGACATGCAGAAGTTTAAGCCTAATTAATTCCAGCGATTTAAGTGGCTGCATGCGTGCCCTCGGCTGCGACTCATTGCATGCTGCTTCGCGTACTGCCTGCGAGCGATTCTGAGTGCCTGCATGTAGCCGGCCATAATTAAGGCAGCTAACTGATGCGAAAAAAGATACGCTTTAATTGTTGCGGGCTTTTTTAATCCGTGAAATCATTATTGACAAGGAGGGAGATGATTCGAGTGCACTCGTTTGACCGCCATGCCGGCGTGTGACCCAGATGGGACGGGACGGGACGACACAGTCATAATTTTAGTTTCCCTAGTTTTCCACGGCAAGCTGGCGCGCTAAGCCATTATGTATTGAATTCCGATGACCGTCGCGCTACCTTCCCTCTATAAGTACTGTTTCTCGGCCTTCTCCGGTGCCACCGTGACCCAACTCGCCATGTCCTCATAAGCCCCCACCGGCCCGACGTCGCTCGCCACGTCCGCCATGCCCCCGCCCGTCCGCGGTAGGCGATGCCGGAGGCGGTCACTGCTGGAACTAGTGTTCGGTTTTCACCGGAAGGCAGACAGAGGGAGGAGGCATTCTATCTGTCTTTAGATGGCAATGCGCAGATCGAGGAGTTGTTGGAGCACGACCGCATGGCGGAGGAGCAGGAGTTGTTGGAGCGTGACCGCCTGGCGGAGGAGCAGCGTATTGCTGATTTGCGCCGCTAGCAGGACATGGAGTAGCAGCGCACCGACGCTCTGAGTCGTGAACAGAGCGCCCGCAACTGGGCCGACTACATGGAGGCCGGCGCCCGGCAAATAGCCCTGGAGGCTATCGGGCACGCACGCGTTCGCGGCGCCGATTTTTACTACCAGCTCGTCAAGTGGGTTTCCCGCTTGGAAGCCGAAGCTTCTGTGGACCAGGACGGCATGGAAAGGGCCAACGCGCGCGAGCAACTCGCCCTATTGCACCTCTGGCAAGTCCGAGGCGAGGCGCAGGATGCCGGTGCCGGCGTTCAGCGTGTACCACAAATGGCGGCCGGCATCGTCTGGTTAGCTAAGAGTAAGTTAGTACTTGTCTAGTGGGAGTAGATAGTTAACTTGGCTATGATGGTTGTCGATGTGGAAGTTCAGTACTCTATATGTGGATCATACCTGTTACTTTGCTCTGAATGTTGAACTTTCCATTTGAATGTATGGAATGGGCTATTATTTTTTTAAATGGGTTGTATTTGTCCTCCATGGGTTTAGAGGCAGACTTGTGGGCCTAGCAAGTTGACGCGTACACAATCAGGAGATGATTGTACGTGGAGAGGATGACAGCAAGGACCCGCAAAGGTCATGGAAGTACACAAGCAAGTGCCTCCTTATTTCAAGCCAATAAAAAAATGGCTCCTCCTTGTGGATTTCTGACATCTGGGTCCCATGCCATTGTCAACATAGTCAATAAACGAGAGAATTGCACAACGAGCGGCTGACAACAGGGAACCAGCAGCTCGCCCATTTATTTTTGTTTTGGGTTAATTTGATAAATGCCTCCGAGAAATGCCACTGCAATTTCCAAACTTTGAAAAATGCCATTTCATGCCATTTCTAGTGGCATTTTTCGAAGTATAGAGTGGCATTTTTCAAAGTTTGCAAACTGCAGTGGTGTTTTTCAAATTTGCAAAAATTGCAGTGGCATTTTTCAAAGTTTGGAAATTGCAGTAGAATTTTTATGAATCACCATAATTGGAGTGGCATTTATCTAATTTGTTTTTGAGATGGAAGCAGGGTGTCAACTGGGCTGTGCGGGACACTCTGGCCTGTCTAGACAGCCTTTTCTTTTATGTTTACCACAGACCAGCCTAGTAGTTTTTTTTTCTTTCTAAAAATGGCTAGCCCAGTTTTTTTGTGATTTGTCAAGTAAGTCGCTTTATCAAGCCTGTTGGGCTGCAAATCTTTCAAGACGAGGAGAGCTTCATTCGGCTGGCCGAGAAAATGGCCTATCAGTAATGAGAAATGGGTTGTACATTTTTAAAACACATCAAACCGGCAATTAGTTTCAAATATCTTTTTTTCATTTCGAGATTTTAAATTGCATTGATTTTTATGCATGGACAATTTATTGGATTTTATATTGACATACATTTACTTTTAAAATCAGTCTCAATGTGACTCGAAATTTCGGGATTAAAAATAGTTCAGACCGCACCGACATATGCAAAATTTCATATAATTTTTTAACCGTGGCCACAATATGGGCTGTAATGCTAACAAAAAGAATATGGGCTCCAAAAAAACCGTAAGAATTAGCAAATGGGCTGTAAACTATTTGAAATAATGGCAGATGGGTTGTATGCTGTTTTCCACAAATTTGAGGCTTTCCACAGATGGCATGTATACTGTTGGATGTCCAATCAACGGCCGTCGTGCTTCTTCAATCTCTGCTCTTCCTGTTGCAGCCGTGCAAACAAGCGCCTGCGGGACTGCCTGCTCCCTTCTCCCCGCGGCTGGCTGTGCTGCCGCGCAGGCCTCACCGCCCCACCGTACTCCCATCGCGGGCCTAGCCATCCCTCTACTCACCCACAGTCCCACACCTGTTGTTATTCTCCAGCGATGACAGACGAACCAGTAAACCCTCGTATAGTCGTACTCCCCTCCGTGTGGGAAACAACTGCCGAGTCTTCCCTGCCTCCGTGTCATTCCCTTCCTAGGCCTCTCCGTCGTCCACCTCCCTGGTGCTCTCGGTGTGGCATGGTCAACGTGGTCAACGACTGACATGCATTTGAAGTGGACTGTACGTGGAGAGGCTGACAGCTGGGTCCACGGCCGCACGCAAGGAAATCCCTCCTTATTATGTGCAAAATAATGATTCCTCCACCTGACATCTAGGACCCACCGAATGGGCCTCTGTATTTCGCGAAAAAAAAGTTACCGCCGCTGACAGCTCGGACCCACCAGCTATATCTTCGCACGCAAGGAAGTGCCTCCTTATTACGCCCAAAAAAAAGAATACTCCACATACGATGTCCACTAAGTTGACAAGGCCTACTAAGTTGACAGGGACGAAGGGCTTTGTCAACTTAGTCAATATGCACGATTCCAGCTCGACTGACCGTACGATGTCCATCCAACGGCCGTAGTGCTTCTTCAACCTCTGGTCTTCTTGCTCCAGCCGCCCAAAGCAGCGCCGGTCGTGTCGCCTGCTCCTGCCGCCCATGGCCGGCTATGCTGCCGCGGAGGCCTCACCGCCTCCATACTACTCCCACTGCTGGCCAGAACATCCGTCCACTCCACTCACCCACACCCCCTGTTATTCTGCGGCGACGGCAGCGCAGCCGAACCAGTGAACCCTCTACTCTTCTCCGCGTGGGCATCCACTGCCGCGGCTTCCCCAGCTCCGCGTCATCCCATTCCTAGGCCTCGCCGTCTTCTACCGCCGTGGTGCTCTCGGCGCAGCGTGGTCAATGTGGTCAACGACCGAATTCCATCGGAAGAATACTGTACGTGAAGAGGCTGACAGCTGGGTCCACGACAGCCGCAAGGAAGTGACTCCTTATTACGCGGAAAATAATTATTCCTCCATGAAAGATCGAGGATGTCGCCTAGAGGGGGGGGGGTGAATAGGCGCTTTAAAATAATTACGGTTGAGGCTTGAACAAATGCGGAATAAACCTAGCAGTTAATTTTTCAAGCACAAAACCTACAACAACTAGGCTCACCTATGTGCACCAACAACTTATGCTAAGCAAGAAAAACTACTTAGGTGATAGCAAGATATATGACAAGAAACAATATGGCTATCACAAAGTAAAGTGCATAAGTAAAGGGCTCGGGTAAGAGATAACCGAGGCACGCAGAGACGATGATGTATCCCAAAGTTCACACCCTTGCAGATGCTAATCTCCGTTTGGAGCAGTGTGGAGGCACAATGCTCCCCAAGAAGCCACTAGGGCCACCGTAATCTCCTCACGCCCTCGCACAATTAAAGATGTCGTGATTCCACTAAGGGACCCTTGAGGGCGGTCACCGAACCCGTACAAATGGCAACCCTTGGGGGCGGTCACCGAACCCGTACACTTTGGCAACCCTTGGGGGTGATCACTGGAACCCGTCAAATTGCTCGGGGCGATCTCCACAACCTAATTGGAGACCCCGACGCTTGCCCGGAGCTTTACACCACAATGATTGAGCTCCGAACACCACCAACCGTCTAGGGCGCCCAAGCACCCAAGAGGAACAAGCTCAAGGGTACCAAGCACCCAAGAGTAATAAGCTTCTCAACTTGTAACTTCCACGTATTACGTGAAGAACTCAAACCGATGCACCAAATGCAATGGCAAGGGCACAAGTCCTTCTCTCTCAAATCCCACCGAAGCAACTAATGCTAGGGAGGAAAATGAGAGGAAGAACAAGAAGGAGAACACCAAGAACTCCAAGATCAAGATCCAAGGGGTTCCCCTCACATAGACGAGAAAGTGATTGGTGGAAATGTGGATCTAGATCTCCTCTCTCTTTTCCCTTAAAAACTAGCAAGAATCCATGGAGGGATTGAGAGTTAGCAAGCTCGAAGAAGGTCAACAATGGGGGAAGAACACGAGCTCAAAGGATAAGGTTCATTGGGGAAGAAGACCCCCTTTTATAGGACCTCCCGAATCCAACAATTATGTGCTCAGGTCGTGCACAAACGGTACTACCGCTTGGAGGAGCGGTACTACCGCTTAGCACGGTAAAAACAGCCCAGCGAGAGAGGAAACACGAGTTTTTGGTCCCAAGCGGAAGTAGCCGTGGTAGTACTGCTCCAAGCGGTAGTACCGCTCCCAAGAGCGGTAGTAAAAAATTACTTCCGCTCTTGTCCGCGGTAGTACCGCTGCAGCCTTTTCGGAACACCAAAACTGACACAACTTCTGCAAACGGACTCCGAATTCAACGAAACCAAGTTTGTTGGAAAGTTAGTGACAAGGGCTAACACAATCTTGATAGAAAAATCAATAAGAATCAAATGAGAAAAGGCCCAAAATAAAATGGTGAGAACCCTTCCTCAGATAAGACCGGTAATACCTCCAACACCGAAAACATCATAGAAGACGCATGCAAACTCTATTTTCGATGAACTCAAGCTTGTCATCAAGATGACCATAAGCTCTAAGACTCACAAAGAGAACCAAACAAGAACCAAGAAACATGATGCAAGGATGCAATGGTTTGAGCTCTCGACGAACGATACAATCAAACTACTCACTTGAGAGCCCCCCTTGATAGTACAGCTATCGATCCTATAACCTGGTCTCCCGACTACCACCATGAGACCGGTAAAATAGAAAACCTATCAAGGGCAAACCTTTGCCTTGCACATGATCCACTTGAGCTAGATGATAACGATCTTGTCCTCCTCAAGATGGACCACCTTTCTTGATTGCGTTGGGTCGATGGAGACTAGATGATTGCTCCCCCATACTCCACTATGGGTGAGCCACTCTTTGGCACATCTTCACAAGTCTATTGACACCACAATGGATGGCAAGCTTCAAGCACTTGATCTCTTCATGATGCTCCACTTGAACTTGCACACAGCAATCTTGATGACGATCACCACTTGATGTCATCCTTTCCATGGGTTGTATGATATCTTTCTCTTGACGCAAGCCCATGGACACATACCTAACCCCACATAGACTCTCACATAGAGCATGGGTTAGTACACAAAGTGCAATGGACAATGCTTACCATACCATGGGATCACTTGATCCCTCTCGGTACACCCTTTACGCTTTGTGAGTTGATCAACTTGATTCACTCTTGACTTAGTCTTGATCAACCTTGAATCTTTCCAACTCTCTTCGTTTGGATGATGTCTTGAAGGTAAACATGAATGATCACACAATCTTCTTCTTCAACACATGATTGCAATAAGCTCAACACTCACATGACCAATCTTTGGATAATTCCTTAATAGCACCTTGGTCAACCCATAAACTCCTTGAAACCAACACATGGACTTAAAGAAATGCCTATGGAAAAACCCTTCAAATATAACTCAATGCAACCATTAGTCCATAGAGAATATCATCAATTACCAAAACCACACATGGGGGCACCGCATGTCCTTTCACTCCACCTGACAGCAGGGACCCACCCGATGGGCCACCAGTATTTCGCGAAAAAAGGTTTGCCCCTGACTGCTGTGACCCACCCGACGGGCCACCGTATTTCGTGAAAAAAACGTTCCCCCTGCTGTCAGCTCGGACCCACCGGAAGTGCCTCCTTATTACGCACAAAAAAATGAATACCCCCTGCTAGCTGGGACCCACCTTTGTGGGAGGCTAACTTGTGGGCCTACTAAGTTGACGGGGATGGAGGGCTTTGTCAACTTAGTCAATATAAGCGATTCTAGCTCCAGTGACCGTACGATGTCCATCCAACGGCCGTAGTGCTTCTTCAACCTCTGGTCTTCTTGATCCAGCCGCCCAAAGCAGCGCCGGTCGTGCCGCATCCTCCTGCTTCCCGTGGTCGGATGTGCTGTCACGGAGGCCCCACCACCCCCTACTATTCCAACCGCTGGCCAGGCCCTGCGGCGACGGCAGCCTCACACCACAGCCGAACCAGTGAACCCTCGTACTCCTCTCCGCGCGGGCTTCCACTACCGCGTCTTCCCCGGCTCCCCGTCGTCCCCTTCGTAGGCCTGGCCGTCGTCCACCGCCCTGGTGCACTCAGCACGGCATGGTCAACGTGGTCAAGGAATGACTTCCAACGGACGTGGACTGTATGTGGAGAGGCTAACAGCTGGGTCCACGGCCGCAGCAAGGAAGTGCCTCCATATTATGCAGAAAATAATTATTCTTCCACCTGACAGCGGGGACCCACCGGACGGGCCACTGTATTTCGTGAAAAAAACGTTTCCCCCCTGACTGCTGGGACCCACCAGCTGCACCTTCGCACACAAGGAAGTGCGTCCGGGCAAAAAAAAACAATTCGCCCCCCTGACTGCTGGGACCCACTAGCTACATCTTCGCACGCAAGGAA